>NC_057416.1:25638276-25958276 GCF_019320065.1 Cervus canadensis
CATTTTTCATGTTCCTTTACCTGTTGGGTATTTCTTTGCCTTTTCATCTTGTTTAGATTGCTGTATCTGGAGTGGGCTTTCTGTATTCTGGAGGTCTGTGGTTCCTTTTTGTTGTGGAGGATTAACCCAGTGGGTGGGGTTAGACGATTGGCTTGTCAAGATTTCCTGGTTAGGGAAGCGTGCGTCAGTGTTCTGGTGCGTGAAACTTGATTTCTTCTCTTTGGAGAGCAATGGAGTGCCCAGTAATGAGTTTTGAGATGGGTCTATGTGTTAGGTGTGACCTTGGGCAGCCTGTATGTTGATGTTCAGGGCTATGTTCCTGCGTTGCTGGAGAATTTGCGTGGTATGTCTTGCTCTAAAACTTATTGGCTCTTGGGTGGTGGTTGGTTTCAGTGTAGGTATGAAGGGTTTTGGACAGTCACTTATTACTTAATGTTCCATGTAGTCAGGAGTTTATCTGGTGTTCTCAGGTTTTGGGCTAATCTCCTGCCCTGGATTTCGTTTTATTCTTTCCTGAAGTCTCAGGACTCTCAACTATACAGCCCTGATAAGGAAACTTCTAGAGTTAATGGCGGAAAAGATTCTCCCGTAGGGACACCCAGAGAGGTTCACAGCAGTTCATGAAGAAGAGGAGAGGGAGGGAGGGGACGATAGAGAATGAGCAGGAGGAGAAAATCGGGGGATCAAGAGGAGAGAGACAGATCTACGCAGCTGTCTTTCAGAAGTTTCTCCGCTAGCCCCAGTCACTACAAAGATCACAGAAATTGGATTGGGAAGGTGAAGGGGAAAGGAGGAATAGAGGTTTTTGAGGTAAGAAAACAGAGATCAAGATTGGGAGAGAATAATCTTCGGTTTAAAATAGGGCTTCTATTTTTTTTTTTTTTGGTAAGGTTATAGTGTATTGAAAATGAAAATTAAGGAGTAGTAGAGGAGTACTAGAGGACTTTAAAAGAAATAAGAGAAAAAGAAAAATAGAAAATAGAAGAGAAAAATGAAAGAAAAAAAAGAAAAAAAAAGAAAGAAAAAGAAAAAAAAAATTTTTTTTTCCCCCTAATTAAAAAATCGTAAAAGTCTATGGAAATGAAAGTTAAGGAGTAATGGGGGAGTAATAGGGGATTTTAAAGGAAAATAAAAGAGAAAAAATAAAAAAGAAAAAAGAAAAAAAAGAAAAAAGTAAAATTATATCTAGGAGTTTCTCTGGAGCTGTTGCGGTCAGTGTGGGTTCGGCTCAGTTTCAGATAGCTCCTCGTTCCAGCTTACGCTTCTCGATATCTACAGGCCCCTTCCGGTGTAGTCGGTGTTTTCTAGAGGGATTTTAATCTGTTGCACCAGTCCCTTCTGAAGCGGTTCCCTTTGTTTATTTGGCTTCTGTTTGCCGGTCTCTTCAGAGCCTCATTTCCGCCCTGACACAGGCGGGCGGAGGTGGACTCTTACTCAGGTAGCTAGTTCCGTCGCTCTGCGGGGCAGGGAGGGGCTTGCGCTGCCGGGAGTGGCTGGCGCTATGGGGACGGGCTTGCCCCGCGGGGATGGGCTGACGCTGCTTTCTCCGTCTGTGCTGCTCAGGCTCCCGGCTGTTCTATATGGAGCGCGCCCCGCGCTGCGCTAGGTTCCAGCCCTCGGGTGTTCCACAAAAGCGCGGAAGGAAAAGCTGCGCCCCCTCTCTGTGCCTTCCCCGCCAGAGCGGTCCAGGCAGCCAGGGGCTTGGTGGGCGCACTCTCCCCAGGTGTGGCGCGCCCCCTCCCTTCCGCGGACCCAGTCTCAGTTTCCGCTGGCGCCAGTCGGGTGCGCGCGCCTTCCGCCCTCCGCGTCCCCAGCCCCAGTCCCCGCCCGCCCGGTCGGGTGCTGCGCCCTGTGTCTCGCCGCGACCTTCCCCTCCCCCCTGCCTCCTGCCTCCGGCGGGGCTGGGCCGGTCCGCAGCCTGCGAGCTCCTCTCTGGACCCTCTCGGTCTCTTTTTTCTGCGAACGGCCGGCAGTGTGTTCGGGCCGGTTAATTTACTCTCTCTCTTTTGGTCTCCCACAGTTCAAGTTGGCAACTCACAGAAGTTCCCTCCGATTGTCCTCAGGGCACTCAGGCCCGGACCCTACCCCAAGCAATGCCGCCTAAGAGTTCCCGGGACGGATCTCCGTCCTTAGCTCTTTTGTCTCACTTTTTATCTTTTATATTTTGTCCTACCTCCTTTCGAAGACAATGGGCTGCTTTTCTGGGCACCTGATGACCTCAGCTAGCGATCAGAAGTTGTTTCGCGAAGTTTGCTCTGTGTTCAGTTATTCTTTTGATGAATTTATAGGAGAGAAAGTGATCTCCCCGTCCTACTCTTCCGCCATCTTGGCTCCTCCTGCCCTTATACCTATTCTATACTCATAATTAAAACACAAAATCAAATGGTGTAAGTTCTCCAACTCTGTTGTTCTTTTCAAAGATATTTTAGCAATTTCAGGTCCTTTAAATCCCCATATAAATTTCAACATCAGGTTATCAGTTTTTCAAAAAAATCTGCTGATATTTTGATAGAATTGCTTTTATTTTTTAGATAAATTTGGGCAGAATTAGTATCTTTATAATATTGGGTTTCAAACCTATGAGTATATTGTATCTCTCAATTTCTTTAGAGTTAGTAGGTCCTTGTACATTTCTTAGAAATTTCTTTGTACACAATTATGTCCTTTGTGAATAAAGATGGTTTTGAAAAAAAAAATTTAAAAAAAGATGGTTTTGGTTTTTTTTTTTAACTTTTATGCCTTTAATTTTTTTTTATTTTGGAGAATTTTTCTGGCTAAGATTTTTAATTATGACATTGGAAAGAAGTGATGATGTCAAATATTGTTATCAGTATCAAAACTTTGACACAGAGAAAATTCTTGGGCCAGATAACTTCACTTGTTACTTCTCTAAAATTTTAAGAAAGAAAATTATACTAGTCTTAATTTGTTTAAGGAAATAACAAAGGAGGGAACCCTTCGCAACTTGTTTTATGAAGCTAGTATTACCTGATAACAAGACATGAAAAGGACAATACAAGAAAACAAAATTAGAAACCAACAACTTTATGAATATAGATACAAAATTTCTTAATAAGACATTACAAAATTGAACTCTACAATATATATAAAGAATAACATGTTTCTATCAAGGAATGAAAGGTTGGTTTAATATCTGAAAGTCAGTAAGTGCAATAAATCATGTTTGACAGAATGGAGGAGAAAGATCATCTGATCCCCTCAGGAGATGCTGGAAAAGATTTGAAAAAATTGTAATATGGGTTCGTGATGAAATCTCTTAGCAAACTTGAGATAGAAAGGAAGTTCCTCACTTGATAAAGAGAATCAACAAAATAAATCTATGGCTAACATCATACTTGGTAATGAAATAGTAAAATGTTTCTCTGTAAGGTAGATATTGCTCTCACCTAATATTTTTATTATTAATAAAAGCATATACAACTGTTGTTGCAAGCTTCTTGGAAGGCATTATTGCATTATTATGACCTCATGTTAGGAAGGTGCTTCCTTGATAGCTCAGTTGGTGAAGAATCAGCCTGCAATGCTGGAGACCCTGGTTTGATTCCTGAGTCGGGAAGATCTGCTGGAGAAGCAATAGGTTACCCACTCCAGTATTTTGGACTTCCCTGTGGTTCATCTGGTAAGGAATCCTCCTGCAGTGTGGGAGACCTGAGTTTGATACATGGGTTGGGAAGATCCGCTGGAGAAGGGAAAGGCTACCACCACTCCAGTATTCTGGTCTGGAGAATTCCATGGACTACATAGTCCATGGCATCTCAAAGAGTTGGACACGACTGAGCAACTTTCACTTTCACGTGTTAGGAAAAAATTGACTTTCCTGAAACCCAGCATTTTGGCAGTGCCGTTTATGATTTTGTGACAGTTTATCTGTTGCATCCATAAGCTGGATCCAAACTCAATGGGTGTACATTCTGATGCACAGCACGCCTGCATAGCTGTCCCCACCCCATGTTGTAAAATAGAGGGAAAGGAATAGTGTTGTGGAAACAAACTAAAGGCTTTGGTATTAACCCAAGTACTTCTGTGTTTAATGGTTTTTCTACCTTGAGCAATATTCTAGAATTTCTCTAGTTGAGTCTCTGTGCTAGCTCACCAAATAATTCAAATACATTCGTATTTGAAGGGTGGCTTCCTGGTTATTAAATCACCACTTGTTATCATCTTGTACCTTGGAGTAGAACATAAACTCTCATCTGTGCTTACTTCCTTCCCTTTGGTAAAAGCATCTTCTTTGCTCTAAGCAGTCATTGGATGCCCAATGGAGCATTTATATCCTTCCAGGAAGTTTTATTTCTTGTTTCCATGGATCAAGAAGGACTGTTCCATAAATGTTTTCAAACACTTACTTGATTTGTACCCTAAAGGGAGAAAGCAGCAGGTCATTCTTTTTATTTCAGGACCTTGCTTTAAGTTGGACTTTACTCTTAAAATGAAGAAAAGAGAGAGAAATTCTCAGCAGCCTTCATAGCAGACATTGTGCCCTGGTTTAGTTAGTATAAACAGCCCAGGAACAGAATGATTGATCAAAGTCTGTTGATCAGTCTGAAAACTGTACTTGATTAATTTGTTTAAATTTGTGGCAGAATGTTTAGTTATCAAGCACAGATTATGAAGAAACCAGACCCCTGTACCATAGGAATTACAGATTTTCTGTTGTTGTTTTTTTTCCCAATCCCCCAGGGTTTTATCTCTGTTCACTTAAGTTCTTGGTTTAACAAAACATGTTTACCATTCTCCCACTTTGGGTATATCCTATATCCTTGTGCAATTTCATCATGGTAAGTGGCATTAAAGAAAGCCTTTGAGGAATCTTCGTAAGTAAATGGTGTAAGCTAAAATACAGATTATTGCACTTAGAAGAATTCTGTAATTGGCCAGTGTGGGCCAAATTCCCTAGTTTTTATTCAGCAATAATTGAACAACTGAAATGAAACAGAGGTCCACCCTTATCTTTATCCTATTTTTATTTATTTAAATTTATTTTTAATTGATGGAAAATTGCTTTGCAATGTTGTGTTGGCTTCTGTGGTACAACAACATGAATTGGCCAAAAATACACACACATCCCCTCCCTCTTGAGCCTCCCTTCCCTACCCCCTCTGGGTTATCACAGAGCACCAGGTTGAGCCCCCTGTGTTCTATGGCAGCTTCCCACCTGCTATCTGTTTCACGTAGTAGCGTGTATGTTTCAGTGTTACTTTCTCAATTTGTCCCACCTTCTCTCTATCCCGCTGTGTCCACAGCCTGTTCTCTACATCTGTGTCTCTATGTCAGGGCTGGAGTGCGTCTTCCTGGGATACATTGACGTCACATCATATAATCCATTGCATCAGAGGTTGAAAGCAACTGAGGAGAAGAAAAGAGTTACTTCTCTACCCCATCTGATGTCTTCATTTCAATAAGCTGGTGGGAATTTCTGTGCTTGAAATTAATGCCCCTTGCGGAATTATTCACTTTAATAACCACTTTAGGTATCTGACTTTCCTCACGTAGAAGGTATTAATTTAGCATATTTATAGCCTTGAAAAGAGCATATCTGTATTTAGAGTGAAGCAGGCCTTCAGTTAACACATGGTTTAGAATAATTTTGTTTACCAAGCTCTTTAGGTGCATAGAAAAATATCCACCTTATCTTGAGTTGCTATGGTGACCCAGCTGAATTATTTTACTGTTGAAGCGCTCTGGATGGTGGTTGGAGCATTATCCATTAGCACTAATCCTGGAGTGTTAGCCCACTGCAGTGGTGACTTGCTGAACATTATTCAAGGAACTGAGAGAGTCCATAAATTGTCCACTGGTGCTCAGTCCTTAGTGAGCAATTTAAACTGTGGTCAACCTGACCCAAAACATATTAACCATAGGTTCTTATGTTATGGCTTCTTTTCTTTTATTCATGTTGTGTTTTCTCACTGGAGTCCATTAGGGTTAAAATATCTTCAGGATACTGCGTTTAGGGAAACCTAAGCACACAGAATTGGACTGTGAAGAAAGCTGAGCACCGAAAAATTGATGCTTTTGAACTGTGGTGTTGGAGAAGACTCTTGAGAGTCCCTTGGACTGCAAGGAGATCCAACCAGTCCATCGTAAAGGAGATCAGTCCTGAGTGTTCATTGGAAGGACTGATGCTGAAGCTGAAACTGCAGTCCTTTGGCCACCTCATGCAAAGAGTTGACTCATTGGGAAAGACCCTGATGCTGGGAGGGATTGGGGGCAGGAGGAGAAGGGGAAGACAGAGGATGAGATGGCTGGATGGCATCACTGACTTGATGGACATGAGTTTGAGTAATCTCCGGGAGTTGGTGATGGACAGGGAGGCCTGGCGTGCTGCGATTCATGGGGTCGCAAAGAGTTGGACATGACTGAGCGACTGAACTGAACTGAAGCACACTTTCTCCTTCCTTACAGCCTTGACGTTCTTATCTGGTAATGACTGTGAATTGGGTTCTTCAGCAGAATTAGCTCTTTATGAGTACAAGTAGTATCTCAGTGAAGAGAAAGACACTGGCATGAGAAAACTCAGCATTTAGGGAGTATCCCAGAATCCACATCACTGTCTATAGACTCTGTTCCACTTCCTGTGGACATCATGAAGTTACACCACTTCCTGTAACTGACCCCAGAGTTCATCAGTAACTCTAGTTGGAGAACTGTGGTTCAATGTCTCATCATTCCACAGTAAGACTGGTGGAGGGAGCTGCAATTGTATGAGATTTTTAAATTTTATATTATACAATATTTCAAATATGTACAAATTAGAAAGAAGTAATGTTCACCAAACTCTGGGAGATGGTGAAGGACAGGGAAACCTGGCGTGCTGCAGTCCATGGGGTTGCAGAGTCAGACACGACTGAGCAACTGAACACCAATGTTTACCATCTTGCTTTAACAATTTTTGATTCTTTGCCAGGTTTGTTTCATCTGTTCTCTCATTCATAGTATTTTTTTTTGCTGAAATATTTTAAAGTAATCCAAGACATAATAAAGATTTAAATTATTTATGTAAGTTTTTAATTACTAGTCATTTCCTTTAAGGTTTATTTTTTGTGTCTGTAATACCTGTGGCAGCTCATCTCTTTTTATGAGTACTGTGTCTCTCATATTCTTATTAAAAAGAATACTTCTTAGATGACCTTCTATAATAGCAATCATCTGTCTGGTTTGGACTGACCATTCATCAAACTAAGAGTTTAGGGTTAAATTGTGTCTCAACCAAAGTGAAAGTGAAATCACTCAGTCATGTCCGACTCTTTGTGACCCCATGGACTGTAGCCCACCAGGCTCCTCTGTCCATGGAATGTCTCAACCAAATGTACTATATAACAAGAGAGAGAGGCTCAGAGAGGTAGAATGTCTTTCCCTAATAAGATAACTGGTAGAACCAATTAATTAAACTCAAAGATTATGATCTTAGAATATTTCTGCTTGTACTATGCTGTCTACCTAAAACATCAAGGGTTTTGTCAGCAAATGCAATGCTCCAGTTTGTGGACTACTGTCTTGAAATGCACATTGTTGGGACTTCCCTGGCAGTCAGTGGTTAAAGACTCCATTTCCAATGCAGAGGGTATGGGTTCAATCCCTGGTTAGGGGACTAAGGTCCCACATGCTGCAGGGTGAGGCCAAAAATTAAAAACACAAAACAAATCACATTGTTACCCTGCCCTGGCATTTCATCGCTAAGTTGTGTCTGACCCTTGGAACCTCATGGACTGTAGCCCACCAGGCTTCTCTGTCCATGAGAGTTTCCAGGCAAGAATACCTGAATGGGTTGCCATTTCCTTCTCCAGGGGATCTTCCTGACCTAGGGATCGAACCCTGGTCTCCTGCATTGCAGGCAGATTCTTTACCAACAGAGCTACCATGGAAGCCACCCTGCCCTGAAGTAGCCCTTTATACTTTTCCCATGATTGTAGATTAACAGGTCAATTTAGTAAATTAATGCCTTTGATCAGGTAAACAGATGAACCCTATAGAGATTATAAAGAATGAGGTATAGAGAATATAGATTTTATTAGAGAAAGGAGTAGGATGGATCCAGGGACATTGACATTGATGAGGGAGAAGCAGCAAATAATAAGCAGTGATTAAGTGATTTGGGGTTCCTAAAAGAGAGTATGTGGAAGACACATTTTTAAGCTATTCTCTGTGAACTGTGTTGTTAGTTTTTCATAATATGCTGTTTTTCTCTTTCAATTATCTTAAAAAAAAATTCTGGGGACTTACCTGGTGATCTAGTGACTAAGATACATGCTTCTAACCCAGGGGCCCTGGATTCGATCCCTGGTCGGGAAGCTAGACACTACAGGCCACAACTAAAGATCCTGCATGTGGCAACCAAGACCTAGGGCAGCCAAATAAACAAACAAATATTTTAAAAAATTCTGTAATGCCTTACAGTTTTCAAGTTTGACACACATGATTTCATATAATCCCACAGATAAAGAGAACAAAGTAGTGGTTTCCAGTGGGGAGAAGGCAGAGGGTAAGGGAAAAATAGCAGTAGGGAACAAATTCCATTTTATTTTTGAAGTTGGTCTGGTGTCAAAGGGATCCTTTGAGACAGTGCCATAGTAGGATGTAGTAACTCTTTGGGAGTTGAGCAAGTATATTCCTGTTGAGTGGCTTTTATGGCACTCTCATAACTGGAAGGTGTGAGAGAAGAGACAGGGACAGTTTTCCATTTTGTTAAATTCTCCCACTGGGGTAGATCTGATCACGGAACAGGCTTGGAAGTCAGCGGGAATGTTTATATGTGGATCAGATGTAGAAGGGCCTGACACTCCCAGTCAACACATACACATCAGATCCTGTGTATTCATACCCTTGAGTTTCAGACACACATTAGTTCATCTGCAGGACTGATCTTTTTTGTCCAAACACAGAAACAATTAAATGTCTCTATTCATTCTGATGTGCACAGCTCCATGTACCTAAAGTGGCTTTTCCCATTTCTGATAGCTAAATTATTTCTTCAAGGGTGTGTCATTTTCAGATGAAAACCAATGGTTTTCAACCTTGGTTACACAGTAGGATCACCTGGAGAGCTTTTATTTTTTAATTTTATTTAATTAATTAATTTTTTTTTTTTTTTTTTTTGAAGACTGGTACTTTTAAAATGGACAGCAGAGTCTGGAGGGCTACAGTCCACGGTATCACAACTGGTGACACATGGTGTCATGACTGAGCATGAAAATGGGCTTTCCTGGTGGCTCAGTGGTTAAAAACCTGCCTGCTGATGCAGGAGACACAAGTTCGATCCCTGGGTCCAGAAGATCCCTTGAAGGAGGAAATGGCAGCCCACTCCAATATTCTTACCTAGGAAATCCCATGAGCAGAGGAGCCTGATGGGCTGTAGTCCATAGGTTTGCAGAAAACAGTCAGACACGACTTAGTGACTAAACAACACTTTAAAAATAAAACCTTAACCTAGGCAATTATCATCGCCAACTGAAACCATTAGAGGAGCCTGAAGGTTTGGGCTGTAAACCCTAAACCCAGGGATTGGTCTTAATAACACCGCCTAGTGGAATTTTCAGACATTGTCGTTCAGTCGCGTCTGACTGTTGGCCACCCCATGGACTGCAGCCCGCCAGGCTTCCCTGTCCTTCACTATCTTCTGGAGCTTGCTAACACTGAGGATAGAGTAACACATTAAACAACACCACAGGAAATAACCAAACAGAAAGTGAGTACAGGAAATATGCCCAGTACTATCCGATAAATTATAGTACGAAAGGTGGAAAGGAAGGGGTTGTTATAGATTGAAGAGAATCAAGTGATAATTCAAAGCAACATATTCATGTTGATGTTTGGCAGAAACCAACAAACTTCTCTAAAGCAATTAACCTTCAAGTAAAAAATAAACAAACAACAACATGTAAGTCTTTTTTTGATGATAATTCAAGGAAATTAACAGAGAAGGCAATGGCAACCCACTCCAGTACTCTTGCCTGGAAAATCCCATGGATGAAGGAGCCTGGTAGGCTGCAGTCCATGGGGTCACGAAGAGTTGGACATAACTGAGCAACTTCACTTTCACTTTTCACTTTCATGCATTGGAGAAGGAAATGGCAACCCACTCCACTGTTCTTGCCTGGAGAATCCCAGGGACGGGGGAGCCTGGTGGGCTGCCGTCTATGGGGTTGCACAGAGTTGGACACAACTGAAGCGACTTAGCAGCAGCAGCAGCAGCAGCAAGGAAATTAAATTTAAAAAGATAACTTAGAAACAATTTGGGGAAGTTTGAATAGGGAATAAGTATGAGGCTTCCCAGGTGACACCTATTGGTAAAGAATCTGCCTGCCAGTGGAAGAGACATGGGAGACATGGGTTTGATCCTGGGTTGGGAAGATAACCTGGAGTAGGAAATGGCAAACTCAGTCTAGTATTCTTGCCTGGAAAATTTCATAGACAGAAGACCATGGGGTCACAAAAGAGTCAGACATGACTTAGTGACTAAACGCCAACAATATGTGTATATACATACATTTATAACTCTTGCTATACTATTATAGAGTTATCACAGTGTGCAGGACACACAGTAAATTATAATAACAGCAACCCTAAGTTCTGAGTTTTTGCATGATCTGAATTTCAAATGTTTCATTCCATTATGATAGTATTTGCCCAACTTTTTGGTTCATAAAAAACCTGTCATTGTACTTAAAATTCATTTACAGAAATCTTTCCTTTCTCACATGGTTACCATGCTCTTCTCACAGAAGTAGTTTTTGGTGTATGAAATGTACAGTCACTCAACATTTTTTTCAGAAGATATGTATGGAGTGTCTGTTATGTGTGAAGCATCAGACTAATTTTGAACTGATGATCATTTGACTGTATAGCCACTTTTTGGTGACTGTGTGATATTAGGCATTCAGTCCAGTGGTTAAAAATCTGGACTTTAATTTCAAAAGAAGGCTAACAAACTCAAATTTGGAAAGTAAATGGAAGAATTATCTGAAAGTTTAGATTTAGAGATAAACTTATACCTATATCTGAGTGGAAGAAATCTTAGAGGATGTCTAGTCAAGCCTCCACCCATGGCTGAGAGTTCAATTTATAATGACCCAGGAAAAAGCTATCTTGTCTAACTTCTTGAACTTGAACCTCTTCCATAAGCCAAGAATTCAGGGTCTTGCAAGGGCACCTAGCCCGTTGAAAGACAGCGCGAGTTCAAGCTGATCACGTTTTGTGAACCACGTGGTCATGTCTTGTGCATTGAGGGCACAGCTTCTTAGTCTCTGCCACAACTTGTTAACTTTCTTTGGTTTGTCGACTATTAGCACCATAGCTACCCACAATTTTTCACTGGGGTCAGAAAAAGCAGGGTTGCAGAAGTCAAAGAGTCAAGAGCAGGCACTAAGGAAGTAATAGATAGAAGTTATCAAATATGCCAAACACACATATTGAAGGAGAAGGGAAAAGGAGGTGCCGACCTTGAGAACAAGTGCCCCTCAAAGTGTGGGAGTATAGAGATGGGAGCCTTCCTATTTGTAAATTGCTTAAGGCGTCAATGGTGAAATAATTTATAACAGGATTTTCCTATGACTGAGAAAGCTGAGCATGGGGATCACCACTAAAAATAAAGCTCAGAAGCATCAATGTTTTATGGATATTTAGAAAGGGAAACAGGAAAATAGGCCAAGGACAACTATATTGAAAAATTTATAGGTACTTGGTATCCTTATAACTTTAGTGAGAGGCAGAGAACCCTTAGGAGAACAGCTCTGGTGTGTTCATTTCCAGGACATCAAAGCTCCAGAGATGTGCCTTATTCAGACCCAAGGAGAGGCAATGGGGAGAGAAAATCCCCAAGAAATAGATGTTGGCATCTGTTTAAAAGAGAGGAAGGCAGACAGTACTCTAGAGTCTTAAGAATAAAAATAAAGGGGAACATGAGAAATCATCTTGGGAACAGAGAACAGCCCTTGGGGCTTGGCAGGGAGTTGTCCACATAAGGTTCCTGGCACTCCAAGGGGACATTCTGTTACCTCTCTGACATGTACTCTCTGTCTGCCTTGAGCTAGAAAGGTCCACGCAAAAAAGAGTTGTGAGCTAAAATAGCTCTCAGTAGGAAATTATTTATAGTTAAAAATCTAGTAGTAAAAAACCTGAATTCAAAATATCTGTAGCAAAAAATATTTTTCCTGTTTTGTTATTTACATAGTGTGAATGCTCAATCACTCAGTTGTATCCAACTGTTTGGCCAGACTGTAGCCCATCAGGCTCTTCTGTCCATGGAATTTCCCGGGCAAGAATACTGGAGTGGGTTGCCATTTCTTGCCCCAGATACTTACATGGATTAGGTAAAAATTCAGCAACTTTTGGAAGTAATACTGAAATGACCTGAGGAAAGGGACTCAATGAGGTTATATTTTTTGAAAACCTAAAACAAATTTTAAAATAATTTTTGACTCAGGAGTTGTAAAAATGTTAGGACATTCCTGTGTATTTTTTGGGCTTCCCTGGTGGCTCAGATTCTTAAGAATCTCCCTGCAAAGTGGGAGACCCAGGTTTGATCCCTGGGTTGGGAAGATCCCCTGAAGAAGGGCATAGCAACCCACTCCAGTATTCTTGCCTGGAGAGTGCCATGGACAGAGGAGCTGGCGGGCTATAGTCCATGGGGTTGCAAAGAGTCGGACACGACCCAGTGGCTAACAGTTTCACTCACACTTTTGTTTATCTTTTACCCATTTTCTCTCCATGAAAACAAATTGTGTAACTGTACCACAATGATGAAAACCTTCCGGTTTTATCAGTTGACATTGATAAAATATTATTAATTAAACTAGAGAGCTTATTTAGATTTTACAGGTACTTTTTTTTTTTAAGAGGGGTGTATAATTCTGTGAAATCACATGTAGCCATCACCACATTAAGGATACAAAATCTTCCAGTTATGCCAGAGAAGCTCCCTACTGACACTCCTTTATAATAATATCAGCCACTAAGATCCATCACTAAAAATTTGTCATTTTGAGAATATAATATAACCTTTGCAACCATTTGAGATTGGCTTTTATTTCACTTAGCATAACACCCTGAGATTCATCCAAGTTGTGTGTTTCAGTTGTTGAGAAGTATTTTTTTGTATGCATAGACCACAGCTTATCCATTTATTCTGAGAGACATTTGCCTTTTTTTGTCCAGTTTTAATTACTAAGCTTGAATTTTTACTCTTTTCCCCAATTATATGAATTCTAACAGTATATCTATATTTTTAGGACTTCACTCCATGTGGAATAAGTTACTAAAAAGGATGAAGAGCAGGTTACCAGTTTCCCAAAAAGCACTGGAATGATTCGGTTTTAGCCAAATAAAATATGTATCAATTCATTTTTTGTATATGTCACGATCATGCTAATAATTACAGGAAAGTAGACAGACAATAATCATAAAATAGGAGGGATGTCCAAATTCTAAAAACCTCACAAAATTCTTAAAAAGACTGGTCCATGGCTGTAGTTTTTGGTGCCCTTTTATTAGGTGGTACCAGAGCTCTTTGTACCTGAGGGTTGGTCGCAAACCTCAGTCTTTTCTCAGACTTTTTTCTGAACTTGACCTTCATCCTCCAACATTCTTTTCTCAGCACATTGGAGAGAAAAATGCAAGCACGGTGCAAAAACAGGTGTGAACATTTCCGTTGATTCAGGTGCTAGTATGTTTCGGTAGTTCCTCTGCTTTTTTAAGGATATTGACATTGGATAGTATCCATCTCAAGTCTCTCCAACATGGTTAAGCCAAAGCAATTATTCTTGATTATAGCACTCGGTTTCCAGGCCATGTTTCAATCAAATAATGAATTCCAGAGTCATTATTTGACTAAATGTCTTGAGTACATGGAGGTTTCATCCCGTTTGTGAGCCTTGGTCCATACCATTCACTCTACTTGGGTTACTTTCTCTTCAACGTGGTGAAAAGCTATTTCCATTTTCTCCTTCCTCTTTCAAAGCTGAACTTTTATTTTTGCCAAGAAGTTTTCTATAAAGATTCAGGTATTTCTGTTCATGTTTCTCTACCTACATACTTGTGCTTCAGATATGTGCACCTGCCTCTCCCAAGGAAAGTCCCTCCTCTATTTCTTCAAAATAAGGACTCTGTCATAAGGGATTGATCTGTATGGAATTTGACTCATGGAAGGGCCATATGCCTCCCTTTGGGGACAAGCTTAACATGGGTTTGAGGAGTTCACCCGGGGTTATTTCCTGCATTTTTCTCAACCATTGTTGGATCTGCTAATAAATAGTATCTATTTTCTTATAGTAAGTTTTCTTTCTTTTTTTTTAAAGAATAAAATTGCTTTAAGTTTTTCTAATCCTCTGGGAAACCATGTATCGTGTTGGTAATTAGGTTGGTCTTATAAAATGTGCCCTTCTGACTAGAAGACCTGGGATTTGGTATTTTATTTGCCTCTAACTCCATACATGATCATGAGGATGCTTTCTGCTTTCTCATTCCAAAAACTGGGTGGATGCCAAAGCCTATGCAGCCTGTTGGATTTTTTTTTTTTTTAGGATTCTTTTTTTAAAAAAAATTATTTATTTTTTAATTGAAGGATAATTGCTTTACAGAATTTTGTTGTTTTCTGTCAAACCTGAGCATGAATCAGCCATGAAAGTGAAAGTTAGTCATGTTTGACTCTTTGCAGCCCCATGGACTATACAGTCCATGGAATTCTCCAGGCAGATTACTGGAGTGGATAGCCTTTCCCTTCTCCAAGGGATCTTCTCAAACCAGGGATCGAACCCAGGTCTCCTGCATTGCAGGCGGCTTCTTTACCAGCTGAGCCACCAGGGAAACCCAACCATACTGGAGTGGGTAGCCTATCCCTTCTCCAGGGGATCTTCCTGACCCAGGAGTTGAACCAGAGTCTCCTGCATTTCAGGCAAATTCTTTACCAACTGGGCTATCAGGGAAGCCCAGTCAGCCATAGGTTTATATATATCCCCTCCCTCTTAAATCTCCCTCCCAGAGCCCCTGTTTGTGTTTCCTGAGACATATAGCAAATTCCCGTTGGCTATCTAATTTTACATATGGTAATGTAAGTTTCCATGTGGATTTTTTGAGATGACACGGGGAGATAATGTTAAAAAACAAAAAACTCTAGATAGGATATGGGGAGCATGTCACTGTCCATTCCAGGTACACCAACAAGCCACCTTTGGTTTGCAGCACAAAATAGTAACTCTGATGATACTGTTTAACCACATGTATTTTTTCTTTTTGGCTGTCCTGGGCCTTCATTGTTCTGGAGGCTCTTCTCTAGTTGCAGCGTGAGGGCTTCTCATTGCAGTGACTTCTCTGGCCGTGGAGCATGGGTCTAGGGTGCAGAGGCCTCAGTAGTTGCGGGTCCCCGGCTCTAGAGCACAGGCTCAGTAACTGGTGCAGAGGCCCACTTGCTCTCCCACATGTGGATCTTCCTAGACCAGGGACCCAACTCATGTCTCCTGCATTGGCAGGTGGATTCTTTACCAGTGAGCCGCCAGGGAAGCCCCAACCACATATTTTTAATCTGTTTTAATCTTCTCGTGGGCGAAAAGGTAGTGACAGTAGCACTTGGATCCTTCAGAAAGTGTTTTGTCTGAGAGAAGGAGCGGATTGACCACATGGCACATGCATCTGTAGTGTCCTGGCTCAGGCGGAGCTGACTGCTCTAATGCAGAAATGTGGGAAGCCTGTGATTCTCTTAAAAGTTTGGAATTTCAGAACCTATTTGTGTAGCAAGATAAAATTGGAACTGGCTGATGGATGACTAAAAGGAAAGTGAGACCTTTCACCTTTTAAAAAGGTTAAAGTGACATTGTCAGTGTGGTTTAGCGTTCACCGCTGTCGGGCTGGTAGATTACATGCTTGATACACGGCCACACGGGTGATAACATCGCGTTTGAGTCATGGTTGTGACAGACTGAAAGTGTCTCGTGAGTCTGGGTTTCAACATGCCTCAAATTGCGTTTCAAAAGAATTCTCCTGCAAGAATTCCTTGAGGACCACCCTGATTCCATACCAGGAAGAACATTTTCAAGATATATTATGAGTTCAACTACAAACCTCGTCCTAGCTGTCAGAATCTCTTATCCAGACTACTACTAACTAGTCCCCTGCATTGGCTCTTGCTTCTGTTATACATCAGTTCTCCACAAAGTAGCCAGAAATGATCTTCTCAAAATATAATTTGTTTGAAAATAGGATTCTCATTGCAAAACCCTCCATTGGTTTTCTTAAAATCAAATGTAATGCAAATGCCTTCGCATTGCCTAACAGAGCTTGGTGTCATCAAGCCTGACTCATCCTCTTCAAAATCATGTCTTACCTACCACTGTCCCCTTTGCTTGATTCATTCTAATCACACTGACTTTCTTGCTTTTCTTTGGACGTGCCTCAGGGCCTTTGCACTTGCTGGTACCTCTATTGGACACTTTCCCTTCCCCCAGATCTTCACCTGCCTGACTCTTTCATTTCCTTTAAGCATCTTCTCAAATGCTACCTCCCCAGAGAAGCCTTCCCTGACCCCTCACCATCTAGTCACTCTCTGTTCCCAATTGTGCTTTATTTTTCTTCATTATTCTTAGTCCTCTGAGATCATACTATATTTGGGTTTATTTTCTTCTTTTATAGAAAGGAAACTCCTTAAGATCAGGGTCATGGTCTTTTTCTTGCTGTATCCCCTTGCCTTGAATGACATCTGGCCCAGAATAGGTTTGTGATGAGTATTTGTAAAATGAGTGAACAGAGAAAGGAGTTACAGTGAAGGTCAAATATGCCTGAAGGCAAATCTAAACCTTATCAAGTTGCTCTTTATTGGAATATGAAGCATTTCTATTTCAACTTGCTAAGTTTTCGTTTGCATGCTTTAAAATGTGTCCTGTGCTATCTTCTTCCTAGGTTGTTAGAGCTAAATAAAGAAAGCAACAGTTAGGGAGTTTGGGATGGATATGTACACTCTGCTATGTCTAAAATGAATAACCAACAAGGACCTATTGTACAACACAGTGAACTCTGTTCAATGTTATGTGGCAGCCTGGATGGGAGGGAGGTTTGAGGGAGAATGGATACTCGTGTATGTATGGCTGAGTTCCTTTGCTGTTCACCCGGAAATATCACAAGTGGCTTAGATGGTAAGGTGTCTGCCTGTAAAGTGGGAGAGCTGAGTTTGATCCCTGGGTTGGGCAGATCCCCTGGAGAAGGAAATGGCAACCCACTCCAGTACTCTTGCCTGGAAAATTCCATGGATGTAGGAGCCTGGTAGTCTCTGGTCCATGGGGTTGCAGAGAGTCGGACACGACTGAGCAACTTCACTGGTTCACTGGTTAATCAGCTATACTCCAATAAAAAGAAAGGTTTAAGATAAAAAAGATAAAAGAAGCAATAGATAAAGCCTGCCACAGAGTGGGTCGCCCACAAATATTCCCTCTGTGTGAATCCACGCAGCTGTTTGTGTGCACTTCCTGTGAAATGGACTAGAAACTCGGGGGTCTTTCCTTATTGGTTTTCTCTATTTGTGACAGGGTGCTGTGGAGCGCAAGGGGCTGGTTGAAGCCCTTGGAGGGTTGTAGGCCGTGACTTTGACAACCACTGGGCTGTGTCCATGCAAAATGAAAAATGGATAAATGGAACAACAGCTGTCCTTAGACTTCCTAATTCCCAGGTCTGGTTCTCGTCTACAAGCCGAGAAGAGTCTTGGGGTGTCTGTGGATTTTATGGGAGGGCACTGAGTGTATTCTCCTTGCATTTGGATGCCCAGACTTCTGCACTGGGAAGGATGGGGGAAAAAAAAAATACTAGTTCTCCTGCTTCAGCAAGTGTTAGAGCCTGGAAAGAAATGGAGAAGTTGTCTCCCTCTCACCCTTGTTCTGGCCTGGTCTGTTTTTCAAGATCAAAGCCTCACAGTCCACTTTTGTCTCATTTCTGTATGAGACCACTTCTAAGTCCCTGGAGTCCCACCAGGTGCACGCGGCACTGAAGGTCTGCCTACTGGGTGTCTGGTCTCAGGCGGGATAATCAGAGCTCGAGCAGGACAGACCAGCACTCATAGAACTGAGTCGTGAAGATCATGTCAGCACTGATATATGGGTAATACTCACGAGGTGCCTGGTACTCTTCCAAGAACTGTTCATCTGTTGATTTATTGAGTCTTCACAACATCTCTATTAGGGAAATAGCTATTATTAGCTCCCTCTTACAGATGAGGAATCCCTGAGACCCAGAGGGGACATGTCCAAGGTCACAGTGTCAGTCAGCGGCAGGGCAGAGCCCCAAGCTCAGGTCATCTGGATCCCAGATCCACGTACCTTATGATGGAACTAAGAGAAGCAATAGTTAGGGAGTTTGTGATGGACACGTGCACACGGTTACATTTAAAATGGATAACCAACAAGATCCTACTGTAAGCACAGGGCCCTCTGCTCAGTCTGATGCAGCAGCCTGGATGGGAGTCTTGAGATGGAGGTGGGGCCAACGCTGGCCATTGGGTGTCCCCAGACATCCTAGCTCTTTTGCGTCAAGAGGTGAAACTCTCAGAGACAGAATCATGTAGGTCTTGGTCCGATCAAGAGTTGTGAACACCAATAAAATTGGTTAAAATTTTTATGGAAACAGACCCACAGACTTGCAGGATGAACTTATGGTTACCAGTGGGAAAGAGTGGAGGTGGGAGGGATGGTTAGGGACTGACATGTATACACTACTACATTTAAAACGGATAATTAACAAGGAGCAGATGGTGATTGCAGCCATGAAATTAAAAGACTCTTACTCCTTGGAAGGAAAGTTATGACCAACCTAGATAGCATATTAAAAAGCAGAGCCATTACTTTGCCAACAAAGGTCCGTCTAGTCAAGGCTATGGTTTTTCCAGTGGTCCTGTATGGACGTGAGAGTTGGACTGTGAAGAAAGCTGAGCGCTGAAGAATTGATGCTTTTGAACTGTGGTGTTGGAGAAGACTCTTGAGAGTCCCTTGGACTACAAGGAGATCCAACCAGTCCATCCTAAAGGAGATCACTGGGTGTTCATTGGAAGGACTGATGCTGAAGCTGAAACTCCAATCCTTTGGCCACCTCATGCGAAGAGTTGACTCAGTGGAAAAGATCCTGATGCTGGGAGAGATTGGGGGCAGGAGGAGAAGGGGACGACAGAGGATGAGATGGCTGGATGGCATCACCGACTCGATGGACATGAGTTTGAGTAAACTTCGGAAGCTGGTGATGGACAGGGAGGCCTGGTGTGCTGTGATTCATGGGGTTGCAAAGAGTTGGACATGACTGAGCGACTGAACTGAACTGAACGGTGTAGCACAGAGAACTCAGCTCAATATTCTGTAATAACCTAAATGGAAGAGAGTTTGAAGAAGAATAGATAGATGTGTAGCTGAATCATTTTGCTCTATACCTGCAGCTAGCACAACATTGTTAATCGACTCTACTCCAATATAAAAAAAATTTAAATGATCAGAGCCATTCGTGCTGGAAATCATATCTGAAACGTGAGCACTTTTGTGCTTTCCAAAGTACTTATTCATGTTCCCAGCGATGCTCATACCCTTCTGGTATGGTCCACTGCCACCACCGACTCTACACTGCCTGTCAGTTAGTCCCCTTGTGCTCTGCTGGGCTTAGCCCTCCTCTGGTCCAGGGCCATCCTGCTGGCTCTGTGAAGTAGGCTGGTCTCTGGCCACCACTGGCCCAATGCTTGTTATATACACCGTGCATGGAAATGTTTGTTATTTTGTTCTCAATCTCATCTGGTTCTATCTTTTTTCCCTCAAGTAGATTGCTTGTAGAGCTGGGAGTGAATCTGTTTTTCCCTTTATGACTGTTTGTTCACTTCCTGTTGCAGATCCCTACACCTAGTCACTGCTAAACAACTGCTCGTAAGCTGAATGATCAGCCCAAGATACAAAAATACGTTGTTGCCTGGCTGGTTAGTTTGATGAAGTTATAGATAACAATGAGAGTAGCAGCTGATATTTGCAGAGAGTTTACAATGTGGCCTGATTCAAGGGTTTTTCATGTAGTATTATAGCTCATTTGGTCCTCTCAACTGCCCTGAGCATAGCTATTATGAACTTCATTTTTCCATGGGGCAACAATTGCTTTTTGGGGGGTTTGTTGTTGTCATTGGTCAGTTGCTAAGTTGTATCTGACTCTTTGTGACCCCATGGATAAAGCCTAGTTTCACTACTGTAAAAGCAGAAATGTGCAGAAGTCGTTTTGCTGTGCTTTGGAATAGCTGGGGCTTAGAAAATGGGATTCTATCTCTGTGGGCTGGAGGTTGATTTAGCAGACATATGTAACTGAAGTAATCTGCTTCTTAGCAGAATTGTATCAGTGTTTTCCACTTAAACTCTCTCTGTTTTAGATCCTGGAAAAGGACAGGGCCTGAAGAGTGCATTCTCTGCTGAAGAATGGGAGCTGTATTTTGTTGATACTCTTCAGGAACATTTTAGCAGAGCAGAGAACTTCAGTGTTGAATTTTCTATCTACTCTCTGCTTGATCTTGGCGGATGACTAAGATCTCTGAACCTGAATTTGCTCATCTGTTGAGTGGGGTTCACTGTCACCATCTCTCAGGGTAGTGATGGAGGTTAAGTGAGATGCTTTGTGTGCAAAGGACTTGGTTAGTGAGGAAGGCTTGGGGTCTACACTCAGTAAAGCTTGGCTGTAACTGTGTTGCTGACATTACCCACATAAGCCATAGGTTTGAAATGAGAGTCAAAAGTCATGAAGTATTCTGCTAGACTGCAGTCTTCCTGCTGTATCACACAGCAGTGAAATTGCTTGTTCAGAGACAGCCCAGAACAGTAAAGGAAAAAGAAAACAAACCCAAAACACATTCTGGAAAGGCTGGCGTTTTGTACAACGTTGTAAGACATTTATAGTTATTGAGCCAAAATTTCCACTATAATAGAAAAAGCAGTTGCTTTTAAACTGCTGGTCCAATTTAGCAATTATGGGTGAGTTAAAATGTGGGCCATTTGAATTGGATTTGGAGGATAAAGTAAGATTGTATCCTTCAGTGGGGAGTGACTCACAGAGGAGGGAGCTTGACAGAGTGGAAACAGCCCCTGATAAGGAGCCAGGAGACCCGAGTTCCTGGCCTGGATTTGCACGAATAAGCTGTAATAGCCTTTGGGCAAATCATTAAACATCTCAGTTTTCTAGTCTGTCAAGTAAGAGGGCTGTATTTGTGAATGGATCTTTCAGCGTGCCTAAGATGCTACCAAGCAGATAACTGCAAAGGGAATGTGCTTTTGTTTCTCTGTTGTTTCTCTGTTTCTCTGTTGTTTTTGTTCAGATGTTCTGTCATGTCCGACTCTTTGCGATGCCAGGGACTGCAGCACGCCAGGCTTCCCTATCCTTCCCCATCTCCTGGTGTTTCCTCAAACTCATGTCCATTGAGTCAGTGATGCCATCCAACCATCTCATCCTTTGTCACCCCCTTCTCCTGCTTTCAATCTTTTCCAGTATCCGGGTCTTCTCCAATGAGTAGGCTCTTTGAATCAGGTGGTTTTACACACACACACACACACACACACACACACACACACACACACACACACACACACACACACACACACACACACACACACACACACACACACACACACACTGATATTGATATGAACAACCAGAACCCAAGAAAATGTACCAGCACCAGAGTGATACAAAAGTAGACACCTGGGAATCCTGTAATATCTTAGGGTCATTGTTATGTCCTGGGAGAGCATCCCATGCTAGTTAAGATGAGTCATTATAAGTAGAGGATTTACTGGGATCCATCAACAAGGTTTTTATTTTTTTTTATTTTTTATTTTATTTTATTTTTCATCAACAAGGTTTTTAATATGGTTATTGTGTTATGGATGTCCTGTCACGTACTTTGAGCACTGACACTTCTTGAGGAACACTTTATTGGTTGACACACTTCTTGAGGAACACTTTATGGGTTGACAAAACTCTTTAAACTCAAGTTGGCAAATAGAAAAACAAATCTGGGTTAGCTAGCTTGTTTACTTCTTCTTGGCACTCTTAGTTCCCCAATATTCCAGTTGCAAGTGTGAAGCCACATTTTGTGCCAGTTATCTTTATGAAAGTTTTAGGGTTTAATAAAGTTGGATTTTGAGTGATGACATTTTTTACTCTCTGTATTAGCAACTGCCTGCAAAGTTGAGCTTGGCCAAGTATGGAATGGATGGAATGGATGATTTCCTGGAATTATTCACTGACAATATACAAGGGTGCTTTAGTGGGCTTTCTTGATGGCTCAGATGGTAGAGAATCTGCCTGCAGTACAGGAGACCTGAGTTTGATCCCTGGGTTGGGAAGATCCAGGAGGTCTTCCCAGGAGATCCCCAACCCAGGAGAAGGAAATGGCAACCCACTCCAGTATTCTTGTCTGGAGAATCCCATGGACAGAGGAGCCTGGAGGGCTACAGTCCATGGAGTTGCAGAGTTAGACACTACTGAGCAACTAACACTTTCACTTGTGCTACAGTATACATGTTCCTGAGAGTTGTGAAGATTAATTTTTTAAAAAAATCAAATCCAGTTTTCCCACTGACTTGCATTAGAATTTCAAAGATGCTTTATTTTTCATTTCTGATTGATTTTCAGTTAATAATGGTTTCTGCCATTTTAACTCTGGATTTCATACTTCCTTTCCCCACCCTCCCAAGTAGTTAATGATACATAAACAAATTTTAAAGCAAGTCAGGAATTTCTCTATACTGTAACCCTGCAGACAGTCCTGGTGTGTATGTGTGTGAGGGGGATGGGGTTGAATGTGGGGTGTGGTGGACTGTCTAGGAGATATAAAGGACCTTAGTTTCTAGTGCTTTCTCTGCCACCACAGAGCTGTGCATCTTTGAGCAAGGCCTTTTTGCCTCCTAAGCTCACCATTTTCTTATCTGTAAATAATGACCTCCATTGGTCCTGTCTGGCTTCACTGTTGTACAAATAATTGAGTGGGAAAAGGAAACTTTCTGTGAATAATAATCCTGCTATTTTTCTTCTCATAAATTAATTTTCTTAAAGTGGATTATACCTATCTGTAAGTGAATATCACCCATTTATTGTTTTTATTTAGCTTTTTTTTTTTTTACTTATAAATTTCATTTTGGCTGGATTAGATGGCAAATCCTTGGGAGGCATATGCGGCATAGACAGATTTATTCATCCTTCATTCTGGATGAAGAAGAGGAAATATTTTAAGATAGAGCCGACATGGAACATTAATTTGATTGAAGCTGTTCGGCGTGAGGAGTGACTGTAGTGTCTTCATCGGCATAACGGAGAGATTAGTGTGGATTAGGTTAGCCTGTGTACAGAGGTTGTATGAATTGATAGCCATTATTGGAGGCTGGGCTGATCTTTGTAGTTGCTGGCATGACTTCTTTTGCAATAGAGTCATGATTTCTTTCATATGGTTTACACGTGGCGGCGAGAGGAGCACGTGTCCCTCATTACCAAAACTGCATGTCTCCCAACGGGAACTTGGCACAGGCTCAAAGACAGAAGATGTGGATGTACGATATTAAGGAGATGGCACTGGTCATCTGGTATGCTGTCTGCAGAGAGAGTACATGTTGGCCAAAGGCAGAGTAGTTCCTGAAACAGATGTTCAGGCAAGATGGCTAGAGTACTGTTGAAATGCAGTCTTGAATAATTATGAACATAAGCCTAGAAAGGTAGCCAAGATACAGTTCTGAATGATAGCCAGTCATGGGGTTATTATTTAATTCCACTTGAGTATGTTTCCTGCCAAGTATGTGCCAGACCCTCTGAAACAAAATCTGGTTTTTGCCAGAGGTACTTAGCAACTATATTTTAAGCTGAAATTCCAAAAAAAAAAAAAAAAAAAGAGAAAGAAGCATAAATTGCTTTCTGATGGGAGTAAGTCATATTTCAAGCAGTGTTTGAGACCCCATCTCCTCTAGGAGAGACCTTACCCAACTTAGTGCAAGAGATGGCATGGTCTTCTCCACTGAATCCAACCAGATTTATAGCCCTGTGGTCTTGTTCCTAATATTTTTACAACAGTTGGTACTTATGCTCTGTGATGATTAGAACTTGTGTGACCACTCTCATCCCACCTCCCTAATCTCACCTTCTCCAAGGATGCGCTAGCCTCGTCCTTGGTCTTTGGGTGCACCCAGTCCCTTTCTGCTGGAAAGTTCTTCCTTTCAGTAGCATAGCTCTCACTTCTCTTATTTCTTTTAAGTCTTTGCTCAAAAGCCGTCTTCTCCTTGTCAAGTTTTCCTTGACCACTCTATTTTTTTTAATCTTTAAATTTATGCTATTGGAATTGACTTGATAAATATGATTTAGCATCATTTGACTTTGGCACCAAAGGTTAAGTAACATTACTCTTTGTAATATTAATGATACATATGGTAATAGAGGGCTTCCCTGGCGGCTCAATGGTAAAGAATCCACCTGCCATTGCAGGAGACATGGGTTGGGTCGCTAGGTTGAGAAGATCCCCTGATGAAGGAAATGACAAGTCACTCCAGGATTCTTGCCTTGGAAAATTCCATGGACAGAAGAGGCTGGTGGGTTATAGTCCATGGGGTCACAAAAGAGTTGCATACCACTTAGCAACTAAACAACAGCAAACAGCATATGGTAATGGAACAAAATGAAGTGCGGATAAACAGATGAACTTTGATGAAAAAAATAAAATGCAGATCAAGCCTCTGGGTTTTATACAGACTCCTAGGCTCTTATTAACTCTCCCCAACCCCATGAACAGAAGCCATTTTGACTGCCCTATTTTTAAGAAGCAGCATCCCACCAGCATCACCTATAGCCTTCATCTTCCCCTCTTTTACCTCCTTGCACTAATTACTGTCAGACACGATGACCTGTTTCCTGGCATGTTTGTTCATTATCTATATTCTCCCTCTAGAATGAGGATAGACACTTTGTTCCTAGAGCAATGCCTGACCCATCATGGATACTCAATAAATATTTGTTGAAAAGTGAATGAATAAACGATTAGCACTTAATTTGTATTTGTTCATATATGTCACTTTGGGGCTGTTGAGAAGACAGAATTGTAACTTCTCTTAACTTGTGACTCAAGCATTGGAAGTATCTGTGAGATCAGAGGTTCTGAAGCAACTGTTTATGAGCTCAAAGCCGTGTGTCATTTGGGTGTCTTATTAAAAGGCAAATTCTGACTCAGCAATACTGGGTTGGAGTCTGGGGTTCTGCATGCCTAACAGGCTCCCATGTGATGCGGATGTTGCCAGTCCAAGGATTATGCTTTGAGTAGCAAGGTTCTGAAGTGTCTATACATGGGGTTCATAAAGCCAAGGTCATTATTGTAGATGCCAAGTATTGTTCTGGGAAAAACTAAAGAGCTAGATTTTAGAGATTTCTGACTAACACACTGCCAATAAATGGGTAATTTATTGGACATGCTGTTGGAGTTTTATTTATATTTTCATTTTTAATAAATTGTACACATACTTTTTGCATGTTATTGTTATGATTCTATTGAAAAACTTGTTTCTAAAAACTAGAGGTAGAAAATAAGCTAAAAACTCAACAATAGGGAGTGTGTAAATATAATACAGAACATGCTTATATTAATGTCATACTAAAATAATATGATTGAAAAATTTTTAGATAATACTAAACTGAACAAAACCACTAAAAGATCATTATAATATGATTCAAACTTTGCATATGTGCTAAAAGGCAGAAAAAAGTCTCAAAGTGGATAGCTCAAAATGTTAACAGGAGTAGAATGTTTCCCCTGTCAATTTCCTTCCGCCTTGCTTCCTTACTTCATTTTTTCCTTTTACCAATTTTCATAATCTAAATATAGGCTCCATCTAAGTACATTTGACTTGGTTAGGAACTATATTAACTATATTAATGCAGAATAGAAGAATACGAATTTTGTAGTCTATCTGGATTTAAAACCTGACTAAGTTACTTAAAACCTCTAAGTCCCATATTTTTCATATGTAAAGTAGGATAATATGTTTCTCCACAGCACATTCATTGGGAGAATCAGATGAGTTAACGTCTGTAAAGTGATTGAAAGAATTCCTGGCACATGGGTTAGGACTCAATAAATGCTAACTGTTGTAGTTTCTGTTGCTAGTTTTACACTAGAGAATATTCAGTCAATCAGTGGCTCTGCTGTGAAAACAGGAGACACTCATATTTTAATCAGGATAAGATGTTATTAAAAACACATGACTGCCCCTATGAGCACAGTACATAAATAAGACTAGTATATCTGCCAAATAAACATTGAGTCTAGATGGACTATTCTATGGTTATGAAAATTTATTACAATTCTTAGCAATGTTAGAATTTTAAAAATAAGCATTGTTATATATCTGTTTTTCTTCTTCCATCATATATTGATCGATGAACCTTTGTGGACTTCTCTAGGTTTGACATACTCATTCTCTTCGTAGACAAAGCAAGATGATTTGGGGATTAGGTAGGCAGTTAAAGGACAACAGAAATCTGACCCCAGACATGTGGTACAAGCAAAGTCCATACAGTCCAAAAATGTCTGTAAGCAATGGGATAGGAACTTCACCAGGACAATGATAATCAATGTTTAAGGTCCACTATCACTTCAACAGAAAATCTAAGCTTAGGCCACTTATTTGGCATCAATACCCTGAATATTCATTGGAAGGACTGATGGTAAAGCTGAAGCTCTAATACTTTGGCCACCTGATGTGGAGAGCCAACTGATTGGAAAAGACCCTGCTGCTGAGAAAGATTGAAGGCCAAAGGAGAAAGTGGGTGGTGGAGGAGGAGATGGTTAAATAGCATCACCGTATTAACGGACATGAGTTTGAGCAAACACCAGGGATAGTGAAGGACAGGAAAGTCTGGTGTGCTGCAGTCCATGGGATTGCAAAGAGTTGGACGCAACTCAGCGACTAAACAACAACAACAAAGGATGATCAAGCTCATCCTCAAATGCAATGGACTTCTTTCTTGGTTTGATGAGAAAACATTCCGGTCATAACTTTTTTTTCATTACTACTGAAATAGAAGCCTCCATGATACCAAACTTCCCTTCAAACCAGGGCCCAACCCAAACATATGTATATACATGTTCTTTCTTCATGTCTCTTAAGCACAAATAAAGCAATTCCTTTCAGAAAATAAGGAGCAAGACTTAGTCATTTGTCTCCCTACTTCTGCCTCAATACCAAACCTCCCAAGCATCATGAATACACCCTGGCATACACTAGGCTCTTTCAGGTTAATATTTTCTGAATGAAGGGTCTGATTTCTCACAATTGAAGAAATGCAAGAACCTGCAAACATGTGCTTTGTATTACTAGTAATAAACCATGAAGAAGTATTTTTTCCCATGTGAAACATTAGCACCATGTCTAGTTCTAAAGAATGATTAGAGTGAGAGGTGAGGTGGCCTGATCAGGTCTCAGTTTGTGGCCAAGAATGAAATTCCACAGAGCTGTCCAGGCCTGGACTTTGTGCAGCATGCAATATTATTTCCCAGAATAGAATTCTTAAGGTCATTTCTTCAAATATGTGACTAATTGCATGCAAACCAGATTTTATTATATATTTAAGTTAGATTAAAATATGATAAAAATAACCCAGTGTTGTCTTAACTACACACAGAAAGAATTGTTCAATTTAATGATTTCAATGAATTTAAATCAAATGAACAAGGACCTACTTTATAGCACAGGAAACTCTGCTCAATATTCTGTAATAACCTAAATGGGGGAAAAGAATTTGAAAAAGAATAGATAGATGTATTTGTATAACTAAATCATTTTGCTGTAACACTTGAAACTAGCAGCATTGTTAATCAACTATGCTACAATATAAAATTTACAGAATCAATCAGATGAAATGATAGAGATTTAAAAACAAGTTTGGAACAAAAATGGCACATCTCAAGATCACTGATCTCTTTCAAACCCAATTCTACGTTTGAGAAACTGTCTCTTAACAAATAGTTAATAGAGCCAATGCGTTCCAATACACAGTTGACTCCTGAACAATGCAGGGCTCAGCCTGTGTATGATACACTACTGGGCTCTGATGTCATGGTTCTTCCACATCCAGAGATTCTGCCAACCACAGACTGTGTAGGATTGTGATATTTACTACTGGAAAATATCCTTGTATAAGTGGACCCACATAGTTCAAACCCATGTTGTTCAAGGGTCAACTGTAAGGCCTCCTTTAATCTCTCTGATGCTAAAAACACACAGTTGTCTTCTGCACGCTGTTCCTCCTCGCTTTCCTTCACAAGGTGGCCTTTCTTTTTGAACCTGGATTGGGGCACAGCATGGGATCTTCATGGTTCCATGTTCACTCTTCCATCCTGTATGTTGACATCTCTTGGTCAGTGAACATCCATCCTCCAGCCAAAACGACAACTGTCATGCCCTAGAATTCAGCTTCCACATCCAAACCTGGGGTTCTCTGTGGACTCAAAGTCACAGTCCTTCATCACCATTTATCCAGCATTCGTTCACTTGAATGGCCTTCCATCACTCTCAAGTTAAAAATGCTTAGCACCAAACAAATCAGTTTTCCTTCATCGCCTTTTTACTACAGGCTTCACCATTTTCGTTAGTCTCAGAAAATTCCTGAGTAGTCATCTGGTGAACTGAACACAGTGATATTTAGACCCTGAATGAACTGCATCCCTGTTCTCAATAAGGAATGAGGAGACCAGGAGGTGAGTGAGGAGGAAAGGCAATGACAACAAAGATTTCTCACCTTTATCTGACTTACAGCATCTTGGGGCTTCCTTGCGGTGGCTGCCCAGCATCTCTGAACACCTGCCTACATTTCAGAATCTTTCACACGTGGTGAATTTCACACAGAAGCTGAAGCCAGAAACTTCAGAGACTACCTTACATCCGGGCACTAAATCAGGGAGACCCAGTACTTGGGCTGGAGCGTTTGGGGAGGCATTCAGTTCTTCAGTAGGGGAGGCAGATTGCTGGCATGACAGGTGCCGGGGAGCCGTACGGTCAGAGACAAGTCCTGGGTGTGGCTGCGTCACTGCAGAATCCAGTTCTCTTGCGCCTTCCCAGAGACCCCGGGTACTGATATCTACTGATACTCTTTCTTCTGGTTAAACTAGCCTGTACATCTTCTGTTATTTGCAACTAAGAGCCCTGTCCAAGACACACATTCAAGAATTGAAATTCCACTAATTCTCGGTAGCACAAATCAAGTATTAGGGAAAAGTGATCGATTTCTAAAACAATTGCATTTATACTTACTCTGATCCATGTGTGCACACCACACTAGTTTAGCCATGCTACAAAGGCAGACAAAATCAGTACTTCCGTGAAATGGCCACGCCGCAGCTCTGAGCTCATATACGTAAGACTTTAACCATCATTTCCTGGAAAAAGAATATTTAGTGTTTCTTCCAAAGATGATTTAGAATAGGCTGACATCAAGTTTATAAAAATTTGTGTTTTCTTTACCCTCGAGGATAAATTAAATCAAGAAGCTTTAAAATGGTAAATCACATAAGTACACATTAGTTTATCTGCAAAAACAAAGATAATTTAGCACCTGCATCAGTAAGTTTGCTAAGTATCTCTTATACAGAAAATACACGCAAAATGCTTAACACACTAACATCTATTAAGTACTCAGCATTATCCACTATGCTTATTAGCAGCACTATTAGCAATTATACTTGCAATGACACCATCACAATACAAGGATATCTAGAGCATGTTTGAGTAAGCACTGCTCTAGATGTTTATCTGGTAGAACTATTCAACATCTCAGTTCTTCCAAAGGGCTTCTCTTATTCTTACGGGGGATTAATACCTCTGAAGCTCAATTGCCCACACTCCTTGGCTGAGAAGAGTGTGCCTGGGGCTAAGTTACTTGACTGACTGACTACGTAACTCTTGATGGGCTATTTGCTTTGTGCTGGAAAACAACTTTTCTCTATCAGTGCCCCTTTGAGGATCTTTCGGCCTCTGATTAGAAGGACGCTGAGCTACTGCACTGGTGTTTATAGAGAGCTTCTGTATTTCCAGTCGCTCACTTCTAGCCAATGTTTCCAGCTGGGGTCCATTTCCTGTGGCCAGGGGAAACAAATGTTTGTGTTGGGATTGTTGGGTTCCAAGCTATTTGCAAATGATTTCACCTAATATGTCCCTGGGAAAATGATCATCTCTGGTTAATGTTAACCTAGAAAGTTAGTTGTTTGTTCAGTTTAAAAAAGAATGTTGCTGTTAGAACACAATCTTGGGAAGTATTTGCAAACCTGTGTTTTAATTTTGTCACCATTGTAACAAAGCAGTCATCAAGTGTTTGGAATTGATATGTAAAGTTTCTTTAGCATCATCAGCCAAAAGCTCTTGTTGGAGTTGTCATCTCTTTTAGTCAAGCAACTTAGACCCAGGTGCCCTCTTCTCAGCCAAGGAGTGTGGGCAATTGAGCTTCAGAAATATTAACCCCCTGCAAGAACAAGAGAAGTCCTTTGGAAGAACTGAGATGTTGAATGGTTCTACCAGATAAACATCCAGAGCAATGCTTACTCAAAGATGCTCATTTCTAGACACCCTTGCATTGTGATGGTGTCATTGCCAGCATAATTGCTAATAATGCTGTTAATAAGCATAGTGGATAACGCTGAGTACTTAATGAATGTTAGTCAGTGTGTTAAACATTTTGCATGTATTTTCTGTATAAGAGATACTTAACAGACTTACTGATGTAGGTGCTAAATTACCTTTGTTTTTGCAGATAAACTGATGTGTAGATATGTGATTTACCTTTTCAAGGTGATAAAACTGCTGAATGGTAGACTTGGGGTTCAAACGTGGATATTCTGATCCCAGAACTCTTGCTGTTGTTTATTGAATTCTATTCAGAATCACAGCACACTGAATACTGATGACTTTGGGACGTGTATTTTGGAGACTACATTTTAAAGCTTCTTGGCTTAATTTATGCTCAGGGGTAAAGAAAATACAAATTTTTATAGACTTACTGTCAGCCACTTACCTGTTCTAAATTATCTTCAGAAGAAACACTGAATATACTTTTTAAGGAATTCATGGTGAAAGTTTTACTTATATGAGCTCAGAGCTGCAGCATGACCGTATCATGGAAGTCCTGATTTTATCTGCCTCCATAGCATGACAAAACTAGTGTGGTATGCACAAACGGATTGGGGTGAGTATAAATGCAATTGTTTTAGAAATCAACCACTTTTCCCTAATACTTAATTTGTGCTTCTGAGAATTAGTGGAGTTTCAATACATTAATGTGTTGTCTTGGACAGGGTTTGTTTTTTCGTTTTGTTGTTTTTTTTAGCTTTGGCTGCAAACAACAGAATATGCATGGGTCAGTTTAACCAGAAGAAAGAGTATCAACAGATATTAGCACCTGGGGTCTCTGGGAAGGTGCTGGATTCTCTGGTGACATGCCACAGCCAGGGCTTGTCTCTGACCATATGGCTCCCTGGCACCTGCCACTGCAACGATCTCCTCTCTAGGAAAGAACTGAATGCCTCCTCAGATGCTCCAGCCAATGCATTCGTTTTCCCTGGTTTGGTGCCTGGATGTAAGGTAGTATCTAAGGTTCTGGCTTCAGCTTCTGTGTGAAATTCACCACGTGTGAAAGATTCTGAAATGTAGGCAGGTGTTCAGAGATGCTGGGCAGCCACCACAAGGAAGCCCCAAGATGGCATCAGTCAGATAAAGGTGAGAAATCTTTGTTGTCATTGCCTTTTCTCCTTACTCTCACCTCCTGGACTCCTCATTCCTTATTGAGAACAGGGATGTGGTTCATTCAGGGTCCAAATGACACTGTGTTCAGTTCACCAGAAGACTGCTCAGTCATTTTCTGAGTCTAATGAAAATGGTGAAGCCTGTAGTAAAAAGGCGATGAAGGAAAAGTGATTTGTTTGGTGCTAACATCTGGAACTTCCAGATGTTCAAGCTGGATTTAGAAAAGGCAGAGGAACCAGAGATCAAATTGCCAACATCTGCTGGATCATTGAAAAAGCAAGAGAGTTACAGAAAAACATCTATTTCTGCTTTATTGACTATGCCAAAGCCTTTGACTGTGTGGATCACAATAAACTGTGGAAAATTCTGAAAGAGATGGGAATACCAGACCACCTGACCTGCCTCTTGAGAAACCTGTATGCAGGTCAGGAAGCAACAGTTAGAACTGGGCATGGAACAACAGACTGGTTCCAAAATGGAAAAGGAGTACGTCAAGGCTGTATATTGTCACCCTGCTTATTTAACGTATATGCAGAATACATCATGAGAAACGCTGGGTGGGAGGAAGCACAAGCTGGAATCAAGATTGCTGGGAGAAATATCAATAACCTCAGATATGCAGATGACACCACCCTTATGGCAGAAAGTGAAGAAGAACTAAAAAGCCTCTTGATGAAAGTGAGAGAGGAGAGTGAAAAAGTTGGCTTAAAGCTCAACATTCAGAAAACTAAGGTCATGGCATCCGGTCCCATCACTTCATGGCAAATAGATGGGGAAACAGTGTTCGACTTTATTTTTCTGGGCTCCAAAATCAATGCAGATGGTGATTGCAGCCATGAAATTAAAAGACGCTTGCTCCTTGGAAGAAAAGTATGTCCAACCTAGATAGCATATTAAAAAGCAGAAACATTACTTTGCCAACAAAGGTCCCTCTACTCAAAGCTATGGTTTTTCCAGTGGTCATGTATGGATGTGAGAGTTGGACTATAAAGAAGGCTGAGTGCAGAAGAATTGATGCTTTTGAACTGTTGTGTTGGAGAAGACTCTTGAGAGTCCCTTGGACTACAGGGAGATCCAACCAGTCCATCCTAAAGGAGATCAGTCCTGGGTGTTCATTGGAAGGACTGATGCTGAAGCTGAAACTCGAATCCTTTGGCCACCTGATGTGAAGAGCTGACTCATTTGAAAAGACCCTGATGCTGGGAAAGATTGAGGGCAGGAGGAGAAGGGGATGACACAGGATGAAATGGTTGGATGGCATTACAGACTCAATGGACGTGGGTTTGGGTGGACTCTGGGAGTTGGTGATGGACAGGGAGGCCTGGTGTGCTGTGGTTCATGGGGTCGCAACGACAGCAACTGAACTGAACTGAAGCATTTTTAACTTGAGAGTGATGGGAGGCCGTTCAAGTGAACAAATGCTGGACAAATGGTGATGAAGGACTGTGACTTTGAGTCCACAGAGAACCCCAGGTTTGGATGTAGGAGCTGAATTCTAGGGCATTACAGTTGTTGTTTTGGCTGGCGGATGGATGTTTGCTGAGCAAGAGATGTCAACATATAGGATGGAAGACCGAACATGGAACCATGAAGACCCTATGCCGTGTACGAGTCCAGGTTTAAAAGAGAAAGGCCACCTTGTGACGGAGAGCAAGGAGGAACAGAATGCAGAAGACAACTGTGTGTTTTTAGCATCAGAGAGATTAAAGGAGGCCTTACAGTTGACCCTTCAACAACGTGGGTTTGAACTATGCGGGTCCACTTATACAAGGATATTTTTCAGTAGTAAATACTACAATCCTACACAGTCTGTGGTTGGTAGAACCCCTGGATGTGGAAGTACCATGATATCAGAGCCAGCTGTGAATTATATATGGACTGACTGCCGCATTGTTCAATGGTCAGCTGTGTATTGGAATGGATTGCCTCTGTAGACTCTTCATTGAGATAGTTTCTCAAATGTAGAACTGGGTTTGAAAGAGATCAGTAATATTTGGATGTGCCTTTTTCATCCCAAATTTGTTTTCCTGTCCCTGTTTTTTCACTTGATTCATTGATGTTTAGAATCTTTATTTTATGTTGCCGTATAGTTGATGAACAGTGTTGTGTTTGTTTCAGGTGTACAACAAGGTGAGTCAGTTATGTATGTATCTATTCTTTCTCAAATTCTTTTCACATTTAGCTTATTACAGAATACTGAGCAGAGCTCCCTGAGCTATGGGCTTCCCTGCTGGCTCAGAGGGTGAAGAATCCGCCTTCAATGCGGGAGACCTTGGTTTGATCCCTGGGTTGGGAAGATCCCCTAGAAGAAGGCATGGCAACCCACTCCAATATTCTTGCCTGGAGAATTCCAGCAGCAGGGCAGCCTGGCGGGCTACAGTCCATGGGGTTGCAAAGAGTCGGACCCGACTGAGTGACTAAGTCCTGAGCTGTACAGTAAGGTCCTTGTTCATTTGATTTAAATTCATTTTAGTCATTAAATTGAAAATTGCTTTCAAAGTGTGGTTAGGACAATTTTGGGTTATTTTTATCCTATTTTAATCTAACTTAAACATGCAATAAAATTTGGTTTGCAGGTAGCTAATTGCATATTTGAAGAAATGACCTGAGGAATTCTATTTTTGGAAATAATATTGCATAGTGCCCAGATTAGAGGTTTGGTCACCTTTGTGTAGTTCCTTTCTTGGCCACAGAAACCTGGTCAGGCCACCTCACCTCTCACTCAAATCATCCTTCAGAACTACATATGATGCTAATGTTTCAGATGGAAAGAATGCCACTTCACAGTTTATTACTATGATGCACATATCTTCAGGTTCTTGCATTTATGCAGTTGTGAGAAATCAGAGCCTTATTCAGAAAACATTAGCCTAAAAGAACCTAGTGTATGCCAAGGTATATTCATGATGTTTGGGAGTTTAGTATTGAGGTAGAAGTAGAGAGACAAATGGATATGTCTTTCTCCTTATTTTCTGAAAGAATCATTTTAGTTTTGCTTAAGAGACATGAAGAAGAAAAAGTACCTGCATATATTTGGGTTAAGCCCTGGCTTGAAGGGAAGTTTGATATCATGAAGGCTTCAATTTCAGTAGTAAGGAAAATAAATTATGATGGGAATGTTTTCTCATCACAGCAAGAAAGAAGTCCAGTGCATGTTGAAAATGGGTTTGCTCACCCTTATTGATGTCAAATAAGTGGCCTAAGCTTAAATTTTCTCTTGAGGTGATGGTGGACCTTAAGTGTTGATTATCTATGTCCTAGTGAAGTTCTTATCCCTTTGCTTACAGACATTTTTGGGTTGTATGGACTTTGCATGTACCACATGTCTGGTGTCAAATTTCTCTTGTCCTTTAAGCGCTTACCTAGTCCCCAAATCATCTTGTTTTATCTAAGACAAGAATGAGTTTGACAAACCTAGAGAAGTCCACAAAGGTTTATCGATCAATATAGATGGGAGAAGAAAAACAGATACATAATAATGCTTATTTAAAAATTCTAATATTGTTAAGAATTGTAATAAATTTATCTTCATAACCACAGAATAGTCAATCTAGACTCAATGCTTGTTTGGCAGATATACTAGTGTTATTTATGTACTGCTCTCATCAAGGCAGTCATATGTTTTTAATAACATCTTATCTTGATTAAAATATGTGTCTCATTTTTACAGCAGAGCCATTGGTTGACTGAATACTCTCTAGTAATAAAATTAGCAGCAGCAGCAACTGTAATACCTAGCATTTATTGAATCCTGACTGTGTGCCAGGCATTCTTTTAATCATTTTATATATGTTTGCTCATGTAATTCCCCCAGTGGATCTGCTGTGTGGAAACATATTAGCCTTGTACTTTACACATGAAGAAAGTGGAATTTCAAGTTTTTTAGTAACTTAATTAGTTAATGATAGTCAGGTTTGGATCCAGATAGACTATAAAATTGATACTCCTCTATCCTGCATTAGTATAGTTACTAACCAAGTCAAATGTACTTAGATAGAGTCTATTTTTCAGATTATGAAAATTGGTAAAAGGAAGAAATGAGGGAAGAAAGGTAGGTTGGTGGTAGAGGGGTCATGGGGTGAGGATGAGAGAGAGAGCAACGGAAATACAATTTTACCATATTTAACATTTTGAGCTACCCACATTGAGACATTTTTTTTTTGCCTTTTGACACATATGCAAAATTTGGGCCATATTCTAATGACCATTTTAATGACTTCATTCAGTGTAATATTTGAAAAATTTTCCATATTATGTTAGTATGATGTTTAATGACTACATTAAGATAGGCATGTTTGGAATTTTTTTACACTCTCCTTGTTGTTGAGCATTTCATTTATTTTCTACCTCTTGTTTTTAGAAAGCAAGGTTTTCAGTAGAATCCTAACACTAATAGGTAACATGTCAAGTGTACAGTTTATTAAAAATGAAAATATAAATGAAACTCAAACTGCAATTGATTTTTTTTTTCCTTTTCAACTTGTTTGTTTTACGTTATCTGTATCTGCTCACATGCTCCTCACAACTGTAATTTAGATTAGAAGAAGGTAACAAAAAAGAGAATCTTTCAGGCTGAGGCTGTATTCATTATTTTGAGTCAGATTCAGGGGATGATTCTACTTTGAAAAATGGCTCAGATGGCTCAGTTGATGTCGAAAGGCCTCCTCATTTAATATATATCTAGTCATCTAGGAAGATGCCAGGCACACTATTTTGTGTTGTATTAAGATTTTGAATCTACGGTGTTTTCACTAAGAAATGCTCTTCTTGAGCAGACTCTTCTCCCATATTTTTATTACAGATATGCTATCTTTGTAAAAACATGATTCCACAACCCCTGGCTTATTTATTAGTCCACTAGTCCTACCCCCTGTATCCAGTGATTCTGGAGATCTCCACAATGATGATTTTTGTCCTTGGTGATAAATTACAGTAATATTTTCATGAAAATCATTAGTGGAAGATTAAATTGTGGGAAATAAAGAGTAGTGGTTCAAGAATATGCTTTTTGGAGTTGCATGGACCTGAAATACCATCATGGATCTGCTACTCTCTAGCTATGTAATTTCGAGCAAATTATTTAATATTATTTAACCTCAGTTTCTTACCTGTAAAATGTAGTTGTTACAAGGATTACCTGAAATAAGTTCCATACATGTCTGATTTCTAGTAAACCTTCTGTAAATATTAGTTTGTATTATCATCATTAAGTGTATTTCGCTCTACTCCAATGAATATGTATAGAATTTAAGTAACACTTTCAGAGTAGTTGCTTACTGACCAAAATACAGGATTCATTGACCAGGGGGTTGATGACACAAAATGTACTAATATGCGGAATTAAAGAATGATAAATCATGATTTATAGCTTTAAAAACAATGACAACAAGGTAATGGAATTCCTGTAAAGTTGTTTGATGTACTATAAATGTTTATTTTACAACTATTTCACTTGCTTGGAATTTATAAAGAAGACTTCACATTGTTTATTTTATGTGTGATTAATGCATGTAGAACCTCCCACCAGCAGTTATCTGACTTTATTTTGACAATAAGTATAAGCTTAAAGTGCATCAAAACCATATTTCTCTGGATTTTTTAAGAGATTCCACTGAGGAAACTATTTCTCCAACGCCAGCATCATGATTTAATTCAGGAATATTCAATAGAGATCTGAAATGAGAATTTTACTTCTCTGGTTTGATAAAGGAACAAAAAACATCGATCCTCTTCCCTGGCTTGACCCCAATATCCCTAAACTGATTTTTTTCCGTGGTACCATTTCCATGGGCTAGTTCCTAGAACATTTTCAGTGATCCATTGGCGAAAACAAAACTCTCAGTATCCTACTAGGATGACATAGAGCCATCACACATTCTTCTTTCCATGAATTTTGGTTAGATACTTGTTGAAATTAGGCCCCAAGTTATTGGGAAAGCATGCGTAGAGTTGTGGACATCTCTGGCAGTGGACAAGAGAAGAAACAATGTGTAATCTGTCTGAAACCATTGCTTTTTTTTTTTTTTTTTTTAGTACTTACTAACCCTCAGGACAGAGTGCAATTAAAGAATATTTTTGAAAAAACCTCCAAAGAAAAAAGGTATTTAAAAAAACTATTCAGTTTTAACAAAAGTGAGAGAAAACTTTGACAGACATGAGGATTCATTTAAATGATACACGCAGAGGTAGAGGGATGTGGTCCAAACCTGAACTCTGCATGTTGTATAGTGTACAGTTGGATCACACGGACCTGGGAAGAACAGTGAGCCAGACACCTCATGATGTGCATTCAATTTTGCCCATCTCAGCTTCTTTTTTTTTTTTTGCCTTTCTAATTTTAGCAAACAAACAAAACTACATAACCTCTCAGGCTCCATTTTCTCATCTCTAAAATGAAGGATCTGTAATGAGTGATATTAAAGGCTCCTTTTAGCTCCATGGTGCTGCAAACTGCAAATGAAAGCACTTTTGCAGACGTGATGGATTCACTGCCCCATTAACAAATCCAACCTGGGTCTGTTCCCTGCACGACAGGCCAATAATCGGGAGACTAGGTGATGAGGCAAGAAATGGCGACTTTATTGGGAGAGCCAAGAGTCTGAGAAGATGGCAGGCTAGCACCTTAGAGTACCATCTTATCAGGATCTGGATGCCACTTTCTTTTATAGGTCAGAGATGGGGAGAAGGTGCGGAAGTCAAGTTAAAAAGCCATTAGTCTTGGCAATGCAGGCATAGAGAAAGACTTGTGGCCCCACTGGGGGAAGGAGAGGGTAGGACCAATGGAGAGAGTAGCATGGAAACATATATACTACCATACGCAAAATAGATAGCCAGTGGGACTTTGCTGTATGATGCAGGGAGCTTAAACCTGGTGCTCACCTAGAGGGTGGGATGGGGTGGGAGATAGGAGGGAAGTTCATTAGGAAGGGGACATATGTGTACCCATGGCTGGTTCCTGTTGTTATATGGCGGGAACCAACATAATGTTGTAAAGCAATTATCCTCCAATTAAAAATAAATTTTAAACAAAAGTCATTAGTCTTGCAAAATATATCTTGGCTTGGCCAGCATTGGAGAGTGGATGTGTTAAGTTCTTTTCTGCGGCTATTCACAGGTGGGCAGGGTTACTCTGTCTCCCTGTGATCTAAATGAAGTCATTTAAGTGTAACATTCAGGCACAGGGGTTAGGTTCCTTAAAGCAGGCATTACACGCGCTTATAACTATAGGCAGCATTCTCTTCATGATTATAATAACAAAAGCAGCAAGAAGCAAAGGTTAAAAGAAACAGATCCAGTGTGAAGTCAAGTTTCGCTCTTCCCTGTCATACTCCCCGTTATGGACGACATGTGGGGACAGTAGGCTACATTCGAACTGGGAAATGCTCTCTGTAATTGTGGGACTTTAACACATATTTGAAAAATAGTCTCATCCTATGTTGAGTAATATTGTTTGCGACTGATACTTGTTTCTCTCTTTTTTTTTAATATAATGAATACACAGGTGTGTCAGTTTAGAATGCTGTGTTGAGATTAATGTTCTCAGAAATTATTTCTCCATTACCCTCAGGAAGTGGTACATTTGAAACCTCTCCTTTGCCATCTTGAGTTAAAAAAAGAATATTCTTTTCTTGCCATTACTTTTGTTTTTTAAAAACAAGTTTAAATAAACCTAACACCTTCTCAAATCCCCAGGTATAGTTCCATGCAGTGTGGTTCCAAGAGTCCTGGAAGCAAATAACAGTACCATATTGTAGGAAATGTCCTCAACATCACTGGAACATCTTAGGATGTCATCTCAAGGACCCATTTTGGTATTAGGCCACCCTGAAGAGATACTTTAATATGTAAGATTTGTTGTGAACATCAGACAACACATCTTTTGAATCCATTAGGGGCAGAGTGTGAGTAACGCTACATTAGTTAATGTCTGTAACTTTCAAAAATAATTTGGAAGCATTCATAATGCCATCTTTCAGACAACAAAAAGGACAATGAATTTAACTTGGCCAACAATAGGTGAAGAAGACATGATTGTAGCTCTAGAACAAATCATTTGTCTCATTACTATCCTACCTCACTATAATAATCAGAATGTGGAAACTTCTAAAATATGCAGCATGAATGTTAAGAAAACAGTGTATCATGTAATTTCTTATAGAAACACCCACTAAAACCCACTGAAATGAGAAGTTGTTAATTCTCTCTCACTTTCATATATTCCCCTTGGAAACACACTGGTTTGGAATCAAGAATATGTAGTTCTAGTCCTAACATTCCATTCTCTGGGTCTTCTTTTAAAAAAAAAAAAGAAATATAATTGCTTTACAATGTTGTGTTAGTTTCTGTTTTACAGGATGAATCAGCTACATGTGTTCATATATACAGTGGAATATTACTCAGTCATGAAAAAAGGAACAAAATTGGGTCATTTGTAGTGATGTGGATGAATCTAGATTCTGTCATACAGAGTAAAATAAGTCAGAAAGAGAAAAACGGATATCGTGTATTAGTGCATATATGTGGGTCTTCAGTTTTTAATATAAAAAAATCTCTAAAGTCCCTTCTTAGCTCAGTGATACACGCCTATGGAATTGGGGCTTTTTGGATGCTTTATGAAATGTGGAGGAAGTAGTAGTCGTTGACCTCTTAAATTTGTCAAGTGAAGTGAAGACTGGAGACCAGAAGTTTTGCTGTCTTAGGCTTTGTGGAAGCAGGATGCTGTGACTGCTGCCCTAGGATGCTCGGGATTAGCCACAGGGTAGGGGGCTGTGCCCTCCATGCCGGCAGTGGGCGGTCCTGGCTAAGCATGGTGCCAGTGACTGCTATACGCTGTCCCGTGAAATATTATGTCACTGCCCAGAAGAGGCATGGGGAGGGGACATCAGGGGCTGCCCATGGTAGTCATAAAATGATACATATGAACATGATTGAACTCCTCACTTTATAGTTGGGGCTCAAGGAAGAGGAGTGTGCAAGCTTGTACTATAGTGTGAAAGTTGAGGTTGAAATGTGGATCTCCTGCCTGCTTATCTAACTCACCACTTAAACTCATCTCAGTGAATTTATGTTCACTGTATTTCATGCCTGAAATCACTGTGTATTATTATCAAATCCACATAAAGCCCTTGAAAATTGGATTCAAGTTTAGACAACAGACACAGTGACATATTAAGATCATTTTATGGCATACCATGGTGATATTTTTGACAGTTAAAGAATTTACACTCAAAGCAGCATATACAGCAAGTATATGCAGGTAAAAGATAATCGACAAAAAAGATAGCAGGAAGTGGCCACCCTTGGGGTTCCTCAGGGTTTGGGTTTGCGTTAGGTAAGGGCTTACTTAGTAGAGTTGTTAAGTGGTAAAGGAAGTACATACATTCCCCACCAGTAAACGTCTCAGAGATTCTAATTCAGGAAACTTACAGATTGCTGGTATGAATGTACTCAGTGATTAAGGAAACAAAAAGAATCCTAAGGAATTGGAAGAATGTAGGCACCTTTAATGGATTCAAGTATAAGGAAATTAGCACAAACAAGAGACCATGAACAGGGAGATCACCTTGGTGCTCTCTGATGACCTGGAGAGGTGGGATGGTGGGCTGGGAAGAAGGCTCAAGAGGCAGCGGATGTATGTATTCTTACAGCTAATTCGTGTTGTTCCATAGCAGAAACTAACACAACATTTTAAAACAATTATATTCCAGTTAAAAAAAAATAGACCATGAAGACTAATAGTGATGGAAGAAAGATTCTGACTTGTCAGTAGATTTGGGTTTGCAGTTTGGAAATCCCTCTGTAGACTCCACAAAAACTAATAATTGTGCTAATGCCTTGGTGTTGATAATCATAAGCTAAGTATGCAGATTTACTGACATGATGTTATGCAAATCGATTAACCTCTCTGAACATATAATTCCTCATCTGTGAAGGAGTTGGATGAGAATATATTTCTTGGCTTAGATAACCACTGTTGGACAAAGAACCTTATAATTAGTATCTGCAGCTATTTAGGAAGGATAAAAAATAGCAATGAAAATTTATAACTTCAATGAGTAACTATTTCTTTGAGTTATGGGATAGTTAAGTTTTTACAATCATTCATAGATACTCCCCATGGCTTCAGAGTCAAAATGTGAAAGTGTGAGTCGCTTAGTTGTGTCCGACTCTTTGCGATCCCATGGACTGTATATAGCCTGCCAGGCTCCTCTGTCCATGGAATTCTCCAGGGAAGAATATTGGAGTGGGTAGCCATTGGCTTCTCCAGGGGATCTTCCTGATCCAGGGATGGAACCTGGGTCTCCTGCATTGCAGGCAGATTCTTTAGCATCTGAGTCATATGTCAGTCCCAAGGGTATACATGTGTACAGTTTAAACACAGAAAGGAAACAGAGACCGTCCAAATTTTAAGGGTGCAGAGGTCTTGATTTACAAAAGTGACTTCTCCTAGCTGGTTAATGTAAAGCCCGAAGGACTAGCAAGTCTCCTTAGTTCTCCCCACAGAGAGCTCTTTTCTCCTATGGGAAAAATGTTAAATAGGTTGTCTTTCTTATGCAAATTCTGGTTGATTAGTAGGACCTGGCTGTTGAGAAAGACTGTAGAACTGAGAGCCAGGTGTTGGCCAAAAAGTTCGTTTGCGTTTTCCATGGGATGTAACGGGAAAACCTGAGTGAACTTTTTGGCCACCCCAATATTGTAGAAAAGACCAGTATCATGGATTAGTGCTATTTGCCATGTAAACAGCGTAGGGGAGTAACACCTATGTTTGCACCTCTTCTCAAAGCCACGCTTTTATACATATTCTGTGAGACTGAACTTTCAGTGTTTCTTCTGCCTTATTTTTTTTAACTGCCATCACTCATCATATTAATGTTGTCTCAAGGTATTTCTGTCTAAGTGAAGAAACATGTCTCAGTGGAGCAAACTTGGATTTTATCATTAGGAAATACGTCATTCTCAATGCTTGGATCCTCATTGGATTTTAATGAACTGTCAGTTTTTACGCTGCGAAGTGTTTTAGACTTTTGCTTTAGCATCAGGTGGCCTATCCGACTAGGATTTCAAGGTGCAGGGCAGGACCACAGCCCTGAGTACAGACTGGCTCTAGTTTTGTCCCTCATTATAAGATCATGGTGTCCCTGGTGGCTCAGAAGGTAAAGAATCTGCCTGCAATGAGGGAGACCCAGGTTGGATCACTGGGTCGGAAGATCCCCTGGAGAAGGGAGTGGCTACCCACTCCAGTGTTCTTGCCTGGAGAAGCCCATGGACAGAGGAGCCTGGTGGGGCTACAGTCCATGGGGTCACAAAGAGTCGGATGCGCCTGAGCGACTGACACTTTGACTTTCATACGATCATTGGTATACAGTAGGAGAGGAAAGGCAGATACCTTGTCCCCTGTGGCTTTGACAGTTCAGTTCAGTCGCTCAGTCGTGTCTGACTCGTTGTGACCCTGTGGACTGCAGCACGCCAGGCCTCCTTGTCCGTCACCAACTCCCAGAGTTTGCACAGACTCATGTCCATTGAGTCGGTGATGCCATCCAAACATCTCATCCTCTGTCATCCCCTTCTTTCACCTTCAATCTTTCCCAGCATCAGGGTCTTTTCCAATGAGTCAGCTCTTCACATCAGGTGGCCAAAGTATTGGAGTTTCAGCTTCAACATCAGTCCTTCCAATGAACATTCAGGACCTTGACAACATAAGTCCAATTCTTGGCAGCTCAGTTGTATACTTTGAATTGGGCCTCTTCATGTGTGATGTTGAAGGAAGCTTTCTCTTGCTGCTGACATGTTCTGGCTCTGTGTTTTACTCATAGGAGTTGTGAAGGAGGCATACCTCAGACGAGCAGCAGCTATGTTGGCCCTTACCCTCTACTTACAAAAACTTTGCAGGATTTTGGAAGAAAAGGAGTATATACTCTGGAACAAGAGACACACACACATTCACTTATTCAGGTCTTTGTTCTCATCCTCATCATCTGAAATCGTTTTGAGAGAAAAAGTGTAGATTACTCTAATAAGGTACTGGAGTTTAACTTCTGAAACTTACAACACATTTATAAAAGATAGGAAATATTCTGTCTTTTTAGAACTGTTCTGGTATAATAAGTCAGATCACATGAAATGTCTATTTATTTCTGGAAGCAAGTTTAGTTATTTTCTGGTCCAAATTCTTTTTTTTTTCTTCAGATGAAAAAATTGAAATTCAGGGTCTTAGAGGGGTAAGTGATATGCTTGATGGGACATGTCAGAAGAAACAGAATAGGAAAAAAGAATCCAAAACTTGATAAGTTTTGGTCTCATGCATATTATCTGATACTGCTCTGCCACTTCTGGTTTTAGAACAGTTTAGTTCACTTGTCAACTGATAAGTTAGGTTTTGGTTAAGGTCTGAGTCACAGTTGAGTAAAAATTTAGTACCATTGTTCATTCTGGGTTTTAGCACGTCAGTACTATTTTCAGTTCGTTAGTTCAGTTGCTTAATCATGTCCACCGTGTCTTCGTGATCCCATGGAGTGCATCATGCCAGGCTTCCCTGTCAATCCAAATTTTTATTATTGTTTTCTTTAAGCCTCTAATGGGCATTGAAGTCTCCCTATGGTCTCTGGACTTTTCTTTGGGCTTTGAAGATTCTACTATTCCCAGCTCTGTTTCAACTTTCAAATTATTCTCAGCGACAGGGGAGCTTAGAACATGCCAAACCTTCCTGGTGAGGTTGTTACAACTCCCACCCCAGCCTAAAACCTAAGACTCAGGAGACCACCTCACACAGACCTCTGGTTCTACAGAGAGCAGGTGTTATAAGTCAAGAAGGAAGCATAATGAACAGCCTCCAGAGTTTAGACAGCCCTGCTCAGATTTCAGATTCTCATAATCCCTCTAATTTACAGGCTGCTGTTCACAGGTAGTTTGGAAACCTGTCTGTAATAAATTGAAATATTCAGTGACTTGCCTATAACTAATCATATTGGAAATTAAAAAAGTATGTGTGAACAAGTAATAGCGCTAACTAGTACTCACAGGGGAATATTCTATCTGCATTACAATGAGACTTCTGGCAATTAAAGCACTCAAGTTCTATTTCTTAAAATGTAAGGATTAGGTGTTCTTGAGCTAGAGAAGAAAAACAAAACTATTCTTTGCAGATGTAGGGGACAATGAAATGAATTCACTAGCAGAATCATTTTTAGGGAAATTTGGATCTGTACTATGTAATTTTAGTGTTTAAACAAGATCAGAGGCCTTGTAGAATTTTTTTTTTTTTAAATGCTGAATTAGAAACACCAGATAGAATGGATTCCCAGTAAAATGGAAAATGTCCTGAATTCCAAAGGGACTTTACTTGGTAACACTTAATTTCCTAGCATGAGTGCTCCAAACTCTTAATAGCTATTTTAAAACACTGGATAGTTTCATGGAGGATAAATTCTATGTAAGAGTAAAAGTTGACAGCACACTTGAATTTGATGAGACTGAACATGCCGTGTGGATTTGTCTTGGAAAACTTGAATAATTTTTGAGATTATTAGAAGTTGAGAATCTGTTGCAAGCAATCTAATCTCTCAAAGTGTTTTCTGGATGCATTTACCCAAGACCCATACCCACCATTCCTCTAGTCTGGGTAATAGAATCCATGGGCCAACAAGAATAAGTTTACTTTTTACTTGTACAATTTTTGAATGATGCTGCTTTTTCTAAACTTCTCACCATCTGTCAAGATATAACTTTCATTACTCTCCAGTATCACATTTAAGAGCATCTTCTTCTTTTCTCCTTTCTTCCCTCCCTCCACTCCCTACTCCCACTTGTTTTTCTTCCTTGCCTCCTTTTTTTTTTTTTCTTTAAAAGGAATCTCTTCTTTTGACCTGTGTTTGCCTCAAGAGGTCAATTGTTTTTCTTTGTTTCTCTTCCTCATAATAAATACTTGGGGAGTTTAAAAATACAACATAAATAGAATCTTCTGTGATTTCTCAGCAGAAAAGAAGGTATGGTTTGTATTACTTTCTCTCATAGGATACTTAGAGGGTAAATATTTCCAGATGCCCCAAATCTGTTATGTTTACTGTCAGAAACAACAGCTCTTCCTTTTTTTCTGCAGTGACATGATCATGTACTGGGAGAGCTCCCACTTCTATCACCATGGAAACAGAAGTTTCATAAACCAGAGATGAGTTACTTCAACTCAGTTTAATTCAGTAATCAGTTACTGAACATTAACTGTGTCCAGGATAACCTTTATGAATGATACATGATCCCTCCTATCAAGAAATTTGCAATTTCCTACAGGAGAAACTGCAAATAAATACCCAACTCTAAGATGACTGCTACAGTATAGAAACAAGCAAAGATATAAGTAGGTAAGCAAAATAAGTAGAACAGTAAAGATGAGAATCTTTTATTTGTGTTTTACTTTAGCTCTGTATAGTTTTGAGCTATAGTTTTGAAACTGTCATTTTACTTTACAGTTCTTATTATTACTTTATAGGCATCATCATTACTTTGTAGTTAGTGCTCCTGGCTAAGTTGGATCACTTATGCAAATGTTATGGAGAGGTAGCATGCTTCCAGTAGAGCTATCTTCAGAAAGAGATTCATTAATTTGTTTATAATACTGAATTAAAAAAAGTGAAGTAAGCCAGAAAGATAAAGAACATTACAGCATACTAACACATATATATGGAATTTAGAAAGATGGTAACGATAACCCTATATGCAAAACAGAAAAAGAGACACAGAAGTACAGAACAGACTTTTGAACTCTGTGGGAGAAGGTGAGGGTGGGATGTTTCGAAAGAACAGCATGTATATTATCTATGGTGAAACAGATCACCAGCCCAGGTGGGATGCATGAGACAAGTGCTCGGGCCTGGTGCACTGGGAAGACCCAGAGGAATCGGGTGGAGAGGGAGGTGGGAGGGGGGATCGGGATGGGGGAATACATGTAACTCCATGGCTGATTCATGTCAATGTATGACAAAACCCACTGCAATGTTGTGAAGTAATTAGCCTCCAACTAAAAAAAAAAACAAAAAAAAAAAAACAAAAAAAACCCACTGAATTATGGTTTGGTAATACATTTTATTTCAGCTTTCAGATAGCCACTTTGTCAGATCCCTTGCTGTAGATCTGGGGGTAAGGGTGGGGGAAGGGGCAGTGAGCCTCCTCAGGATGAGCGGTCACACAACAGGAGATAAGATTTCCTGAATCAGTTTGCTAAAGTGACAGGTTTACCCCCTGGTCAGGACAGAAGGGAATGCAGCTTTTAATGAATAGACCAGACTTCTTTGTGTGCGTACTTGTTCCATGTGTTTTTGGAGTGAGGATGGGGTTGAGGAGTCTATTTTGTTTTTATGGGGAGTGAATCTGGCATAAAAGAGACAGAACTCTGTGTTCAAGGAAATCCCAGTTGGAAGACACCAGCAACTAAGTAAATTCTGTACCTGAGAAAGTGCGCCTCTGTGAGCTATCCAAGGTGCTGAACCACTGTTCCTGTGTTGCTTTCTAACACAGAGAAACAAACGTTCAGACATTTAGAAACCTAGCTTTGTTTATATTTTTAGAGAAATTCTTTCACCCGCATATTTTTGATAATTGTTCTTGCATTAGTCTTAGCCAGCTTTAGCGGCTCATTTCTTGTTTTGTATCTTTTATTCACTCAACAAATATTTAGATATAACCTTCTGTATGCTAGATACTTTTATTGTGGTTAAAGGACTCAGATTTATTATGACTATTTCTGCTTTATTTGTGAGATTTGGGTTAAAGGAACAAATTTTATAGGGTAACTAAAGGATTTCAGATTTTCAAGTGTTGTTTGAAGAACCTGGTTTCTGGTCCAAAGGTTGTGTTTTGTTTACTTTTGTTTAGAGTGCTTAGAATAGCCCCTGGCATATAATAGATACCACAGAAATTTTATTCCACTGATGATCAGATTTATTTTATGGGATGTTTTCCTATGCCATTTTAAAAGGAACAGAATTCTTTTCAACCTACACATAAAAAATTCTTTGAAGAAAAATACTTTCATGCATAAGAAAAAATTTTGCTCTAAGTACTTTAGTTAGAACATGCACATAGTCTTAAGAAATGTACAGTAGAAATTTTGGTACATTTTCATATACATAGGACCAAATTACTGGTTGACCAGCACGAAAGGGAAGAAATTTCCAACTCAGGCTTTTTTACTTACATATTTTCTCAACCATCTTTTCATTTTGTTTTATTCATACTAGTCTTTTCTGTATCCAGGTAAACAACACCTGTTTACCCCTACCCCTCTAAAAAAAAAAATTTTTTTTTCCTTTGATAGCAATACATGACCCAGGAAGGTGGAGTGTGTTCTAAACTGTCTTTTCGTAATTACTAGATCTAAGCATTTGGCAAAATAATTTGGTCTTGACTTCCCTGGAAATGTTGGTTTCTTTCAGTGGGGGTACAGAATCAATCATGTTCCTGGTTTTCTCAAGGCTTGTCATTTATGCGTCAGTAGGGTAAATCCTTCATCCTCAAGTTGGTGTTAATTGAATGTTGTTCTCAGTAAATATCTGATATGGATTGAATTTGAGCAAAATGTAAAATGTCTGGCTGAAATTCAATCAGGCTCAGTGTTCTAACATAGCGATTTGCCACTACACACATCTATTTCTGTGATATGCTCTTTTTTTCTTTACCAAAATGTATATTTAGAAACTTGGTAAGGTCCAAATTCTATCATGATTGACTTGAAAATGTCATTGTTTCATGGAATTACCAAACTCAACCATTTTTCTTGGTATCTCAGTGAGAAATCAAAATTTGAGGTTGAACAACATTGACCAAAATAAGCTTCTTTCCGAGAGGTAGTTCCTCTGCCTGTGGCTTTTATTTCCCATTCCTTAGGGCAGTGATAGGCACTTCTTCAGTCACTGTTTATTGTGAGAATTTGTGGCTTTTGGCAAAGACCCAAGAGACCTATGCCACTGTATTGTTTTCCTACTTATTACCCAGACCCAAAGTTTGTTTTAAAATCTATTGGTTGATTGCAGCTGAGTTGCATGCCTTGGTTGTAGTATAATCTCTTGCTTTCTTACGTTATCTCCAGACAGGACTTCATGATTAATTTATTTTTTGCCTTTGACTTATTCAGGTAGAAATAGGCTAAACAAGCAGAAAAACTCGACTGTTATTAAGAAACTGAAAGATTCCTTCATTATTCCCTCCATTTCCTTGGGATTCAATACCATTGGCTGTTTTCTTTTAGTTAGCATAGCTTTGCTTTCTTAATATAATTAATGTAGTATTTAAGAGTGATATATACATGATCTGGCTTAACCTTCCAATTCTATGGTGCATTGTCATTACTGCTATTTTATATGTGAGAAAGGTTATGTTCAGGGGAGTTTAAGTAATTTCTAATGGCCATAGAATTAGGAGTCAAGACTGAGGATTCAGATCTAGTTCTTGCTGACATTAGTCACTGCTTTTAATCACTTTTCTCTTCTGCTTGCTTTAGTATTTCTTTACTGCCCACAAAAAGTGCCATGTCAGAATATAGAAATGGTTATTAACTGAGGAAATAGGAAATTTTTGAGGTCTTTAGGGAAATTTAAAACATTTTAGAATAAAAGTTGGACATGATTTTATTTGGCAGTTTTATCGTGATGGCTTAAAATAAATGAAGTTGTTTCTGAAGGTACCTAATTTATTGTCTTGAAATATATTTGGTTTGCCACATGCTGTATTTTAATAGTTGGCCTGGTAGGGCTTCTTTGTGTGTGTAGTTTAATACAAAGATCTCGGTGATTTTAACAAATACTGGAAATATTCAGAGAAAAAGCCAAAACAGATATGTTTTCACTCAGTTGTTCCTATGTCTGAACATTTGATAGGAATTTGTTCCCAAAGTGTGGTTACTAGAGAAGATGGACACATAATTAGGTGACCTCTCTATTGATGATTAGTTTTAGGCAATACTTGCCAAATGCCTTGAGAGAATATTTTTTCAACTTGTTTCAGAATTAGAATAGAGTATGCTGACATTTGACACAAGCATTTATCTTACTCCTTTTTAGAAATTCAAAGTAAATTCTTACAAAAATAATATATAACCATTATAGATTCTATGAAGAAATTTTCAAATAAAATAACCGTATATCTGTAAACATCCATAACCTCAACCAGTTAATATGTTGCTGTGTTTCATTCAGTTTTTGACACACACACAAGACTTAACATATATTTTTATATACAACTTTGTGTTCCAATTTTCTACTTAATATAATAGCATTGTCTTATTTTGCATTTCTGTGACTTCCAAGGAGATATAATATAACTTATTGGCCAGTTCTAACTATTTTGAGTTTCTCTACTCATGTGTATGATGTATGTATAATTTATGTGTTCTGTGTGTATATACACATACATATTTTTTGTTTTGTTTTAAAAAAAGATCCATTATATTTCTTTAAGTGTCATCACAACTTACTCATTTTATTGAGGAGACTATGCACATATTGAAACCTGATATATTAGGACTAATCAAGGGATCCGTTTAAGTAAGATATTCATATTTTCGAAATAGTTTTTTTGTGTTTGTGTGTGTTGTATATAGCAACTGGAGCTGCTTTTCCAATAGAAATTTGAAATAATGCTGAACCTGTGCTAATGAATAGATAACAGTTAACTGGAAAACATTATTTGTTTGCCAGGAGTGTCTTAAAAACTTTAAAATAATCCCTCGGTAATTTCATCAGGTTTCCCTGGTGGCTCAGATGGTAAAGACTTTGCCTACAGTGCAGGAGACCTGGGTTGGATTCCTGGGTCATGAAGATCCCTTGGAGAAGGCAATGGCTACCCACTTCATAAATCTTGCTTGGAAAATTCCACAGACAGAGAAGCCTGGCAGGCTACAGTCCACGGGGTCTCAAAGATTCTGACACAACTGAGCAACTAATAAATTCATTCATTCTTTCAGTAATTTCATCATGTCTCCTACTTTTCTCCTTTAGTTTACCTAGCAATATTTTTTTCTTTATTTTAATATCATCTTCAGCCTAATCTAGATAGCCCTATAAATTCTCATATCAAAAACTGAGAGTTCTCTCTACCTTTTATTTTCATAGGAAAATATTCTGAGATCTACTAGTGTGATTTAAACAATAGAGCAGATGGTACTAGGGCAAGGATGGGAGGTGACATCTGATGTAAGAGCTAAGGAGGAAACAATTATTAGTTTTCCTCTGGCCAGGTGATAGCATTACATTTCTAAATTGCCTAATATCTTTGGGATCATATTCAATAACAGTTTTAGGTTGTAAATAATTTTTTTATTTTGTTTTATAAATTGTTATTGGAGTATAGTTGTTTTACAATGTTGTATTTTTGCTATTCAGCAAAGTGAATCAATTATACATTTACACATATCCCTTCTTTTTCAGATTTTTTTTTTTTTTGCATTTAGGTCACCACAGAGCATTGAGGAGAGTTCCCTGAGCTATACAGTAGGTTCTCATTAAGTATCCATTTTATACATAATAGTGTATAAATGTCAATCTCAATTTCTCAGTTTATCCCATCCTCCCTTTGCCCCCCTTGGTATCCAGGCATTTGTTCTCTACATCTATGCCTCTAGCTCTGCTTTACAGATAAGTTCATTTTTCTAGATTCCACATATAAGTATAAATGCTTTCATTTTTTTTTTTTTTTGGTTTGTTTGTTTTGCTTTAATGTTTTTAAGACATGTCTTTCAGTGACCAGACTTTTCTGTTGTGTTCATCTCAGTAAGATTGAGGGTATTTCTACTAGATTACCTTCTCCAAATGAGATAAATATTCTAATGGTAATTGTGCTCCTGGAATGCGCATCTCTTGTAATTAAAATTTTCTAAGAGTATTGATAAATTTAAATGACTCACAATAGCACAGTAGGCTTTTTAGTTTTAACCTGATTTTTTAACAATATTTTAACTGTACAACTTCTAAAAATGTATTTAATTGGAGGATAATTGCTTTATAATATTGTGATGGTTTTTACCATCACAATATTGTTATTATCCTCCAGTTAAAACCTTCTTATTCCAAGAAGTTTGGAAAAATGAGAAAAACTACAAAGAAGAAAAAAGTTAAATGAACTGCAACTACTTAGATAAATCAGTGTCAACATTTTGATTGGAGCCCCTTTCATTTCTTTTCTATCTAAATTTTGTTCAGTTATTAATAAAATTGGAATCAAACCATACATATTGTTTTACAGCTTGCTATTTTGGTTAGCACTTGGCAAAATTATTTTAGGAAACATCAGCCAGTTTTGTAGATAAAACACATCTTGTTTCAATTTGCTTGATTTTTTTAGTAGCTGGTTACTAGTGAGGTTGACATTTTCCTGGTTTATTGGCTATTTGCCCTCTATTCAATTGTGAATTGATTATATCTTTTAGTACCTGATAAAAATTATTCAGTCATTTCTGTTTTTTCTTTACACTCCCAGGTGTTTTTCTCATTTATTATTGTAACATGTAATTCTCAACTTTAAAATGCAGAGATTTGGACTCCCCACCCCTGCCCCCCCCCAAAGCCATCAGAGAATATTGCATGTTTTTATGGCTGGAACACGGAAACAGTGTTTGGAATTTCAAAATCATTTGATTATCTCAGGCTTTGAGCTTTCCATTCTCCTTTTTAAAATCTCTAAACCTACCCTGTGGCATACATTTATAAATATAGAAGTCATTATGACAACCTAACATGAAATTGTAACAATTGATGTTCTATTTCCTAAAACTCTTCCAGCTCAGTGAAAGAAATTTATCAATTGTTTCAGTGGTTATTTGCATCTTTCGTAGCCTTTCCATCATTGCACTAAAAATTTAACCCCCTCCACACCGAGACTCAACTTCCACCCTGGATTTGATTTACTGGTGGGAAATCTGCAGATGCTGTCTTTACTGGAAAGACAGACTCTGTGGACTCTCCATAATCCATGATCCATTCTCTGTAAGACTAACTTCCAGGAAACATCCTGCATCAAAATTGATCACTTGTATTAATCAGTTTTCATTATTTTTACTATCTCGTTGAAAGCTTTAATGCCAACAGGAATTTATTCTCCAAATTCATAGCATATTAGAATCCTTCTTCACTAATATTTTCCAAATGTGTATAAGGCTTTTGTTTTTAGTCATGGACTATATCCAGTATGCTTTTAAGAAAAGATTTTCTAAGCTTGACATGTCTTTACAGATAAGAATGCAAGCAAGTTATGTCCATTTTCCATTTTTCTTCTGATTTTACTTCATGCTGCGTTTCAAAGAATGGATGCCCCTCATAATGTGTCATTAAAAAATACATCTTATACTTGGTCTTCTAACCCCTCATACACACAGGCACATTCTTGGAGTTGCCGTTTGTTCATGGAGTTAAGAAATTGAGAGTTGTGGGTTAAATTTTTTTTTTTTTGTAATTGAGCTCCCCATACCCCTCTAAAAAAAGCACAGGAAAAAGTTGGCTTCTACTTGGAGTTATTCATATGCTGGTATTTCTGATGCTTCTTAGTTCTTGCTTCTTAGAGTCACTCAATGTCTATAAACACCATAACTATGAAACCACATTTTACTGGGTAGAACGGTACAATGGTTCACATTTTCAGTGCTTATGTTTCACCCTTTTGGACCATAAGACCAGTCAGCAACCTGTAGCCTCAGGATCAAGGATATGGTTCTAGGAAAAAGTGGCATCTGAGTGCTTGAATCCAATAGGCTATTTCTGAGATCACTTTCAAAATGCAGGGCATGATATGGATCTGTGATGCTTGAGTGAATATTGGAGTTCATAGAATAGCAAAGATCCTGCTTTTCATATTCAGATTTTTAAATAAAAGGAGATAAACTGTCCATGATCTTTCTCATATTTCAAGTCAATTGTGGGAAGTCACTCATGACTGTTTTTGTTCCTTTTTGTGGCAACCATAGGCAGAAGAACCGCCCTAGCTAAGCATTCTGGCATTGCTCACATATCACCTATATGATCATTGGGAGTGTTCACGAGTGTCACAAATGATGATTCAGAGTGATAGATGATGCATGGAAATTTTTCTTTTTATTGAATTTAGTCTGATCTGCCAGTGAGAGAAATATTCTAAAAATAAAGAACCAGAATAAGGATCCTATTTTCCAGATGTTGAGGCATTTAAAAAGGTCTTTGTTCAGTGTCCTTGCAATTACATCTTTGCACAGATTCTTGAGATATCAGGGCTGTACAAAACTATAGAATTCATCTTGTTCAACTCTTTCATTTTATGGATGAGAAAACTGAAGACCATAATGTAGAATAATTGCTCAAAGCTGCAAAAAAAAAAAAAAAAAAAAGGCAAGCTCTACATAGAACCCCCACCTTCTATTTACTAGTCTACTCAGTTTTACTTAAAGTTTGACCTAATGCAGGCAAGTGTAGGCATCACATCAGATAAGTTTTTGATTTGCCAAATCTGTTAGTAGGTCCTGTTGACTTTGCTTTCAACATGAGTCTCATTGTGTGTTTATGTCTCTGCAGCCACATTGCTACCCACCAACATCGTATGCTTTGAACATTGAAATAAGTCTCCTCCCTGATGTCTGAGCTTCCATAATTTCCTGCACAAGCAGTAGAAGAGACAAAATGATCTTTTATTTTTTTGGTTAAGTTTTACACAAAGTTTTTATTTTGTATTGGAGTTTAGCCAATTAGCAATGTTGTGATAGTTTCAGGTGGACTGCAAAGGGATTCAGCCATACATCTACATGTATCACTTCTCCTCCTACATTGCCTTCCCATCCAAGCTGCCACATAACATTGAGCAGAGTTCCATGTGCTATACAGTAGGACCGTGTTGGTTACCCATTTTAAACACAGCAGTGTGTACATGTTGATCTCAGAGTCCCTAAGAAGTATTAGCTGGATCCTGGTTGTATGCTACTTAAAATAATAAACTGGTTTCCACTGCACTTAGAATTAATCCTCAATTTCTTTCCACCACCAAAAGGATCTGTGTGCTCTGTCTCCTGTCTTCCCCTGAAACTTCATCTCTTACTCTGTCCTGTGTGCACTCTGCTACAGCCACTTGGCCTCCTTTTTGACCCAGATTGAGAGCCCGTTCCCATCTCAAGGGCATGGTGTTTGCTGTTCTCTGCCTGAAGCTCCCAAGTATTTAGAACTTTCAACCTTTATGGCCTTCTGCAGTTTCCCAAGCCTTTCTTTCTTCCCTCCATACTTTCATTATGCTACTTATTTTCTTTGTGGCACGGCTATTTAATTGTATCTTTATCTATTAATTGTCTTTTCCCAACTAGATATGTTATCCATGAGGACAGAGAGATCTTGATATCCTATTCACAGTAGGGTCTCCAGTAATCAGTGAACAATCTATGCATATTTGTTGAATGAATAAAGAAAATGAAAACCTTAAAAGGGTTTTTAGGTAATAAGCTCCGTAAAATTGGACTATTTGTTGGATTTTGGGTAGATATAAAAAATATGCTTCCAAGCATGTCCAGTTGCCTACTGTAACCTTTGCTCTCTTGGCCATCTGAGGTCACTTTTAATTGGCATTCTTGGTAGTTGTGATGCTCAGTTAATGCTCCTTAATACTCAAAAGGGAAAGGCTTGTCTCCTGTCTTTCTTAAGACCCCTCTTAGATTGGATCAAATGTCCCTCTCTCACCCACTGATTTCGATCAGAACCCCTCTCCCTGCAGGAAATAGAGTCACAGGATCAGAAAAGCTATGATTTATTTTAGAACCTGTTATCTGTCTCTGTATAAAAGAAACTTTGACTTAAGAAATTGGCTCATGTGATGATGTCATTGGCAAGTCATAAATGTATAGAGCAAGCCTGCAGGCTAGAAACTCAGATAGGGGTTGGTGCTACTGTCTTGAGTAGTATCTTCTTCTTTGGGAAACCTGTGTTTGTGGAAACAGCCTTCCAGCTGGCTGAATGACACTCTCAAGTATCTCTTCTATGTTAGGCCAGTTGTAGATGTTAACCGCATCTATAAAATACCTTCACAAAATCATTTGATTAATGTTTGGTTAAATAAATGGATGCAGATGTAGAGAACAAATGCATGGATGCCAAGGGAGAGGAGGGGAGCGGGATGAATTGGGAGATTGGGAGATACACTGCTATATATATATATATAGCAGTAGATACACTGCTATATATAAAATAGATGGCTAATGAGAAGCTACTGCACAGCACAGGGAACTCTACAGAGTGTTCTGTGGCGACCTAAATGGGAAAGAAATCCAAGGAAGAGGGGGTATATTTATTTACCCTAAATAAATCAGCTAAACCAGTTTAGCTGATTCACTTTGCTGTACAGTAGACACTAACACAGCATTGCAAAGCAACTATATTCCAATAAAAATTTTAGAAAACAAACCAAAAAGTAACTGGGTACTGTCAGTTTAGTTCAGTCACTCAGTCGTGTCTGACTCTTTGTGACTCCATGGACTGAAGCACGCCAGGCCTCCCTGTCCATCAACAACTCCTGGAGCTCACACAAACTCATCTCCATCCAGTCGGTGATGCCATCCAACCATCTCATCCTCTGTCGTCCCCTTCTCTTCCCACCTTCAATCTTTCCCAGCATCAGGGTCTTTTCCAGTGAGTCAGTTCTTCCCAACAGGTGGCCAGAGTATTGGAGTTTCAGTTTCAACATCAGGCCTTCCAATGAATATTCAGGATTGATTTCATTTAGGATTGACTGGTTTGATCTCCTTGCAGTCCAAGGAACTCTCAACGGTCTTCTCCAACACCACAGTTCAAAAGCATCAATTCTTCTGCCTTCAGCTTTCTTTATGGTCCAAATCTCACATCCATACATGACTACTGGAAAAACCATAGCTTTGACTAGATGGACCTTTGTCGCCAAAGTAATGTCTCTGCTTTTTAATAACTGTCTTAAGTTGGTCATGGTTTTTCTTCCAAGGAGCAGGCGTCTTTTAGTTTCATGGCTGCAGTCACCATCTGCAGTGATTTTGGAGCCAAAAAAATAAAGTCTCTCACTGTTGCTATTATTTCCACATCTATTTGCCATGAAATGATGGGACTGGATGCCATTATCTTCTTTTTTTGAATGTTGAGTTTTAAGCCAGCTTTTTTACTCTCCTGTTTCACTTTCATCAAGAGGCTCTTCAGTTCCTTTCTGCCATAAGGGTCATGTCATCTGCGTATCTGAGGTTATTGATATTTCTCCTGGCAATCTTGATTCCAGCTTGTGCTTCATCCAGCCCACTGTTTCATATGATGTCCTCTGCATATAAGTTAAATAAGCAGGGTGACAATATACAGTCTTGATGTACTCCTTTCTCCATTTGGAATCAGTCTGTTGTTCCATGTCCAGTTCTAACTGTTGTTTCTTGACCTGCATACAGATTTCTCAGGAGGCAGGTAAGGTTGTCTGGCATTCCTATCTCTTGTAGAATTTTCCACAGTTTGTTGTAATCTACAGAGTCAAAGCCTTTAGCGTCATCAATGAGCAGTAGATGTTCTTGTGGAATTCTTTTGCTTTTTTGATGATCCAACAGATGTTGGCAATTTGATCTCTGGTTCCTCTGCCTTTTCTAAATCTAGCTTGAACATCTGGAAGTTCTTGGTTCACATACTGTTGAAGCCTGGCTTGAAGAATTTTGAGCATTACTTTGCTAGCGTGTGAGATGAGTGCAATTGTGCAGCAGTTTGAACATTTTTTGGCATTGCCTTTCTTTGGGATTAGAATGAAAACTGCCCCTTTCCAGTCCTGTGGCCACTGCTTAGTTTTCCAAATTTGCTGGCATATTGTGTGCAACACTTTCATAGCATCATCTTTTATGATTTTAAATAGCTCAACTGGAATCCCATCACCTCCACTAGCTTTGTTCGTAGTGATGCTTCCTAAGGCCTACTTGACTTCGCATTCCAGGATGTCTGGCTCTAGGTGAGTGATCACACTATTGTGGCTATCTGAGTTGTGAAGATCTATTTTGTATAGTTCTTTTGTATATTCTTGCCGTCTCTTCTTACTATCTAATGCTTCTGTTAGGTCCATACAATTTCTGTCCTTTATTGTGCCCATCTTTGCATGAAATGTTCCCTTGATATCTCTAATTTTCTTGATGAGATCTCTAGTCTTTCCCAGTCTATTGTTTCCCTCTATTTCTTTGCATTGATCACGGAGGAAGGCTTTCTTGTCTCTCCTTGCTATTCTTTGGAACTCTGCATTCAAATGGATATATCTTTCCTTTTCTCCTTTGCCTTTTGCTTCTCGTCTTTCCTCAGCTATTTAGAAGGTCTCCTCAGACAACCATTTTGCCTTTTTGCATTTCTTTTCCTTGGGGATGGTCTTGATCCCTTCCTCCTGTACAGTGTCACGAACCTCTGTCCATAGTTCTTCAGGCACTCTGTCTATCCAGCCTAACCCCTTGAATCTATTTCTCAGTTCCACTGTATAATTGTAAGGCATTTGATTTAGGTCATAACTGAATGGTCTAGTGGTTTTCCCTACTTTCTTCAATTTAAGTCTGAATTTCACAATGAGGAGTTCATGATCTGAGCCACAGTTGGCTCCCGGTCTTGTTTTTGCTGACTGTGTAGAGCTTCTACATCTTTGGCTGCAAAGAATATAACCAGTCTGATTTCTGTATTGACCATCTGGTGATGTCCATGTGTAGAGTCTTCTCTTGTGTTGTTGGAAGACTGTGCTTGCTATTACCAGTCTGTTCTCTTGGCAAAACTCTATTGGTCTTTACCCTGTTGCATTCTGTACTCCAAGGCCAAATCTGCCTGTTTCTCCAGGTACTTCTTGATTTCTACTTTTGCATTCCAGTCCCCTATAATGAAAAGGACATCTTTTTTGGGTGTTAGTTCTAGAAGGTCTTGTAGATGTTCACAGAGCCATTAAATGTCAGCTTCTTCGGCATTAGTGGTTGGGGCATAGACTTGGATTACTATGATATTGAATGATTTACCTCGGAAATGACCAGAAATCATTCTGTCATTTTTGAGATTGCACCCAAATGGATTGCATCTTGGATTCTTTTGTTGACTATGAGGGCTACTCTATTTCTTCTAAGGGCTTCTTGGCTACAGTGGTAGATATAGTGGTCATCTGAGTTAAATTCGCCCCTTCCAGTGCATCTTAATCCACTGATTCCTAAAATGTTGATATTCACTCTTGCCATCTCCTGTTTGACCACTTCCAATTTATCTTTTTTCAGGGACCTAACATTCCAGGCTCCTGTGCAGTATTGTGCTTTACAGCGTCAGGCTTTACTTCCATCACCAGTCACATTCACAACTGGGCATTGTTTTCACTTTGCTCAGCCTCTTCATTCTTTCTGGAGCTGTTTCTCCAGTCTTGTCCAGTAGCATATTGGGCACCTACCAACCTGGAGAGTTCATTTTTCAGTGTCCTGTCTTTTTGCCTTTCTGTACTGTTCATGGGGTCTCAAGCCAAGAATACTGAAGTGGTTTGACATTCCCTTCTCCAGTGGACCATGTTTTGTCAGAACCCTCCCCCATGACCCATCCATCTTGAGTGACCCCATGAGGCATGGCTCATAGTTTCATTGAGTTAGACAAGGCTGTGATGCAAGTGATCATTTTGGTTAGTTTTCTGTAATTGTGGTTCCCATTCTGTTTGTCCTCTGATGGATAATGCTAAGAGGCTTGTAGAGGCTTCCCGATGGGAGGGACTGGCTGTGGGGGGATCTGGGTCTTGCTCTAATGGGCAGCCCAGTAATTCTTGATCCAATTTCCTGTTGATGGGTGGGGCTGAGTTCCCTCCCTGTAGTTTGACCTGAGGCTAAAGAAAAGAGTCATCTGATGCTACCACTCACCATAGCCCTTTGATCTGTTGTTGCCTCAGGCAAGTATTCAGTATATCCTCTGGATGTACTGAGTAACACCGTTGCAGAAGACCCTGATGAAGAAGTGGTTATCAATCGCATCAGGCAGTTTATGTGCTATGAAAAAGACAATAACCACAAAAAAAGAGTGTCAGAGAGGGGATAAAGAGTGACCATGGATGATAATTACATAGCAAGTACATTTAGTCTGAGATCCAGCTGAAGTGTTATCTAGAGAAACAGCCTTGGTGGAGGGAATAGAAGGTGCAAGGGCCCTGAGGTAGGAACATACTTCCCCAAACAGCAAGAAGGCTGGTATGCCTGGAACATGGTGAAGGATGATGCAGAGGAAAGATATGACAGGAAATAAAATCAGAAGTAAGCAAGAGCTTGACCACCAAGGGTCACTGTGTAGTCATGCTATGGACTATGGATTTTATTTATTTATTGTACTGAGGGCCATGAGAAAGTTTGATGTTGTTATTATTGGGATTTTACTTGTTGTAATTTTTTTTCAGGGGCTTGATTAATGTTCTAAAAGATAACCTGAGTAGAAATTAAGCATCGAGTGGAAAGAAAACAAGCAGGGAGACGTGTTGGAGATGATTGCACTGGAACAGGTGAGAGATGCTGGTGACCTGGATTAGGGACGTGGCTGGCGAGTGATGACAGATGGTCAGATACAGCAGCTTGTTTGAAGGCAGCATCAGGTGTAGGATGTAGGAGAAATGGAGGAGACAACGATGATTCCAAGGCTGGCATAAACAGTAGGGTCCATGGTATCACCTGGAATCTCCTGATGGGAAGGCACTAGGGAGGAGGCATACATGCTCTGTGGTGGGTCAGTGTGTGGTCTGTCCCATTTGAAAGGCCATTCAGACAGACATCAGAGTGGAAAGTATTGAGGATGTAGTTGGATTCATGAGCCTGAGGTTAAAGGCAGAGATGGTGTGTGGAAAGTTCTGACTCTAGGAAATGCTCAAAACAAAACAAAAATAGCACTGAGGTCAGAAAAATAGTGCATTGTGTCCTCAGTCATGTCTGACTCTTGCTATCCCATGGACTGTAGCCTGCCAGGCTCCTTTGTCCGCGGGATTACCCAAGCAAAAACATTGGAGTGGGTTGCCATTTCCTTCTCCCAGAAATCTTCCCGACCCAGCGATCAAACCCACGTCTCCTGCATTGGCAGGTGAATTCTTTACCACTTGTGCCACCTGAGAAGCCCATGAAGGGTCCCCACACCCAGAAGGCATGCTTTTTATATGTATTACCCAACTAAAGCTCCTGCCCTTTGCTTCAGCCATAAGAGGCACCTGCATAAATAGAAATCTTCGAAGAATAAAAACAAATTGCAGGGAGATTGGGACGAGTTAAGGGAGCAGTCCTGACATGTATGGGCTTTCCTGATAGCTCAACTGGTAAAGAATCTGCCTGCAGTGCAGGAGACTCCAGTTCGATTTCTGGGTTGGCAAGATCCCCTGGAGGAGGACATGGCAACCCACTCCAGTCTTCTTGTCTGGGAAATCCTGGGGACAGAGGACCCTGGTGGGCTACAGTCCATGGGGTGCAAAGAGTAGGACACAACTGAGTCATGCATGTGTAAAATAGCTAGCTAGTGGGAAGCTGCTATATAGCCCAGGGAGCTCAGCCCGGTGCTCTGTGATGATCTAGAAGGGTGGGATGGGGGTGGGGAGGGAGGTTCGCAAGAGAGGGGATATATGCATGTATCTAGCTGATTCACTTTGCTGTGCGGCAGAAAATAACACAACATTGTAAAGCAATTATATACCCCAATTTAAAAAAATGCAATTGAGACCCTTAAACAAAAACAGCAAACCAAATATCAACAAATACATGAGGACTAAAAAGTAAGGCAAACAGTAATCAGAATAGGATAGTTCTTGAATCATGTACATAAAGTTATCCATGGCTTAGTAAAGTGTACTTTTCACATACATCACAGTTCATTACAGGTTGATGGGAGGTGAGATGGAAAGGGAGATTTTGTCCACAATCATTCAGGGATCTAGTCTCCTGTAACTCGTAGCTCTGCCAACATCTATGACTCAGAGTCTGCCATGGTGTATACTGCCAGCAATCAAGTGATGAGGACACAGAGAATGCACACTGCCTCTTCTTCACCTCCTTCCTGGGGACCATTTTAGAATCAAGGCCTGGAAGTGACTTTTCTCTATCTGCTGGCCAAAATTCAGTACACGGCCCATTTAACCACAGGGGAGGCTGAAGGAGAAAGGGTAAAATGGGATTTCAGGACACATGACTTGTCTCTGCCATCCCAATCCAACAAGCAGAAACACTGGCTCTCAAGAAAGTAGTTACTAATAATAAATGGAAGAAAATTTTGAGATAGGAATAATTAACTATCTTAAGGAATTTGATATATAACAAAGTATAACAGAAAGAAACACCAAAAATATAACCCCTATAAAAATTATTATTTGTGATAAATAGAAAACTGGCTGGTGAAAATTTTGTGAGTTACAAGTTTGATCTTTGGGGTTGTTTCAGGTTATAGGACAAATAAAGAAATGAAGGTACAAAAGTTAGGCATAGAGGATGTAAGTGGTAGTTTCATCGTTTGTCTAATAAGACATTAAAAAGCGCAGAAGAGACTGGATGAAAGACAGTAGTCAAACAAGAGAACAGGTATATTTTAGAGCTGAAGGAAATCATGTATCTTTAGATTGAAAACTCCCTTTGGCTATAGAAGAACTAATAAATGTGACCTTCAAGTAGACATCTTCTGATAAAATTCCAGAACTCAAAAAGTAATGAGTGAATTTTTTTAATATTGCAGAGTGGGGGAGAAAAGGCATATTATTTACAAATGAATGGAAATTAGATTGGCATTGCTATTACATCTGTAAGGCTAAAACAAATAAAGCAATGCCTTCCCAGATGCATAGAAAAACCCTTAAATTTTTAAAAATTCTAAACCTAGCTAAACCATCATTCAAATATAAGGGCAAAGACATCTGGGGATGCCTAAGTGCTCAAAAATCTAATATCTATAAGCTTGTCCTGAAAAAAATTATGCATTTAACAAAACAAAACAAACAATAGTCCAAGAAATAGAGAGCCGTGGGTACTGTGAAACATCACGATGGGACGCAAACAACTTGTGTTCATATCAAAAAATATCTATGGCAAAACTTAGAGGCAAAATAATGGCACTCTGGATCAAATATCTGCTTATTTAAAACAAGATGTGGCAGAAAGGGAAAGTATCCTAAGGACAAAGTCCTGTCCAAGAGAAGATATTAGTACTGATTAAGTCTGGACACTGACATAAAATGTGTTTATATATACTTCTCAAAAGATGAAGGGCAATCACTAGAAAAAAGAAGTAAATCTTGAGCTTAATGAGAAGAAAAATGATGAAAGAACAGTAACACAAAGAACATCAATTTTAGAAAACGGTAGTGTGGAAGACAGGGGTGGAGAGCAGCAGTAAAGAGGCATAAAAATAAGCTAAAAGGAGAGGAACAGATACAAACATCATGAATTACAACAAATGTGAATGGGTCAAATCTATTAAATTTGTTATGTCTTAAAATTTAGCCTCTTTAAAATTCTAAATTTGAGTAGTAGGTAGGATGCTATATACTGTTTACAAGACAGACAACTAAAACCAAAGACGAGATGTGAAACTAAACAGTTAAGAAAATATTTTCCAAACATGAGCTTATACAAAGAAATAAACATGCCATGATTAATATCAGGAAAAAATATAAGTAAAAACAAGTATGTATTTAAATATATAGTCTGATGACAATTAATACAACTTGAAGTTGATCACAGAACAATAGCAAAAATAAATTCATAATTAGAAATAAAATTTCCTAAACAATGCTTGAATTAAGAAGAAAATAAAGTTAAAATTATAACTACAAGAGACAAAAATTTCTATTTTTGTTAAGATCTGTGGAATTTGTCCAAAGTAGTATTTGAAAAAATAGAAATAGCTTTAACTACATGCATGATACATGAAAGCAAGGGAAAATACGTCAACTAAGTAATCACCTTAAAATTTTTTAAAAAGAAGGAATAATGATAAAAGCAGATATTAAAAATTATAAAGGAAAACAGACTGAATAAAATTAAATCTGGTTCTTTGGAAATACCACTAAAATAAATTGCTCAAAAATCTCAAGAACAAAAAGAGATATCAAAAAGTAATAATCTAATTATTTTTGGTAAGCGGTGATAATTGTGGACATGGCTTCAACTTGAATGATTCAAGCTCTATAAAGAATCATACATGTTAACTTTGAGGATCAAATATGTTAATTAGTAAATAATTTAAGAAGGATGTAAATTACTAAGTAAATAAAGTTAAGTAATCATCAAGGAAACAAGTGAATAGTAAAGTAATGAATGAATGTTAGGACTGAGTATATTAATATGCATGAAGGGTTTAATCAGCACGTGGAACATAGCAGCGCTGAGTGTGTTTGCTGTCATTATATCATGTCAGTCAGGCTGCTGTGGGGAGAAAAGACTTGTGTGGTAAGAGTGGAGGTGGGGAGGTTAGTTATGATGGTATTGGAATATTCCAAGGAGAAATGCTGAGAGCTTTGGCTGGAGACAGGAATGGAGGTGGTGGGAAGTGGTTAATGTCCACACACAGTATCAACATAAAGGCCTAAAGACTCACTTAGAAATTGTATATGGGATATGAGAGGATCAGGATGAGTCTGAGTTTTCAGGGTTAAACAGGTAAATAAATGAAACTGCTATTCACTTAGATCAGGAAAATCTAGCAAAGAGTTAATTTCAGGAGGAGATGCAGACTTGATTCTTAGGTATATTAAATTTGAGGAGCATTTGTAGTCGAGTCTATAAAAGTTACCAAATTATTTACACAAAACAACTCAGTATATATTAAGTTCACAAGTTGTTAAATTGAATACAGACATATTTATATGCAACTGAATCAGTTGTCTTATCAGAAGGTAAAATTACATAGTTACAACCTCCATTTTACTACCTAATCTACTGAGTTAAATTCAAATAAAAGTTTCTTACTAATATATCTCTGACAATCAATGGCTTAGTTATTATGTTTCATAGTTTGATTAACTGTCAATGTATGTTTTGATTAAAGGGATTTCTTTTCTCACAGGAATTAGCAAAGATGAGCGAGCATAAGGTTAGGTAATTTTTTTAAATCAATCCCACACATGCAGGTATCTAAATAAATTACAGGATCTTACCAGAAGATAAGTAATTTATATTCTCTGAAGCAGAAGTAATAGTTATACAATTTTTTCTTACTTTACATTGTAATGGAATCAACTCCGTATTGATAGGAATATTGAAAAAAATGTAGAACTTTAATATATTTATAACATAATTCAGTTGTAAATGATGGTAGAGGTAAGACTATTAACTTGTAAATGGACACTGTATGCCAATAATTTATTTAGCTTAGTAGCAGTTTTCATTTAGTACTCAATTACTCAACATTCATGTAAAGCAGCATTACCTTTTGCTGAAGAAATTAGATTTGTGATTAAGCAACAAGTATACTTAAGACATTTAGCAATTCAGTTTTTCAGCTGACAGCATGTATGGTCTACCTCTATATCATTACCATGCTCCTCTCCTTTCTGACTATTATAGTCAAGATTTAACAATTTCCTGAATCTAAATTACTTCAAGTTAATGATAATCCTATATGATTTCTTCTAGCTGAACTTTATAATCTTACCATTTATCCTTCAATATTTTAAAAAACTTAACTCTGGTTATATGTCTTCTAAGAGGGCAATGCTGGCAATGATGGGCAGGCACTAGCATGCAAAGTAAGTATGTATATTTCACTTAAATGTTTCCAGGCAGGTTTTTAAGCAATATCATGCAGAAATGCTAATACCCTCATAATTATCAATTATACACTAGGAGTAGACATGGCGTCCATGTCTCAAAGAAAACCAAGGGAGTTTTGTGCTTATGAAAAAGATGTAACAGGTTTATCTTGAACAAACTTAAAATTAATTATGCTGTTTTATCTGTAATAATTACCTACAGATATCTCATGAGAAGTAAATGATAATATAAAAATCCCCAAGGCCCCGAATATAGTCCTTGTAATTTTTCTGTTCTTCATTGACTGTTATATAATCTGTGACACCACAAGTAATTTAAAGCACAAATAAGAAAATATTCAATTTTATGTATATTAGTCAGACCTTATTTTCAGTGTAAAGAGAAACCCAGACATACACAATACCAGAAATGTCACCCACACACAAAAATGCAAGTAAGTTGGCAACATAAAGCCTTTGGTAAAAATCAAATAATTTTACATAAAAATCAGAATCAAAAGTATGCCATTCAGACCTTCCTGATAATTATATTTAATTGTGGATTCTGCTACAAAGCAAACCTAAAACTCTCATATTCAATGCCTCCCAGCAATAACAGCCCTAGTAATCATGACAAGTTTCAGGAGCCGTGTTTCCTGTTTTCAAGCCCACAAAAGCATGGTGTGATGGGCAGGTTTCATGTGTCTGATGACTAGGGTGCAGTCCACAGTGTCCAACCGTGCGGTCAGGGGTGTTGAATACAACAGTCTTGGCATAAATCCTTTTGAAGGAGGTTGCCGTTCTGAATGATTCTGAGTATCTCAGGCTCTACATTGTCTTTCCCTATAGTCTGGCTTAGAGCCTTCCCAAGGCAGATGGTTAACTTGATTTAGAAAGTAGGTTTTAGGACTTCATGCTAGTGCTGAGTACTGGGGCTGCTGGTCAGAGAATAAACAAGGACATGGGGGAAAGCAGCAAACTGTCCACAGCTGTTCACACCATGACTCTTTCACAATTATCCTGGTTACTACTTCTTGACGCTGGATATTGGTTGACCCCGATGCATGCCTCTTTTAGAGCTTTCTCTTTAAGGAAACATGGAGTTTCCTTAGAGAGAATTGATCGCATTAGAGTAGGTTTCTCCTACTTAAGTTTGTGCTTTGATTTCCTCTACTTCTGTTTCTCCTTCAGCGAATCCCATCTGTTTAGGAACTTTTCCCCAAATTTCTTATCTACTGATACATAAAAGATTCCTCCAATGTTGGCATTAACTTGTTACAAAATATGGTTTTTCCTAATTTCAGTGAGATTTGGCGTAGATGTCTATGTTCAGTCCCACATTTAAATTCTGTTTCTTCTGGCTCTGTGACATGTTATTGGTCTTCTGTTTTCTTTTTGTGGTTTGCTAAATGTAGCTCGAGAGCTAGCTCCGTCGTTTTTATTTTATTTGTTGTTTAGTTGCTAAGTCATGTCCAACTCCTTGCAGCCCCACAGACTGTAGCCCACCAGGCTCCTCTGTGCATGGAATTCTCCAGGCAAGAATACTAGAGTGGGTAGCTAGTCCCTTCTCCAGGGCATCTTCCTGACCCAGGGATTGAACCTGGTCTCTTGCATTATGATGCACACATTAATTAGACTGCTAGATAGTCCCACTGATTTTCTGTTTTTCTTGCTATATTAGTGAATGAAGTACCTCAAATTGACAGTTACTAGCGAGATCTCATACCCCTCTGCCCCTGCAGCTCTCTCTCTGAGCTCTGGTCATTTCTGCCACTTTGTAATCTAAAATTGCTTCATGACCTTCTGGATAGAAATAGAACATGTGGGGGCTTAGAGTATCACATATACCCCATATATAACAGCTGTGAAATTTCAGGCTCTGCAGTGGATTATAGGGTATTTTTGATCTTTGATAGAATGTCGGATTAGTTGCTTAAATATAGAGTACTAAAGATTGCAGATGTCTAAAAGCTTGCTCTTGAAATTAATTAGGAAAAAATAGTTTGAGGGGTTACTGTGCACAAAGGTCAGAAGAAGTTTTACTTTCTTATTTTTAAGTGTTTTTTATTGGATTAAAGTTGCTTTACAATGTTGTGTTGGTTTCTGCTGTACGGTAAAATGAATCAGCTGTATGTCTACATATCTATCCCCTCTTTTTGAATTTCCTTCCTGTTTAGGTCACCACAGAGCTTGGAGTAGAGTTCCCTGTGCTATAGAGTAGCTTCTCATTGTTGTCGTGCATGCATCTTCAGTCCTGGCTGACTCTTTGGGATCCCATGGACTGCAGCCCACCAGGTTCCTCTGTTCATGGGGATTTTCCAGGCAAGAATACTGGAGTGGGTTGCCATTTCAGGGGATCTTCCTGACTCCAGAGATCAAACCCACATCTCTTACTTCTTCTGCATTGGCAGGCAGGTTCTTTACCACTAGTGTCGCCATTCACTTCAGTTCATTTCAGTTCAGTCACTCAGTTGTGTCTGACTCTTTGTGACCCCATGGACTGCAGCATGCCAGGCTACCCTGTCTATCACCAATGCCTGGAGCTTATTCAAATTCACGTCCATCGAGTCAGTGATGCCATCCAACCATCTCATCCTCTGTTGTCCCCTTCTCCTCCTGCCCCCAATCCCTCCCAGCATCAGGGTATTTTCCAATGAGTCAGCTCTTCGCATCAAGTGGCCAAAGGATTGGAGTTTCAGCTTCAGCATCAGTCCTTCCAATGAACACCCAGGACTGATTCCCTTAGGATGGACTGGTTGGATCTCCTTGCAGTCCAAGGGACTCTCAGGAGTCTTCTCCAACACCACAGTTCAAAAGCATCAATTCTTCTGTGCTCAGCTTTCTTTATAGTCCAACTCTCACATCCATTCGTGACTACTGGAAAAACCATAGCTTTGAGTAGATGGGCCTTTGTTGGCAAAGTAATTCTCTGCTTTTTAATATGCTGTCTAGGTTGGTCATAAGTTTTCTTCCAAGGAGTAAGTGTCTTTTAATTTCATGGCTGCAATCACCATCTGCAGTGATTTTGGAGCCCCCCAAAATAAAGTCTGTCACTGTTTCCATTGCTTTCCCATCTATTTGCCATGAAGTGGTGGGACCAGATGCCATGACCTTAGTTTTCTGAATGTTGAGTTTTAAGTCAGCTTTTTCACTCTCCTCTTTCACTTTCATCAAGAGGCTCTTTAGTTCTTCACTTTCTGCCATAAGGGTGGTGTCATCTGCATATCTGAGGTTATTGATATTTCTCCCGGCAATCTTGATTCCAGCTTGTGCTTCATCCAACCCAGCATTTCTCATGATGTACTCTGCATATAAGTTAAATAAGCAGGGTGACAATATACAGCCTTGACGTACTCCTTTCCTGATTTGGAACCAGCCTGTTGTTCCGTGTCCGGTTCTAACTGTTGCTTCCTGACCTGCATACAGGTTTCTCAGGAGGCAGGTCAGTGGTCTGGTACCCCATCCCTTTCAGAGTTTGGATGGTGCCCTTCAACGCCCCTGTCAGTTTTCTGATTTATATACAGTAGTATGTGTATGTCAGCCCCAATCTCTCAGTTCACACCCCGCCCCCCCTTTCCCCCTTGGTGTCCATCCGTTTGTGGGAGAGGTTTTTAATACACAATTTGTTGGGCCTCACCCCTAGATTTGAGTTACGAAGCTGGGCAAGACCTGAGAACAGTATTCTTACCAAGATCCCAGGTGATGCTGAGATGGCTGGTCCAGGGAGGGCACCCGGGTAGCTGCTGGATTAGTAGCATCTCCCAGAAGAGATTCCTAGGGATAACTTAGTGATCACTTCTTACTCTGAAGCCTGATAACCTGATGTGAGGAGTTTCCGGACTATTTTATTTCATTTCATTTGCCCCTCCTCCCTTCATCCCTCTGCCTTGCCCTACCACTAATTCTATGTCAACCAGTGGGCCTGACGTCATTTACATTTATATGACCCATTAAGAGTTTTAAAATAATCTGGGGAATGTTTTTCCTCAGGGTCCTCACTTTGTGGACTCTACAAGGCAGGTGTTAAAATCCCATATCTGAGGATGTTTGATTTTCTCGGGCTGAGTCAGCCAGTAAGGAGCAGAAGCAGGAGTAGAATTCAGGTCTTCCGGCTGTGTCTGCTCTCTGAGGCTTCTATTGTTCCCCGGGACATCCTTAGATGAGATGCCAGACTAATACCTTTTCCTCTTCTGCTCTTATCACAAAGCCCTGCTAAGTGTTTTATTGACATTCTTCCTGACATCTATAAAAATTCATATTTTATTTTTATTCTCCTACTGACTGATTTAAAGGTTGTGTAAATTAGGTTCCAAAAGGCAGAAGATAAGCCCTATATATCTTTATATGTATTAAATGTTGCTTTTCTCTTTTTGTGATAAGTTAAAAACCTTAGGTATAAAATTGAACCATCCCCTGTTAAAAAAAAAAATTCTAAAAGAGTTACTAGTTATAAGGTTATATCTTTTTGACATGATGTACCTCTAAATCATTCTTGCATTTAGTTTCTACCAAAGCAGACAGCACTTCCCTAAGGCCTAAAGAAGTTGGCAAATGCGGTTGAACAAAAATGATCACATTAAGACCGTGTGAGAAATTCTGTATTAGGGACATTTGAAAATGCTCTCTTTAGCATTTCAGCCCCTCTCACTGCAGGGTATGACTTCTGTCCCTCCCTGGCATTTCCTGCTGCCTTCCAAAGGCTTGGAGTTCTGTGTCTTGGCCCGCACATCAGAAGGAGTCTGTCAGCGGGTGACCAGAGGCGTTCCACTGAGGTGACCAATTATGGAGGATCAGAAACGCTCTGTTACACACTCTTGATTTTCTTCTAGCTACTGAAATGATTGAGTCAGGCATATTGGAAGGGGACACTACCCCTCTCTCATATAATATCTGTTACTGGTGCAAAGTCAGAATCGACAGAATGTATTCACGTGTGAATGGGGGACCCATGCTTTTAGATAAATGAGAGAATCTTGATATTTGCGTTTTTTCTTTTCTTCAAAAAATTCATTGTGTGCTGTATTATAGTAGATCCAGGAATATCCCCTTTTCTAGTTGGTTCTTTATCCTGCGTTTAAAATGTCCCAGCACTGCAGCATCTGATAAGAAATGGAGCTATTTTTCGAATCTAAGCAAAAACAGTATGCATTCTGCAAAATGAAAGTTTTTCCTTTTCACTGGCAGTGTAGGTAAATACATGTTTTCCATTGTGTAAGTTCAGTTATTTTAAAATCAGTCTCACCATCTGAAATTTCTTTTGTGAGATATTACAGAGAACACTTGAATTATAAATTTTATTCTTGCATCTACATCCCTCAGAAAATCCCCATTATGCATGAAGAATAATGAATATTTTTAAATTAGTTTCTGTAGACCTACTCTTCTCTCTACACATTAGTTTGAGATATTTTTTGAGGGAGAGGGAAGTGATTTCTTGGAACAATTTCTGAATTTGCTGTTGCTACTTTTGTGCCTGCAAGTAAGTTATTCCCATGGATGCTATTAGAAAGACCTTTATCAAGTCTATCTCAGAAAAAGGAAAAGAAAGAAGCATAAGCTCAACTCGAATACATATCTGAATTCTACTCATGACACTGAGAAAGCGGTGTCGATGTTGACTTGGCACTCCACTACTGAGTACATATTTGTGGCCTGGTGCTGGGTCAAGTTACATTGGAAAGCTGTTTTGACATGATTCAATCTCGACTTACATTAAAATAGTTTTTGGATTTTTATATTTAAGCATTCTTTCCACCAAAAACATTTTTTATGGTGCTGTGTACATATTGTGTGAGAAAAGCAATACCCTAACACAGTGGTCCCCAACCTTTCTGGACCAGAGACTGGTTTCTGGGTTTGTGGAAGACAATTCTTTCATGGCCCAGGGATGGGGGATGGCTTGGGGATGATTCAAGGGTATTACATTTATTGTGCACTTTAGTTCTGTTATTATTGCATCAGCTGAGCCTCATATCATCAGGCATTAGATTTCAGAGACTGGGGACCCTTGCCCTTACAGCTTGTATACCACTGTATAGGCTCTTTATTATTAAAATTTTTCCAAGGATTCTATGATGATTTAAATGCAAAATAAAATCTATCAGGTATTTCTGAAAAACATATCTTTAGAAAGACAACTGAATTCCTAGTCTTGCTACACTAAGGAGTTCCATGGTATAATTTGGCACAAACCTCCAGTTTTGGGGATATATGCTTTATTTAGTATTTTAGCTAAAATAACCCATTTTTTAAGGTAATCCTCCCTTTGCAGTTATTAATGACCACACCCTCCTAATGCAAATAGTTTCTCTTCCCAAACTTTAGCAAATTTTTACATTTTCAATTCCCTACACAGTTATTAGGTCCTGAATTTGGCAAAATTCAAGGAAATAACATAATGACAGTGAGTAATGAATGAGAAATCTCACCCTATTCAATGTACTTGCCTTCTTTTAGGTCTTAAGTATTAATAGCAGTTCTTAAAACTGAAAAGATAATAAATTAATTGATCAGAGCATGTTTTTTACTTCTAGAAATGGAACAACTCAACCTAGCCTCCCATAAGTTGACATTTAAAAATTAGTCTCTTAACTTTGATGTGAGAAAGTGTTTTAATGACATTCAGATCAATTCAGTTGCTCAGTTGTGTCCGACTCTGCAACCCCATGGACTGCCTGGCCAACACGCCAGGTCTCCCTGTCCATCGCCAACTCTGAGAGTTTACTCAAGCTCATGTCCATCAAGTCAGTGATGCCATCCAACCATCTCAACCTCTGTTGTCCGCTTCTCCTCCCACCTTCAATCTTTCCCAGCATCAGGGTCTTTTCCAATGAGTCAGTTCTTCGCATCAGGTGGCCAAAGTATTGGAGTTTCAGCATCAGACCTTCCAATGAATATTCAGCGTTGACTTCCTTCAGGATTGGATGGTTTGATCTCCTTGCAGTCCAAAGGACTCTCAAGAGTCTTCTCCAACACAACAGTTCAAAAGCATCAATTCTTTGGTACTCAGCTTTCTTTATGGTCCAAATCTCACATCCATACATGACCACTGGAAAAACCATAGCCTTGACTAGACGGACCTTTGTTGACAAAGTGATGTCTCTGCTTTTTAATATGCTGCTAGGTTGGTCATAACTTTTCTTCCAAGGAGTGAGCGTCTTTTAATTTCATGGCTGCAATCACCATCTGCATTGATTTTGGCGCCCAAAAAAATAAAGTCAGCCACTGTTTCCACTATTTCCCCATCTATTTGCCATGAAGTGATGGGAACGGATGCCATGATCTTAGTTTTCTGAATGTTGAGTTTTAAGCCAGCTTTTTCACTCTCCTCTTTCACTTTCATTAAGAGACTCTTTAGTTCTTCTTCACTTTCTGCCATAAGGGTAGTGTCATCTGCATATCTGAGGTTATTGATATTGACATTATTATATGATAGAGCAAATTCAAGGTCATGTTGAAATGTCATAATTCTTATTATTTTGTTTTTTCAAGCTTCCTGTCTCTATACTCCGTTTAACCCATTCTTTTTCACAATACGGTTCAACCAACTATGGTTATAAGATAATTGGGCAGGAAGGCAGCGATGCCTTTCTGAGTCATAAGTGATACAGATCTTCCTTCACTTGTAATGGGGTCATGTCCCAAAAAACCCATCACAAGTTGAAAGTACAAACTTTTTGGCCAACCCAATATTCTAAGTTGAAAATCTACCAAATGTCATAGCTTAGCCTACCTCAAACATGCCGAGAACACTCACTTTAGGCTATAGTTGGGCAAAACCATCTAACACAAAATGTTAGAATATCTCATGTGTTGAATAATAAAGTGTTGACTAGTTCATGTAGTTGATGACTATACTGAAAGTAAAAAATGGAATGGTTCTCAGGACACAATGGTTGTAAGTGTGTGGGTGGTTTACTCTCTTGCTCACTGAGACAGCCACCACCCAGCATCGCCAGAGAGGGAGTGATACTACATACCATGAGACCAGGAAGAGATCAAAATTCAAAGTAGAGTTCCTACCAAATGTATTTTGCTTTTACACCACCATGAAGTCAAAAATAATCCAAAGTTGAACCTTTACAAGTTGGGGACCATCTGTACTTCCTTTGCGTGATGAAGGGTGTTAAGTGTATCTATGCTATAAAGAAGTATAAGATCTCTGGATCCAAGTGCAGTTTGTTTTCTGTTCCCAGAACATCTTAGATCGGTCTCACAGGCCCCAGTCCCAGGGGGTGGTGGATGAGAGCCAGAATCCATCTGCGTGTGGAGCAGTGTTGCTCTACATGCGAGGAACCCAGAAATTTATGAGACTTAGAGCTTACCTAGGACAACTAGCACGTCTGCCTTGCCTTCCCTCCAGAGAGATGGAGACTCATTTAGGAGGGTAAGCATATGGGGGGAGTGGAAACAGGTCTGTAGGTTTCATTTCATGAACAAATGGCTCCATAACAGAAATGTCTCTACATTGCAGAGCAGTTCATTGCCTTTAACTTCTAAGGCTCACTTGCCATTCCATCATCCTTGGACCATCCTTGACAAAGCTCTTTGCTCCGAAGCCCCAGATCATGAAGAAATGTGAAAATATTCATGGAGAATTGTCTCTCAGCACATGGTACCTAGTACAGTTTTGTTTAATGTCGTTGAAATCGTTGGTAGGGACTGAACTCTTGCACTCAAATTATGAGCATTGGAAATGACATAAATCAACTGGCAATGGAACATTCACACTTGGTGAGAAAATAATTATGTTGGTTAATGATTAGACTCAAGTGTATTCCAAGTCATTTGGGGTTTTTTATGTTTTGTGCAAGTTATCTCTAGATTCTAATTCACATTGTCTGAGCAGACCAGTAGTCATTGAGCCCCGTAAAAGCAAAATCAAGCTAGGTATGAGACAAGTGGTATTACATGCCCTCCTTCAGTGTGATTGGTTTTCTACCTTTGTAGTGTGTTTGTGGTTCTCAAGTCACACATGCTTTGGTGAAAGCTATGTGATGGAATGTCACAGCTAGCTCTCCACCTTCAAACTCTGGAATGAGAGCCAGATTTTCATCCTTTCTGGTAAATGTCATAAAACTATATGCATCGTGGCTATTAGCAATACCCAAATAATTTTACTCCCACTGTGACTGAGTTGAAGGTCTTCTTGGTTACCTTCTTTCCAAAGACGGTTGAAAAAGCATCAGGAAAGCATTTGCTGGGCTCAAGTACATATATGCCAATTTTGTGAGAATACTTCTGGATCCTTAGTTTTTCTTGACAGTTTTCTAAACTCATGCCTGGAGTGGATTCACTCCTTTAATACTTGTCTGATTCTCTACTCACAAGAAAATGCAGTGCTTGTCAGTTTTTTCCCCCATGGAGGTGGCCTGAATCACTGATGTAATTGGAAAAAACAGCGGGAAACCAGATACACTTGTGTCATTTTTGTATGTGTGTTAGAACCCAGGAAGCATGAATTCTCACTTTTCCTAAAGTCTTCACAGTGTCAAGGGGATGTTGGTGAAGGTAGATTCTGGGAATCATTGGCTTGAAGTACATCCAAAATTAGAAACCTGGCTAATATGTGCTATCTTGTCTCTTAGTGTGAACTGCCTTTTTATATTTACCCCAAGTTAAAAAAATACGTTCCACTTTTTTTTTTTTTTTTTTTTTTACAAATTTACAATGTATATTTGTTTTTGAACAGGGTGAAACTTCCAATGTCAGTGACTGAGAGGAGGGAGTTTTCATTAGATTTAAGTGAGATTTGGGCATAATGTATCCTTTAAACCTTGGATTGACCATGTTAAATAAAGCTTGAACTAGACATGATCATCTGAATGATTTCCAAGTAACCTTCCTTTATTATAGAGTATTGTCTCAAACACTTGCCTAAACTGTGACTCTAATTATCATGGATAGGATATAACTCATCAGAACTCTCTCTTGGGAGAAGAGTGGAGAAGACTGGAGTAATTATTGCAGTTACATTAAATTCTTTTTGTATAGATGCTCAAATAAACTGTTTCCATAAACCAACAAGTTCTCATTTTGATGAGAGCATTTGGAGAGATAGTTACACTGACACATGTATGTTGTAATTTGAAGGCTTCTCCGTGAAGATACCCCACTCCCACCTCTATTAATCTGTTCTGAATGTAACACTACCACGATCATTCATCAGTATGATGAGTCAGCAGTGGGACTAGAAGGAACCTGGGAAGGAAGGGAAGTTCCAGAACTCATCAACTCAAATTTCCTCATGAGATTAATTTACCAATACTTAAAGAGAGATCTGGGTGCAAAAAAAAGACAATAAGTCAGGGGCATAAGGTATTTCTAAGGAAGGAAAATGCTTTGGAACCTCCACCTGCAGCCCTAACACCCTAGACTCCCCAACGTGGGTGAAGATGGCTTCAGAGAAATATGGACTAGAATTAAGCACAAAATCTTAGAGACTGAAACATACACATAGTGGGAACTAATATCACATGATCATTTTATTCCCATTATTTTTAGCTTCAGAAACCATCCCATAATTATTCAGATCACAATAGAGAATATTAGACTTTTGGTTAACTGGTACCTTTGGCAATCACTTGATAGAAAGAGCTCCCTGGCTTTTTTGTGGTATCTAGTTGTGTCTTTCATGGATTTGATTTGATTTCACAAAGTAGAGATCTTTGGAGAGGCTGTTAATGCACCTGTATTTAAAGAAACTATTACAGAATCCTTATTTAGTAATGGCTAAACTTTATTGAACTTTCACAAAGCCAGGCATTATGCTGAGCTTTATAAGCATTGTAAGAAAACTAGTGGGATAGGTATTCACATTTTACAGATGGGAATGGGTTAAGAAATGGATCATGGTCACATAGGAAAGTGAAAATCAGGATGTGAATTGACATCTGCCTGAATACAGAGGCCATGTTCTTCTGAATAGTGTTAACGTTTTTATAGGCTAGATAATACTATGGTTACAAATGCCTCCTGCATATGGTTACAAATGGTGGCTTACACAAATAAGTAAAGACTTCTGCGAGTCCTTCATGGGTCATCTGTAGCCTTGATACTTGTCATCTTCACTCTTAGACCTCGTCTGACCTGGCAGCCACTGTCTTAAGTGTTACTAGTCATGGCAGAGAGAGAAACAAGCCTTGTGAGACTCCTGAAGCATTGTCCTGGGAGCGACATGTGTCACTTCGGCTCACATTCCACTGATCTAAACAAGTCCAGTGGAAAAACCTGACATTTATAGGTTGAGGAAGTAGAATTCTTCTCCAAGGAGGGACAGTGATTATTTGTCAACAGTAATATCACAGCCGCGCCTGTGCCTGCCAGTCGTACTAGAGACTTCTGAAAGGCGAAGTGTTTTTAGTTCATTTTATGTAATAGTTGACATTTAAAGCAAAAGGCAGGCCCTGGTTTACTGGTGATGAAATATTGATTTAATATAGAAGCCAGAAACAAACTCCAAGTTCTTGAATTCTTATTTCTGTACTTTTATTCTGGAAGTCTAGATTTCAGTTTTATATGCAGGCGTGTTAGAGGAAGGTGTCTTGTTTTGCAAATAGAAACAGTCTCAGGAGACAAATAACAATGGCCTGAGAAATTTATGAAGTTTATTTTTAGTAGCAATCTCAGGCAAGGCTTTACTGTCAATATTTTCCTTGGTACTCAAGGAGCCAACAGAGGGGGCCATGTTTTATGAATTGAGGTGGCTACAAATATTAGCCCTGACATTTTTAAGGGAACAATTGCAGAAGAGATACAGAAGCAAATAAATACAGAGTCTCTGACAACCAGGAGAGATGGAACACTTTCTCACAATTATTTCCAAGGGTATTTTTGTGGTAGTTTTGTTTATATTCTCTTGAATCCTTGTTCTCCTCCTCTTTTTTCCTCTTAGTCTTAGCACCAAGTGACTGATTGCTTCTTGCAAAACATTGTCAGTGGGTTAAGGATGTATTGGCAGGATCTCTTTTAACTCAGTAGCCCCATACGGATCCTTGACCTATTTAACGGTCTGCTATAGGCATCTTATAGTTAATAGTAATGCTACCCCCACATCAAGAAAACTTTGGTTATGGAAAATTTAAATTTTGTCCCATTGACCTGCAGTGGTTGAATTTGTTGTAAGTTCAATACAGTGATTCGTTGCAAATTCAATTGTATTATAACAGTATGAACTGTAGCTGGCTGGCAACTTGGACACTCCATTTTTTTGGAAGAACTTTTATTGGAATAGTTGGTTTGTTTTTAAACCAGCATCATCTCTGTTCATCTTGTGGCATATTTAACCTCTGGTCAGGTCAGTTCAATAATTGGAAATGTGTTGATACAGGAAAAGTGTAGAGCAAATTTTGACACACACCTTTGGACTTAAGGAAACATCTTATCCACAATAAATTAAACAAATAAAACTGTCATGACACTTTGAAAATGATAGCATAGTGACCAAATATATGCTATAATTATGCTTTATGCATATATTAAGAACAATAACTTCTGGTTATTGAATTCTGGGCTAAATATATATATACATTTTACTGGGGATCACTGAGCCACAAAAGAAAAATAAGCACTAATCACATGAAATGAAAAGCACATATTTAATTACACATTGTAGATTTGATGTGTCATTTATTTGTTTTATTAAATGCAACCATGTAGATAAAAATCACTTGTAAAACTTAATAACAGGGATGCAAACTGTTAATGCATACAACAGATGATTATTATTTTTTGCAATGTTTCCCACTTATATTTTTCTAGCTGCTGGTTTAAGGAAGATGGAAGTAAATTCAAAAAGGGGAGGAGGGAGAGTAGCTGAGCAGAGAAATTAAAGAAAAAGTATCTAACACTACATTAACACATCTGTCTTCAGAACAACCTTAGATCAGGGCTATTGTTATCCCCATCATCTAGAAGAAGAAACAGGCACAGAGATGAAGATAACTTGTTCAAGATAATGAAGAGACACAAGAGGGTAAGGTAAAGGAAAAGAAGGATTGAAAGACAGAGACAGAGAGACAGAGAAACATACATCTTGGATGGCAAGTCAACTTACATTATCATTTTATAAAATCAAGTTAGTCTCTAGCTATTGCCCACACACCTAGAGGCACCCCCTGTGACATAGACTCACAGAATTCCAGTTCACTATCACTGTCCACACTGCCTGTTTTCCCTAGAAATAGAATCATTCTTTTGAGCTGTGTGCATTGCCAGTTGGGATAAAAGGCTGTGTCGCCTATTCTTACAGCTAGGGGAAACTTGAGACTTGGTTCAGTGACCTCCAAGTAGGAGTTTTTGGAAGGACTTTGGTGAAATTTTCCCAAAGGATCAGGTTCAGCTGGGAGAAGTGCAATTAGCCTTTCTCCATTCGCTCCCTGTGACCTGCAATAACCATATGGGAGTGGAGCTTCAGTCACTGTTTTGGGTCATGAGTTGACCTAGAAGATGGAAACCAGTGCTTGGGCCTGAATTAGGAAGTCAGAAGGGGTTTGGGGCAGGGGGTTCCTGGATGACCAACAGATCCTCTTTCAGCCCTGGACCATTTCATATGAGAAAGAAATGCTATTGTATTATGTTTAAGTTAGGTTTGTTTGTTTTTTTAATCCCTTTTCTTTCAGCTATATGATGCTAAAGCTAATCCTGACTGATGCACACTCTTGATAAGATAACTTTAGAAACCCACTGGAAAGAAAATTGTTCATTGGGCTGCAACGGACAGTGACCTAAAAGCTAAGTGAAACTGAGCTGAGGGCCTATGGAAGTCTTTGCGTACATGCTCAGTCACTCAGTTTTGTCCGACTCTTTGTGATCCTTTGGGCTGTAGGCCGCCAGGCTCCCATGTCCATGGGATTTTTCAGGCAAGAATACTGGAGTGGGCTGTCATTTCCTCCTCCAGGGGAATGTTCCTAACCCAGGGATTGAACCTGCATCTCCTGCATCTTTAACATTGCAGGAGGATTCTTTACTGCTGAGCCATCAGGAAAGCCCTGCAAGTCTTTGACCAGTGGATTTGCTGACCCTTTGGCAAGAATTGTGTCCTGGCTCTTCTGATTCAGAGTATCACAGAAGAAAGTGGGCATTTACATTTTTTTATTGAGCTGATTGCTTCTGTAATTGAAGTATCTTCAGTCAATGTTAAGAAAACTGCTTATACAACAGCAGTAGTTTTTTTTTTTGGGGGGGGGTTTCCCAAGTGACTCTACTGGTAAAGAACCCACCTGCCAGTGCAAGAGACAGAAGAGCTGTAGGTTAATCCCTGGGTCAGGAAGGTCCCCTGGAGAAGGCCATGGCAACCCACTCCAGTATTCTTGCCTGGAAAACCTCTTGGACAGAGAAGTCTGGTGGGCTACAGTACATGGGGTCACATAGAGTTGGACACAACTGAAGTGACTTAGCACATAGTGTTTTTTGGGTTAGATATTTTATTTGATTATTTGCACTCATCTCACATGCTAGCAAAGTAATGCTCAAGATTCTCCAAGCCAGGATTCAAAGGTACATGAACCGAGAACTTCCAGATGTTCAAGCTGGATTTAGAAAAGGCAGAGGAACCAGAGATCAAATTGCCAACATCCACTGGATCATCGAAAAAGCAAGAGAGTTCCAGAAAAACATCTACTTCTGCTTTATTGACTATGCTAAAGCTTTTGACACAACGAACTGTGGAAAATTCTTCAAGAGATGGGAATACCAGACCACCTGACCTGCCTCCTGAGAAATCTGAATGCACATTAAGAAACAACAGTTAGAACCAGATATGGAACAACGGACTGGTTCAAAATTGGGAAAGGAGTACGTCAAGGCTGTATATTGTCACCCTGCTTATTTAACTTATATACAGAGTACATCATGTGAAATTCTGGGCTGGATGAAGCACAAGCTGGAATCAAGACTACTGGGAGAAATGTCAATAACCTCAGAAATGCATATGACACCACCTTTATGGCAGAAAGTGAAGAGGAACTGAAGAGCCTCTTGATGAAAATGAAAGAGAAGAGTGAAAAAGCTGGCTTGAAACTCAACATTCAAAAAACTAAGATCATGGCATCTGATCCCATTACTTCATGGCAAATAGATGGAGAAACAATATAAACAGTAACAGACTTTATTTTCTTGGGCTCCAAAATCCCTGTAGATGGTGACTGCAGTCATGAAATTAAAAGACGCTCACTCCTTGGAAGAAAAGTTATGACCAACCTAGCAGCATATTAAAAAGCAGAGACATCACTTTGTCAACAAAGGTCCATCTAGTCAAGGCTATGGTTTTTCTATTGGTCATGTATGGATGTGAGATTTGGACCATAAAGAAAGCTGAGTACCAAAGAATTGATGCTTTTGAACTGTTGTGTTGGAGAAGACTCTTGAGAGTCCTTTGGACTGCAAGGAGATCAAACCATCCAATCCTGGAGGAAGTCAACGCTGAATATTCATTGGAAGGTCTGATGCTGAAACTCCAATACTTTGGCCACCTGATGCGAAGAACTGACTCATTGGAAAAGACCCTGATGCTGGGAAAGATTGAAGGTGGGAGGAGAAGGGGACAACAGAGGTTGAGATGGTTGGATGGCATCACTGACTTGATGGACATGAGTTTGAGTAAACTCTCAGAGTTGGCGATGGACAGGGAGACCTGGCGTGTTGGCCAGGCAGTCCATGGGGTTGCAGAGTCGGACACAACTGAGCAACTGAACTGAACTGATTTTCTTTGAAAAAATGACAGAAGTTTGGGATAGTTTTCCCCCTAGTATCTTGGTACTCTTGTAACTGCTTCAATTATGTGAGCTATCATGAAAGAGTAATGGCCATTTGAATAAGACTTTTCCATATGGTACCTCACAGTTTCTAGGAGAAAATGGGCCTTTATTTTTCATCTTTTGGGGAGGTGATTTTTTTTTTCTCTTTACAAAATAACATGGAGTTTGGTATGAATTTTAATGAGTGAATAATAGTAAGACTTTGGCATAGTCATTTGGAAAACATAAATGCAGCAGCATGGTTAAAATTCTGTATATAAATAGCTAAGCTTTTGTAGCATGATTTTTAGATGATGAACTATCAAGAAATTAAATCGAATATTTTAAGGCTGACTGTCATGAATATCATTTTTCTCTGATAACACTTGGGTAGCCTTCCTAGGGTGATTTCATTCAACAAAAAGATAAATTATTTCTGCTTCCATTTTTAAAATTTCTCTTCTTCCCTTTTCATTTTATTTGATTGTTGTGATAGGGTGACTTTTGTTGTTTCATTAAATCCAGTTCTGTATCTGTTCCCGACTTGACTGAGTGCTTGCAGTCAGCTCTCTAGAAATCTTTTTGCATAAACTGGTCTACATTTTAGCATATAATAGACCTAGCCTTACATCTATAGGATATGGCCAGAAAATTATTCTTAGCTTAGGATTTAAAGAAATTAGTTGATATTCCAAAGGAATCTTGTCTTTGGCCAGCAGGAAATTTAATTTTAAGAACTTGAGAATATATGATACTGCAAACACAGAAAGATTTGAGCCTGTGAAACCTGCTTGTGCCAAAGCATTATCAGAGTGTCCCTAAGGCCAGGAAAGTCCAAAGTTTCTATGAGTGCCCAGATATGTTGGAAGACTCCTACAGGTATTTTCAGTATGATTCCATTTTGAAATCACATTGTATATGATGCCTATTTATGACATGGTATAACCATAAGTATTCTATGGAATTTCCATGACAAAATCTCCTCTGGTCCGTATTCATGATGAGTGTTTATCTTTGCAACATAACCATTGCTTTCTGCTGCTATGTTACCTGCTTCCATATAACTCCCATTTTTGGATAACCAGTGACCAGGATGGGGCTGCGAAAGTAACTATAGTTGATTTAGTTACATTAAAGGGTCAAAATTATAGCTGCATGGAGCTAAGGTCATGACTGAACCAGAGAGCTCTGGGCACAAATCTTCCTTTCGTGCTCGGCTGGGTCCAATAATCCCCTGAGGCTCAGGTCTCTGATTACATTTCCAGATGGTCTCCTCTGGTGTAAACACCACTGGTGCTCTGTCCAACAGCATCAGCTGCTCTGTCAAGAGAGCAAAACAGCAGAGCAGGGCAGCACTGGGAGTTACACAGTGGGTGGCACCTGTTGCCATATTGCTCACCTCCCCCATGATATTTTCAACTTACTCTTCTGCCTTTGTACTTGCAGGTCACACTCTAGTTTTTTTTAGCCTGAAGCCAGCTTTACCAATACTCTTCCCATCCTGGAGCTTTTCTTAGAACCAGTGCTTGGATTTCCTGGTAATCTTGCAGATGAATCATAATATCTGCTAGTCAGGAGAATTTGTTTACTTATTCATTTATTAAAAAATGCCTACAGGGTGCAGGTCATTTGTTCAACTTGGAGGAGGAAACGGCAACCCACTCCCATATTCTTGCTTGGGAAATCCCATGGACAGAGGAGCCTGGTTGGCTGCAGTCCATGAAGTCTCTCTCTCTCTCTTACACACACACACACACACACACACACACACACATACACACACACACACACAGAGTGCTAGTTACTGGAGCTATAATGGTGAGTAAAAAAAGAGATGGGATCTCTTTGAAGATTTTCTTTGCTCTCCAGGAATGCTAGTCTTAGACTTTTCAGCTAAAGCCTCCTACCTTCAGGAATCAATGAAAAGCTTGCCTCCTTCGTTGGAGAATTCGCTGATGAACCGCTCTCAGCTCTGAGCAGGCTGTCTTTCTAGAATTCTCCTAATACATTCAGGGTCCTTTTTAACCTTGTTCATCTATATGTCTTTTATGCAAATGTGTTGAATTTTTCATGGTCTTTTGGTTAGGTTTTCTCTCAGTTGGAAGCTCCTCAAGTGAGATTACAGTGTTCCTGGCACCTTGATTTCTGCTTTTCACTTTCACTAATACATCGCCAGACACTTAATTTGTGTTCAGTAAACTAGGCAAATTTACTCGACAAAAGATTCTGCACCTTCCGTACGCCAGGCTATTAAATGGACAGCATTCTCATGGCAACTGAGCACCATATAGCAGTGAGGAGTAGCATACTGACAGACCGTATCTGTGATACACCATGGAGAATTTGTTTTCAGTTTTTCTTAAAGTCTCACCCGCTGCCTGAAGGCTTATGGGTTACAACAATTAGTTTCCAAATCTGAATATTTTCATAATTGCTTATTAACAAGGTAGGGGCAGCCTCTGAGGGTTTCTGAAGGGCATTTGACTGAATGGAAAACCACAGCAGTCCTCGAATGCTGTTAGTGCTGAGTGGAGGGCGACCTCCTCTAGAACTGGTGGTGCATCCCCACAGGGGTAGCCTGCCTTTGCGCGTGTCTGCAGGTAGGCGCCTTTCTGCCTTTGCACGTCTCTCTGTGTAGCGCCTTTCTGCGTCTGTGTGTGTCTGCATGTTGGTGCCTTTCTGCGTCTGCGCATGTCTGTATGTGGGCGCCTTTCTGCCTTTGCGCGTGTCTGCATGTTGGCGCCCTTCTGCTTCTGTGCATGTCTGTATGTGGGTGCCTTTCTGTGTCTGCACATGTCTGTATGTAGGTGTCTTTCTGCGTCTGAGCATGTCTGTATGTAGGCGCCTTTCTGCGTCTGCGCATGTCTGTATGTGGACGCCTTTCTGCCTTTGCACATGTCTGTATGTTGGCGCCTTTCTGCGTCTGCGCATGTCTGTATGTAGGCGCCTTTCTGCGTCTGCGCATGTCTGTATGTAGGCGCCTTTCTGCGTCTGCGCATGTCTGTATGTGGGCGCCTTTCTGCCTTTGCGCGTGTCTGTATGTTGGCGCCCTTCTGCGTGGGCACGTGTCCGTATGTAGGCGCCTTCTTCCCTGTGGAAGGGGCTCTCCTTGCCTGATGGAGGCTGACTAGACTGGCAGGTGATGAGGCCAGGGATGGGTTGGCCCCAAGAGGCAGCTGGAATGATTGAGCCGTTTGTCACTATCATATTCTAGTTTGGATGGATGTCTTCTCTTCTGCCAAGCGGATCAAATCAGACTTCACACCTGCGTTTCTCACTAGGTACTAGGGAGGTGTGTGTGGGCAGTGTGTGCATGCATGCCCAGTGGTGTCTGACTCTTTTGTGACTTCATTGACTGTCGGGCCACCAGATTTCTTTATCCATGGAATTTTCTAGGCAAGAATGCTGGAGTGGGTTTCCATTTCTTTTTCCAGGGGATCTTCCCACACCAGGGGTTGAACTCAGGTCTCCTTCATTGGCAGGCGAATTCTTGGCAGTGGCTAGGCGACTGAGCCACCAGGGAAGCTGGTGTTTGTGCAGAGTTCACGCCAGATCTGATAGATGGAAATTTCTTATTCTGGTGGTTTGACCTTTCTTGCAATTTTTGCATTTCACACCCCAAAAAACTTCACAGGCACTCCTTGTCAGTATGAGTCACCCATAGCTGAGGGTATTGTCAGTCTTTTCCAGGATATGATGAATGCTGGTAACCAAAAAGTAAATTAAAAATAAAAGGAAAAAGAGTTGTTAAAGATAAGTATGTCTTGGCTTGTCCTTGTTTAATCGTTTTAAAGTTTGTTCTTGAACCATGCATTTGTGCATATGTGTGTGTGTGTATGTTTACTACCTGTTTGGTTTTGTGAAAACTTGTACTAGATGTTTAGATCAGGTGGGGTGCTTTCAACTGCAAGTAAGAGAAAAGTATGAAATTGACTTAACTGGTGAAGATGATTGGATCCTAGAGGTAGAGTGCATTTCTGGTAAGCCTTGCCTTAGTGATTGCAACCTGCTAATCAAGATTGGTTTCTCTCCATTTCAATGTAGGTCTTTGGCTCTAGTGGTTGTTTGGCTTTATGATGGTTTTATCTTCATGTTCCTAAATTGGTCGTTATCATCCCACTCAAATACAGCAAGGAAAAACACATTTTCTTCCTGTTATCTTTGAAAATACTTTCTGGGCTTCAATCTAATCAGACCATTTTAGATCATATGCCTGTCTATGAACTGATGACTGTGATTAGTGATGGGCTGATTCTGGTTAGTCTAAGCTCAAGACTTCCACCCCAGATACCTCCACCTTTTACAGCTGGAACTTGAGTCAGCTTCCCCTGAAACACTAAGTGGAGACGGGATGCTGAAGTGATGATTTGGGTATCATGAAAACAAGACAGTCAAAACCTATCAACTGTCCTCTGCAAAGATTCATTTTAAAAATAGTATATCGTTTGCTTGTTATTCTCAAAGAGCTTCAGATTTCAGGGGAAATTATGGCACACAGAACTTTGAGCTGTATTCAGAATGTCATAGAGCTTCAAACAGTTCTTAAGACAGATGTGAAACAATTTTAGGATTTCTGAGAAGTAATTGATTTATCACTGTAATAGTCATTAAACGTGAAACGTTGCCTGCTAATGACAAGGAGAAACATCTGGAGCTAGGGACAGGCTTCATTTGGGGCATTCTCTCTCTGTGAAAAGGACTGGTTCTTCTGAGATTGATGTTGGCAGTTTGGAATCTTTTCCAGGTGGGAAGGAAGACTCAGAATAGTAGCTGAGAGTGCCTCTCCTCCCATTAGAAAATTTCAGCTTTATTATAGTACCCCATGGCTGTGTTGTTTTGAGATGGGCATGCACACTCTGTGCTTTAGTGATGCATATACTCAGAGGCCATATATATGCTTACCAGTGTCAGCTAGGAGGTGGCTCTGACATGAGTACGTTCAGATCATACTGTTTAAAAGGATGACAACGATGACTGTATTTTTAATCTGTTGATACTCTCTCGTAGGGCACATCTCATTCTCTTACTGTTCTCCTTAACCCATTTCTGTATAGTTGTCTCTGTGATAATGCCTTAATAGAGACATCCATCTCATACAATCCAAGGTCTCCTAGTCAGGAAAAAAGCTTTGGCTTGAAATGCATCTCTGGATGTGATTTATTGAATCTCCAATTGCAGTTGGGGTGTAAGGCTTATTTTTAGTGATACTCTGCTTTGAATTTAAAAGTTGAGACGGGAAATAAAGTAGCCATTAAATGCTGTAGATTTTATTCATGATGGCAGAGAATGGCTGACATTTCATGGTTTTATGATGTCTTCCCTCATCCCTTTCTTGCATAAAATCTGGTCCCTTATATTTCTTTCAATAGTGTTATCCTACTTCTTCCCGGAGTAAAAATTAGAGCAGGGGTATATGAGAGATTCCTCTGAATGGTCTCTCTTTATTGCAATGCAATCTTGACCTTGTTGCACATGCAAACAATTCAGTTTTAGTTCCCTATGGTCTTAGAACTCTGTTTATTCAAATAGCAAGCAGTCTAAACTAGATGGCAATTTCTTATGTATTTTATCAGGGCATCAGTTTACCTTTTGCAGGTGTTTCAAACTGACTTGATGGCAAGTGAGCATTCTTTGAAAATGAGAACCTGAGAGCTTTATCTGTTTAGGAAGAAACCACTGGGTGGAGAAGCCAGCTTTGCAAAGTTTTGGGACCCCATCCTCCTCCAACAAAGGTTAAAACCCACTGAAAACCCCAGTGGACTCATCCTCATCCTTTCCCCTTTAGAAGCAGGTAGCTCAACCATGGACAAGTGAGGAAACTGTTGGAAGGAACATTGTTGTGAACGACAGTGGAGAAGGGTGGGAGATTAGGCAAAGGAAGGAGAAGGGTATGTATTTTGGTTGTTTAGGCTAAAATTTTAGTGTCTTTTTTATATTTAAGGTATACTGATGTTCATATTCAATGTGTCAGTTTACACTGCTCAATTATAGCTCAGAAAAACATATGGTTCCTTCTGACTGTTTCAGGAACATCTCTCTGGAAGCAACTGATGCCTGACATTTATTTTGAAGATTCTTTTCAAATGTGGGCCATTTTAAAAGTCTTTATTGAATTTGTTAAAATATTATTTGTATTTTATGTTTTGGTTTTTTGGCCATGAGGCATGCGGAATCCTAGATTCCAGGCCAGGAATTGAAACCTAACCCCTGTGTTAGAAGGGGAAGTCTTAACCACTGGACCTCCAGGGAAGTCACATCTGGTATTTAGAGATCCTCTTTTGAAACCTTAGTGTTGGTCTCAGAGTGTTAATAGTCTGGGGTGATTATGATTTCTGAAAGAACATCTTTGGCTAGTTAGTTTTCAAGATGGATGCAGATAAGAACACAATATTGAGAATTCCTTCCAGAAGTTTATCCGGAGTAGCCTGCCATATGCCTGGTTCCATGAGGACCACTGATAGCTCAATGAGTGAAATTGAAGTCGCTCAGTTGTGTCTGACTCTTTGCAACCCCATGGATTGTAGCTTGCCAGGCTCTTGTGTCCATGGGGTTTTCCAGGCAAGAATACTGGAGTGGGTCGCCATTTCCTTCTCCAGATAGCTCAAAAGAACAACCATTAGCTATAGTTACCAATTACTTATTGGCGTGGGCAAGCTCTCTTTCGCTTGAATTCTTCAGTGTTCTGTTCTCTACACTGCAAAACCCTTGTGCCATTTTTGGATTTTCTTGGTCCTATGTGTGCTCCAAAATCTCGTGTGAATATATGAAATTTGGGCTTCCCAGGTGAGACTCGTGGTAAAGAATCTGTCTGCCAGTGCAGGAGACACAAGAGACGTAGGTTTGATCCCTGAGTTAGGAAGATTCCCCTGGAGGAGGGCATGGCAACCCACTCCAGTATTCTTGCTTGGAGAATGCCATGGACAGAGGAACCTGGCAGGCTACAGTCCATGAGGTCGCAAAGAGTTGGACACAACTGAAGTGACTGAGCATGCAGCATAAAATCCTGCTGCTTATTCCATAGCGGGTAAGAGTGGGTTAATTCTCAGAAAACCAACTCAAGACTTTAACAGAAGTTTCCCTAGGCTTCAAGGCAAAGAGTTTCCCAAGAGTAGAGATTTTAGACATTTTGGCAAGTTAGTAGGGGAGATATTTTCAACCAGCATGACTCGATTTGGCTCAGGTAAAAGTAAGCCCTCCTGGGCTGGCTTGCAGGTGGGTTCTTGAAATCTGGACATATTTCAGAAACTGTTGCCTGTTCTTAATAAGTGCAGTGATGTGAGGCGCCATGAGCAAGCATGATTTAAACCTGTCCCAGCAATAATTTTACTCATGAGCTCTTGGCAAATATGTTTGTTGTCTGCCATCTCCCTCTGAAGGTTGCCAGTTAGCTAAACATCAGCCAACCATATGACACCAAATCCACATTATTCATCTGGTTTTGTGAAGCCACTTATTTTCATAAGGATTTGGAAAAAGAAAATCTCCCTCTCCCTCTCGCACATACACAGCACTTTTATTTAATTTTTAATATAACAGGACAAAAACCAGTCTTCTTGCCTGAGGCAGCTAATCTGTAGATGTTGTGTGTATTATATGCATATAAATCAACAAGCAAAAATGCTAAATATCCTTTTGTTCAGTGGTTTGAAGCCTCTTTTTGCTTTCCTCTACCTATTGCCATTGACTGTAGCAGATTTATTCAAAGAGCATGTGGTAGACCTAGGCTATGTCACTGGACCTTTAGCCTTTCAGCACCTAACTGTCTTTTCTGCTTTATATTTGAAGGCAACATATAGTGTTTTCTATCTTGTAAATGGTCTAAAGTTAACATGTATTAAATATGCTGTTATTAACATTGATGCCATGAGGACCAGACATCTATTTAAAAAACATCTTATGGAGCTTTATTAATAGTACCATTTAATGAGTACTTACTATATGCCAGCATACTACATCTTTTACAGACTTGTGTTTCTTCTCCAAAGAATCGATGAGGTGAGCCATTAACACATTTTATAAAATGTGACTGGTTACATGACTTACCAAGTCATGTCGCTAATTAACAGTAGAGTCAGAATTTGAATTCAGGGCTTCCTGACCCCAGAGTGCACAACTAAGGATCATTAAAATGAAGTGAAAGTGAAAGTCGTTCAGTTGTGACCGACTCTTTGCCACCCCGTGGACTGTAGCCTGCAGACTCCTCTGTTCATGAAATACTGAGTGGGTAGCCATTCTCTTTTCCAGGAGATCTTCCCAACCCAGGGATTGAACCCAGGTCTCCCACATTGCAGGCGGATTCTTTACCATCTGAGCTAACAGGGAAGCCCAATGATCATTACTTATATCAAATAGCAGTGCCCTTCCGTAGCTCCTCATTTAGAAAAGTACACCCTCTTGAAGATTGTTTTGTGTTTTAACTGGATTGAGAATCCGTAGGCTGTTTTTGTTTTTTGACATTTCTTGGACTATAGTTGATTTACAATGTTGTGTTGGTTTCAAATGTCCAGCAAAGTGAATTAGTTTTATATATGCACATAGCCACTCTTTTTAAGATTCTTTCCCCATATAGGTCATTTCAGAATATTGAGTATATAATTCCGTATGCTATACAGTAGGTCCTTATCAGTTAACTATTGTATATATAGTAGGGTGTAAATGTTATTTGTTTATTTATGTCCTAAACTGAAAATCCTGTTTAGCCTCATTAAATCTGGTGTTGAAAAGGAAATGGGTGAGGGCTATAGATGCTTAATATTTCAGGGATGATAATGATGGATAGTGATGTGATTTCACGGCTTGGGTTATCAGAGCCAGGTGAGTGGATAAGTGGATTCAGATTCATCAAATCACCTAGCCTGGCTTGCCTCTTTGCCCCACAAGCCCCTTAAGGGCTGTATATTGCTCTTGTAATGGCATATTTTTCCCATTATAATTACCCTTGATATTCGTTTCACCTACGTTAACCAGTGTAAAACATACAAGAAAGAGGGCATGTGCCCGTCCCTTTTGCGTTAACTCTCTTGTATCAAACAGTGTTATATATTGAACTCTCGTCCTAGTTTACAGAGTCTAAAACAGCACTGTCCAGTAGAAATTTCTCTGATGATGGAAGTGTTCTATGTCTGTATTGGCAAATGTGGGAGCCATTTGCCACATGTGGTCGAGCATTTGAAATGTGGCTAGCACAAGTGACGAAAAGACTTTTAAAGTGTATTTAATTTTAAATAATTTAAACTGAAGTATAAATTGAAATAGCCATGTGGCAACCTTGTAGCACAGGTCCATAATATTAGCTTAGGATGGGACCTTAGAATTGACCATATGCAACATATTCATTTTATTTTAGATGAGTGTAGAACTAGAGCAAGAAAAGCAATAAACCCAAGACTGGAACCTTCACCTCTTGACTTCTAGTCCACTGTTTCTTGCATTAGAACTTGAGAGAGTTTTAAAATGCTTTCTTGAAATATAGTATTTTAAGATTATATGAGTTAGGACCATGTTTATATTGACAGAAGCATTGCAACCAGAATTAAATATTGAATTAAAATGTGGCTTATAAAAAAAAAAGTGGCTTATTTTAATTATAATTATTTTAAGTTTTATAATTATAGAATAGGCCATATTTGCACACATGCTAAGTCCTTCAGTTGCATTGACTCTTTGTGACCCCATGGACTGTAGCCCTCCAGGCTCCTCTGTCCATGGGATTCTCCAGGCAAGAATACGGGAGTGGGTTGCCATTTCCTCCTCCAGTGGATCTTCCTACCCAGGGATCGAACCTGCATCTCCTATGTCTCTTGCATTGACCAGTGGGTTCTTTGCCACTAGCACCACCTGGGAAGCCTTGATTGGCCATATGGTAACATCTTTATACATGTGTTCACATATACTCATAGTTTGCATATACAGTAGGATCAGAGGATTCAAAATAAAATTTCTCTTCCCATCCCTGTTTCTTAGCCATTGAATTCTCTCTCCAAAGGTAATGGTTATCATTTGCTTTTGTACCTTTTCAGGTATTTTAAGTGTATAAAAATGTTCCCTTTTTAAACAAATATGAGGATATCATTGTATACTGCTCTGCATTCTTTTTTAGTTTTCCACTGACTATTTTATCTTGGAGAGTTTCCAAACGAGTATACAGAATTTACTCTTAAAGCGAGTGCACAGAATTCCATTTACACATCAGCCTTAGTCTCTTTAATGAAATCCCTGTTGCTAGGCCATAGTGAACTGCCTTGCTTGTTTATAATTTCCACGTGTGCAGACGCATCTGGAGAATAATCCCTAGAAGTGAAGGCGTTAGGTCAAATGGTGTGTGTGCATTTACAATTTGATAAGTATTTTAAATTACTCCTCATAGAGGCCACATGATTTTTTAATTCTCACTGGCAATCTATAAATATAATATGATCTTATGTCTTTATCAACCCAAGGTGTTATCACACTGGTTGATCCTTGCCATTCTAAGTAAACAACAACAATGAAAACAAGTCTATGTTGTCTTAATAAACATTTTTTTTCCCTTGAATGAGTTATCTTTTATGGCTATTAAATTATTTGTGTTTTTCTGGGAAATGTGTTTGTATATTTTGTCCTTTTTCCATCTTTTGTTGTTGTTGTTGTTACTCGTTTTATCTACTGGGTAAAATATATGTATTGCAAACAATGCAGATTTTTTTTTTCAGTTTATTGTTTGTCCTTTTAATTTGCTTTTGCTGGTATTTACTATAGAGAAGTTTTAAATTTTTATGCAGATAACTGTGTCAGTATTCTTATAGTTTCTGGCTTTGTTGTAGTTTGAAAGATCCTTCTTATTCTGAGAATAAACAATACTTATTTTAATCTATTTGGCATTTATCCTAAAGATGTAAAGTATGACTTAAATAAATTCTGTCTCCTAAACGACAGCTCAGTTGTCCCCAGATCACCTTCATCTTTTCTCCATATATTTGAGATTACACCTTTATCACATACCAAATTTCAGTTGGTATTTGAGACTGTATCTTACTTTGTAGTCCCAAGAAATCTGCTCTTTTGCTGGCATTATTTATATTATTTTATATCTAATATATATTTTAGTATATTGTAGCACTATTCTCCATTACATTTCTTTTTCAGAGTGTTGCTCACCATTCTGAGTTACTTTTCCTTATAAATCTTAGACTTGGCTTGCCAATTTCCTAAACAAGTTCTATTGCTATTTTTATTAGGATCATGTCAAGGTTGATGTAGAAATATACAGGTGATGTTGACTGTTTCTTGTCTGGGAACATGGTATACCTTATCTTTTGTTTAAGGATTCTCTGGCAGTGTTCTATAGTTTTCCCCAATAGATATGACACATTTATTGTTTAGTTTATTCCCACATTATCCTTATTATGCCTTTGAAGTGGGTTCTTTGTATAAATGCAAGCTATTGACTTGTGTACATTAACTTTGGACTTTCTGTACTATTTGATTTTTGTAACATTTTAGCAATTGATTTCCTTATGTTTTCCAAGGTCCCAAGTGTAAATCTATAGAAGGTGTTAATTTGATCTCTTTCTTTTCAATTTTTATGCCCTTTCTTTCTCTGGCCTAATTGTATTCAATATTTCCTGCAGAACTAAACTGTAATAGAAAATTGAGGCAATGTTTTGTTGTTCTTTATTTCACCTGGGAGAGGTTCAGACATCTCATTGAAACATAGTGCTGCCTTTTAGATTAAGATATAAATATTTTATTAAGTATTTTTTAATCAAGAACCAATTTAAATTTTGGTAATTGCTGTTTCAACATCTATTTTTTGATCTCCATAGGGTTATTTATATTCTATGTTAAATTAAGTACTTAAGGTTTATAATTTAAAAAGCCTTATTGTTTTTCAGTTTCAGTCATTCTTTGCTCATCCTTTGTTTACTGGTCCTTCCCAATTCTTGTCCTGTGTAAGAATCCCAGAGTTCCCTTCTGTGAATTCAGTGGTAATTACTTCTTTTTCCTGACTCAGAACAAATGTTCACATCAAGAGAGCAAAGTGTCAAATGATAAGAGCTGGAAATTCAGCCACAAAGAAATGAAACATTTTCCCTTTATTGCTGTTTTTGTGTATGTTTGTGCTTTATTTCCCCAAAGGAATGGATCATTATTCCTCATGTTATGTTCTGTGTTATTATGCAGTTCTCTAGTGATGGGGAGGGCTAATTATGTCTAGCCATATAAAATTGTAAAACCCGCTGGGAGACAAGTCAAGAATATCCTTTTCTGTGCCCAAACTGGAAAGCCTTTTCCCTTTAGATTCTCTTATTTTTGAGCGAGATGTTTCAGGTCACAAAGTAGTCCACTCTCTCTCTTTGCAACTGTTTTGACCAAAATTACATTTTATATTCCCAGTCAGTCACAAATGGAAACAGAAAATGTATTTGAGGAAAGGCAAAAATATCACTAAGGCATAGAAGTACTTAGCAAAACACGTTCAGTGTTCTTCTCAGCTCTAGTCATCTTCCCTTGCCTTGCTCAGGAATGTCATGAGTGAAGCATTTTCTGCGAGGTTGTAGGGATGGGATTTTTGTCTCATAGCCTAGCTGGTAAAGAATCCGCCTGCAATGTAGGAGACCCCGGTTCGATTCCTGGGTCGGGAAGATCCACTAGAGAAAGGATTGTCTAACTACTCCAGTATTCTTGGGCTTCCCTGGTGGCTCAGCTGGTGAAGAAGCTGCCTGCAATGTGGGAGACATGGGTTCGATCCCTGGGTTGGGAAGATTCCCTGGAGAAGGGAAAGATGACCCACTCCAGTATTCTGGCCTGGAGAATTCCATGGACTTTACAGTCCATGGGGTCTCAAAGAGTTGGACACGACTGAGTGACTTTCACCACGAGGAGGACAAGAAGCCTGATATTGGTCTCCAAGATGTGAGCAGACTCCCGAGGCCTGGGTGAAGAATGGTCTAGAAACTCAGAATTATTTTGGGGAGCATCCCTCCTAAGCCAGATGTTCTGAGTGTCCCCGTAAAGCCAAGAAAATGAGCACACACTGTGTTCATTGGAAAAGGACAAGCGGCTGAACAAATGGAGCAGTAAACAATTTAAGAAAACATATGGGGCCTAAATTTAGTATCAAGGTGATGGGCAAATGACGCACTTCCATTTGCAGTGGTCCCATTGCAGACGCGATGACAAAGCCAGCCAGTAAACTGTAGTCACAGAACACAGCAGATACACTGACGGAGCTGGCCCAAGTGCAAGGTCTTTCAATAAGGTAAATCATCTGTGAAGCAGGAAAAGGTCACACGGGATATTTTCTATCTTTCTATTTTTCTTTTCATTCCGATAAAATGGAAACATTAACATTCCCTCCAAGGCAGGAAATATCAGCATATACAAAATACAGTCTCTTTCCTCCCCAGCCAAGTCTGACTGCATTCCACCCGAGCCTTGCCTTAGTCTCTTCATTTTCATCCCACTTTGTCAATCTCAGTTGCTCAGTTGTGTCCGACTGTTTGCGACCCCATGGACTGCAGCATGCCAGGCCTCCCCATCCATCACTAACTCCTGGAGCTTACTCAAACTCATGTCCATCGAGTTGGTGATGCCGTCCAACCATCTCCTCTGTCGTCCCCTTCTCCTCCCACCTTCAATCTTTCCCAGCATCAGGGTCTTTTCAAATGAGTCAGTTCTTTGCATCAGGTGGCCAAAGTATTGGAGTTTCAGCTTCAGCGTCAGTCCTTCCGATGAGTATTCAGGACTGATTTCCTTTTACAAATCCCCTTTGTAGCAAATAGTCAGTCTTACTCTGACCTCCCATCAGAAGGGACCCATTATCTTCTGCTCGAGAAGTTTGGTTTTTCCAGCCGTCAGATGGAAAAGCATGAGTGCGCACACACATACAGAGAGAAATATTCTCACTGATCTACTTTTCTTACTATGAGGATGGTTATGTATTTGCTGTCATTTGGACATCTTCTCATTCAGTATCTTGGAGCGCCTGATGGGTTTGTCTTTCTGCTAGGTGCTGGGTGGGATACACACAAGACAAGAGAAGGGGGAGGATACTGCAGAGCCTTGTTGAGAAACAGCTTCTCCTTTTCCACATAGTCATGTTTCTTTCAAGTGTGACGTAGGCTTTTATTCTTAGTTATTTGGGTTTAGCATTCATTAATTCAGGTTTGCAGGTACACTAAGCAGAAATTTTGCAACGCCTACTAGGTGTCAGGCATTGTGCTTGGTTACGGCCATTCAGAGACAGATTAGAATCTTCTCTTGAAGAGTTTGCTGGTTATTATATTTGCAGTACAATTGAAAAGATGTTAGCATTTGCTTGCCTAGGATGTAGGAGAAGAAGGGGGTGACAGAGGATGAGATAGTTGGATGGCATCATTAACTCAGTGGACATGAGTTTGAGCAAACTCTGAAGGACAGGGAAGCCTGGCGTGCTGCAGGCTGTGGGGTCGCAAAGGGTCAGTCATGACTGAGCCACTGGACAGCAAAAACAGCAGCAGGATGTAGTTGGCTCTCAAAAGGAGAAATGCTCAATTCTATGGCTGAAGAAGTGACGATGAAACAGAGTTTTGAATGGTGAGTGACTTATTTGTTAGGAAGGTAAGAGTGGCAGGCAGGCTTCTGATCAGACATAGTAGATGCTTCGAAGACCATGGTACTTTGAGGGAAATTATGTAGCTTATGGTGGGATGGGTCCTGCAGGAGCCCGGGGTAGAGGCGTGGAGGGTACTCGGTCATGGAGGGTCTTTGCACACTGTTCTAAAGAATTTGGACTTGAACTTGTAGATAGTGAGGAATCATGAAAACACTTTGTGCCACAGCAAGAATCTTGATCCTGTACCTTTATCCTAGTGCATATTTCTTTAGTATAATTTATCATTTGTTGTCTTCCTCAATTGGACTGGGGGCTTCTTAAGGCCAGGAAACATACCTTTGTATCCATGGCACTTTGCTCACTATCTGAGACATAGTAGACACTTGATGGAAATTTGCTTAATGCATCTTAATGACTAACTAAATGCATAGATATGCCTTTGATCTTATTGTTAGGACAAAATGTATGGGTGGCTTTTCCTCTTCTTTTTTTTTCCTGTTTGTTCAGTTCGTCTTTTTGCATTGTCAAGGCAAGCTTTAACTACTAGTGGACAAGCAGCTGCCCTAGGTGACAATCCTACCAAATCTTAGGTTTCATAGAATGTTGAACACAATAAGAAACGGTCTCAGGATTTTTAAGACACAAAAATAGTTTGTGTTTTAAAATTTACTATAGATGATGTGTATTAACACGGAGATGTAGCAAATTGTGAACATTTTTATTTCTAAATAAGCATTTAGTTTGGACATAGAAGGCTACCTCTGTTTTATTGCCATTAAAAAAAAAAAAACCACCCAACTTATATTGAATTTCAGTGAACCTTGCAGCCAGCATCTGTCCTATTAGTTTTCATATACGGGAACAAGGTGGTACGATTACTCACCAGCAACAGACGTAGCAGTTTTATAAATCTAGTGCTGTCATGGCTGGAAGGGCCGGGGTGGCGTTCTCACTGTTGTCAGCGCTTTTTTCCGAAGTCCACTGTGCAGTGGGGGAGTTTGTTCTTTCAGCTCTAGGTCTGCACAGAAATCTGTAGTGACACTAACTGTCATGTGGCTTTACATCACTCCCGTGTCCAGATAATTAGATGAGAAATTGGTTGCTTTTTCTCTCTCTCTAGCAGTGACCTGCTTCTTCCGTAGGCTGTGTCTTTTAAAGCCAGAATTGGGCCACGCTTTGTCACTTGCAAAAGTGCACCCATGCCTGGTGCTTTCTGCGGATGAGGCTGCTTAATCCTCTTCCATTTGATTTGATCCCCTCACAGAGGATCGAGGGAACAATAGTGTCATCGATGTGAGTCCAATTCAAATAACCTGATTGTGCATATGACACTCATGATGGAAAAAAATTAAACCATCTATTGCTGGTCTCCAGTTATTCCACCTTTTCCCCTCAATTGATGATACTGTTGTGATCTTTTAGTTAAAAGGTTAACATTTTCATTACGAAGGGGAGCCTCTTGTCACGTGGTGTGTGAATGAGTAGCCTTTGGTGTGGCAGGAGGGTGGTTTCATCTTGATACCTTTTTCCACACCCCACCCCCCACACCACACAGCATGTGGGATCACAGTTCCTCAACCAGGGATTGAACCTGCAGCCCCTGTATTGGAAGCACAGGGTCTTAACCACCAGGAGAGTCCCTGTTTTTGTTTTATATTTCTCATAAGTCATTGTCAGTGTGCTGCAGGTATTCTTTTGCTGAATGAGCCAGCATCGGGGCTTCATACTCAGTACCGTATTAGAAATAATAAGTGTTGGTAACAACTGAGTTTTAGAGTGATCACTGGCCAGGTGGGGCTTCTCCGGTGGCTCAGATGATGCAGAATCTGCCAACTGTGTAGGAGTCATGGGTTCGAACCCTGAGTGAGGAAGAACCCTAGAGAAGGGAATGGCTACCCACTCTAGTATTCTTGCCTGCAGAATCCCATGGACAGAGGAGCCTGGCGGGCCACAGTCCACGGGGTCACAAAGAGTCAGACATGACTTAGCAATTATCACTGGTCAGGTATTGTTCAAAGAGTTCTGCATATATTAATTCATTTCATGCTCCCCAACCACATGAGTTTGGTACTGTTAGTACAAATGAGGCTATTCAAGGTAGAGAGAGATGAAGTCATTGGCTTAGTGTTACAGTACTGGAAAGTGGTAACCAGGTTCCCAGGTGGTGCTAGAGGTAAAGAACTTGCCTGCCAATGCAGGTAGACATAAGAGACCCAGGTTTGATCCCTGGGTCAGGAAGATCCCCTGGAGAAGGAAATGTCAACCCACTCCAGTATTCTTGCCTGGAGAATCCCATGGACGGAGGAGCCTGGCGGGCTGCAGCCCATAGGGTCGCACAGAGTCGGACACGCCTAAAGTGACTTAGCATGCATGCATGCAACCAGGTTCTTACCTAGGCAGTCTGACTCCAGCTAGATGTCAGGCTCTGCTTCCCTAGAACATACTGCCCATAGGAGGAATGAAAGGAGGTGGCTCTCTCGGTATTGTTTTCACACCTGCCCATCTCGGAAGCTCCTGGAACAGCATCATGCTGAAGGGCTCAGTCAGCATCTTGTCAGTGTAGAATCTCCTCTCACCTCTGCACACGTACCTGGGGGGCAGCTCTCTCTCCTCCCAGTCTGCGTCCTTCATCGCATGATTCCCACCTCCGGTTTTGCCTCTTGGCATCAACCCATGCAACTCAATGGCAGATGACATGGTAGTATTTTCCTGCCAGGAAAAGGTATCCAAGAAGAAAGAAAAAGTTGAGTTCAACAGAAGAAGTATCCTCAGAGAGGGCTTCGGGAGCTACGTTATCCGAGGTGATCTTACTTTACTTACACCATCACTATTGTTCTGTAGCTACTTTGAGCTTCACTTGACTCATCTGTGAAGTGAAAGTTGCTCAGTCGTGTCCGACTCTTTGTGACCCCATGGACTATACAGTCAATGGAGTTCTCCAGACCAGAATCCTGGAGGTGGGTAGCCATTCCCTTCTCCAGGGGATCTTCCCAACCCAGGGATCAAACCCAGGTCTCTCACATTTCAGGCAGATTCTTTACCAGCTGAGTCACTAGGGAAGCCCCAAAATACTGGAACAGGTAGCCTGTCCCTTTTCCAGCCGATCTTCTGGACCCAGGAATTGAACCAGAGTCTCCCACATTGCAGGCGGATTCTTTTTTTTTTTTTTTTTGCAGGCGGATTCTTTACCAACTAAACCACAGGGAATAGAGATAAAACCTACCCTCTAAAGACTGTCACTTAGATTAAGTGACTGAGTTTTTTTTTTTTTTTTCAGAGTACTTCTGTAGGATCTAGAACATTCTGGGGCCTGATGACTGTATTTTTCCTTTTCCTCTCCCAAAGTAGCTTCTGAGAAAAAAAGCTAAGAGTGAGTTTGGGGATCCTAGAAAAGCTTAAGAGGAGCAATGGTTCTATGAATTCCTCCCTTACCTCTTTCTCTCTAGAAACCTTTTCTTCTGGGGCCACTATTTTTATAGTTGTGTAAACTTATCACACTCATAGTATATTAGGTGCAGTTCTGTCAATAGTCTCTGAGGTTCATACGTTAGGAAAAATTCCTCCCATCAAGAGGTTCCTTTTTTATCTATTCTTGATTAACTTCCCCTGTGTGTAATTGAAGTGGATCCTCTTTACATTTTAGGTTGTTTTCTAAGTGAGAGGTGGTGTTGTAATGTCCCTGCAGTTCAGTTCACCCTAACTGTTTGGGACTTCAGTGGTTGATTAAGTGTTTCTTAACCTTGAAATTTAGGAGTTGGTTTTTAAGAGCAGTTACAAGTCTGATTTTCAAGGAGGGAGAAAATGCTCTATTGGATAGTCCCAGATCAACAGAGGTGAGTAAAGATCATGGATTTAGGAGATCTGTATTTTTCCTTTTGCCAAGAAAGTCACTTTGCTCCTAATTAGCAAGTTAGGATTTCTTTAATTGCAATCTGACCAAAGATTTTTGGGGGTCCATTGGGGTAAGTCACCATATGTTGCTTTCAAATTAATACACTTGAGATCCCTTCCTTCCTGAAGCTGATACTGATGAAGTGGAAAAGATAAAGACTTGTACATACTTCTTTATTGCCTTTTTTTCCTTTCTTTCTTTTTTTTTTTACTGTTGGACTTCTAGTCTCTGAGTGGATTTTACATGCAGCAGTATCCATTTAATTTATTTTCTGTTTACAAGACCTTATTGTACCATGTCATCTATAGAACAGAGTTCAAAATAAGAGAGATCATTCTTGGGTCTCACGCTAATGAGTTTTCTCCCCCCGATGGATCCAAAGAGCTTTCTTGTGCTGACATCCATGACATAGAGTTCCAAAAGTCATCCTCATGTCAAGGCTTAACTGTGGGTTTGAACCCCAGGCAGGTATAGCAGGGTGGGCAAGCTCAAAGTTCATTTCTACTGCATTATAACCAGGGTGTTCTAAAGCAGGTCAGTGCTAAAGTTATCTTATATTTGGTTTCTGTGTACAGTGATACAGAGCAAGCAGAGGAAGTCAGCGAGGATTCTATTTGATTCCTTGTATATTATATTGTGCATCCTGAGGCTTAATTGACAAAATGATGAATTCCTTTAAACCTGCCTTCAGGCTGGATACCACAGGGCAGTTCATTACCAGCGCCTTCCTCAGTATGTACATTTATATAATATTGTGATGATGGAAGTTTATATTAAACATTTTGTAACTTGAACATTCAGCAAATACTTGTTAATGCCTAATGTGTACAAAACATTATGGTAGCTGTTACTTTGGGCTCCAAAGAGGATGTCAGATTGTGGTTTTGGATGAAGAAGTTTGCAAGATAATAGGAAAATCTTCTTTGCAAATAACTGTAACATAAGGTGGAATGGACCATCATAAGTGAAATGCATATAATGCTGGGCGTTCTAATGGAATGAACTCTTTGTTTCCTTGTATTCATTCTTCTTTACTTCTCCCTGAAAATAAGTAAATTAAGGCTCATTAGTGGTAAAGAGGGGCTTCCCAGGTGGTGCTAGTAGTAAAGAATCCGGCTGCCAATCCCAGAGATGTAAAAGATGCAGGTTGGATCCCTGGGTTGGGAAGGTCCCCTGAAGGAAGGCATGGCAATCCACTTCAGGATTCTTGCCTGGAAAATCCCATGGACACAGGAGCCTGGTGGGCTATAGTCCATAGGGTTGCAAAAAGTTGGACACAACTGAAGTGATTTAACACGTACACAGACACACTCACACAGTGATAAAGAACCCAACTGCTAGTGCAAGAAACACAGGAGATGAGGGTTCAATCACTGGGTCTGGAAGACCCCCTGGAGGAGGGCATGGCAACCCACTCCAGTATTCTTGCCTGGAGAATCCACAGACAGAGGAGCTTGGCAGGCTACAGTCCATGGGGTCGCAAAGAGTTGGACATGACTGAGTCCAACACACATACACACACACAAACTTACTGTGATAATTATTTCATGATGTATGAAAGTCAAATCATTATGCTGTACACCTTAACCTTGGGTGGTACTCTATATCAATTATATCTCAATAAAGCTGGAAGGGAAAGAAAGATATCAGGAGAGCATATCGAAGCTATTTTCAGGAGAGAAGAATTACTTCATTTCAAGCAACATATTCTAACTTTACCAGAAGTATCCCTGATAAAATGCTGTTGTTCTTGGTCCCCAGGCTAGAGCAGTGGCAGTCCACTAGGCAAATGTTGAATAGTATTTTATCTTTTCCTCCTGCTTCGTACTAGAAAGCACAGTGAGTTTCCTTTTCTTTCTAACATTCTGTCCCAGAGGGAGTGCAAGCTCCACCTAATCCCTGAGAGTCTCAGGCTGACCCATCCTTGACGTTCTCATCACAGGTGACAAGGGGTTATTTGTCCATCACACTTAGCTGTGCTTTAATAAATGCATTCCTGGAGCGGAGGATTCTGAATTCCCTGTTCAGTAACACTTTGCTGTGTTTCCCTGCAGATAATTCAGTGATTTTGACATCTGTCTCCATCTCTGGATCCGAAACGGACTTCTCTGTGACATATTTGTGTTTTGAATTCCTCGTCTCTGAGAAATGAGGCAGAGGGAAATTTTGGTTGAATCTGTTGTCTAAAAAGATGAGAAAATAATACAGTGTCATTAAGCTGTGATCATCTAATAGAGGTCTGAACACAGAATTTTTCAAACTTTCTGCTCTCCCTGTGTGACTTTTTCTTCCCCAAATTGTTGTTGTTCAGTCCGTCAGTTGTGTCTGACTCCTTGCAACTCCATGGTCTGTGGCACGCTAGGCTTCCCTGTCCATCACCAACTCCTAGAGCTTGCTCAAACTCATGTCCATTGAGTCAGTGATGTCATCCAGCCATCTCAACTTCTGTCACTCCCTTCTCTTCCTGCCTTTCTATCTTTCCCAGCCTAAGGGTCTTTTCCAATGATTTGGCTCTTGACATCAGGTTACCAGAGTATTGGAGCTTCAGCTTCATCAGTTCTTCCAATGAATATTCAGGGTGGATTTCCTTTCGGATTGACTGTTTTTTATTCAGCCTTATTTCCTCATGTTCACTGAATTTAGTCCCTGCTGATCCCTCTCTTTTAACCTGTCTTCCATGCGCCACCCCCCCCCACCCCGCCCTGTTAAAGGAAAACCAGAGGCTGACAGTAATTAAAACAGTAAAAATAGTTTTTACAGGACTATTGCAATAGGGAAAAGAGACCTCCATTTAAAACCAGGCTTGGTTCTGATAACAGCTTGAGAAAGTAGGGATTTTCAGCCAAGGAGCAGGATAGGGGTCAGTCATTGGTTGGAAATTCACTAAGAAGGGGCTTCCTGGATAGCTCAGTTGGTAAAGAACCTGCCTGCAATGCAGGAGAGCCCAGTTCAATTCCTGGGTTGGGAAGATCCCCTGGAGAAGGAATTGGCTACCCATTCCAGTATTCTTGGGCTTTCCTGGTTGCTCAGCTGGTAAAGAATCTGCCTGCATTGTGGGAGACCTGGTTTGATCCCTGGGTTGGGAAGATCTCCTGCAGAAGGGAAAGGCTACCCATTCCAGTATTCTGGCTTGGAGAATTCCATGGACTGTATCGTCCATGGGGTCACAAAGAGTAGGACACCACTGAGTGATGTTCACTTTCACTTCACTAGGAAGCATCTGGGGGCAGGGAGGAGGCTGGTTAAACAAGAGCCAACAGGATTCCTACTCAGGGCAGGCTAGGGTGATCAGCTACCAGGGGTGGGGATTTGGGGTAAGGAGTTTGATCAGTGAGGATACGAAGATCACTTTAAAATGATGTAGCAAGACTCTTGCTACAACTGATGCTGCTGGCACGACGAGGCTGAGGTCTGGAGTTCTTAGAGGAGCTTGGCTAAAGTTTGATCAAGGAGGGTGTTTTGTCACCATTCATGTGCCTTCTGGCTTCCTTCCTTCTTTGCCAGGACCGCCCCCAGGGATTTATTTCAGTGCTGCTTCCTCAGTCGTTGCTGGACTGATACCCAGGCATCAGGCATCAGTTCCCTAATTATTTCCCTCTGCCCCTTGATGAGCAACCTTCCTCCCAGCTTCCTTGCCAAGAAGGTTTTTAAAGAGAGTATGCACTCTTTGTCACTTTTTAAAAAAAATTTATTGTCCTCTACTGTCTGTTTTCCACCATGCATGGCTCAGTATCTGCTCATCTTACTCAACTAAAATGATCTTCTGAGGGATCAAAATGAAACTCATCGTTACAAAAACTGAACATTATTTCTCATTTTTCATAGTACTTCCTGTTGCGAATACCCGTTCCTTCAAGTTTCTCCCTTCTTGCCTCCATGATGCTCTAATAATGATGGTGGTGGTGTTCCCAGGGCTGTGGGATACCTGAGTGAGAAATGGAGTGTTTCAGAGATGAAGTGATTCAGTCTGTTTCATGGAGAGGTAGACCAGAAAGTGTGATTCAAGTGTTCAGTGTGACTAAGCCCGATGCTTTATCACATATGTTGAAAAAGGACAAAGGAAATGCCAAAACCTTCAATCCACACTGCTAGTTAAAAGCTAATTTTCTCTTTTTTGCCTGCTAAAGGATTTTAATAGTGTGTGATGGTATCTTGGGAGCAGTCTTCCTAGCAGAAGGAAATAGTTCACTGTCTGTCTTTGGGATAATAGTTTTCCATATTCTGTGGTTATTAGGAGTGAAAAATGGACACCGTTTCTTAGAAGGATTGTGTGAGTATTCTGTGATGCGTGTTTCAGTGAAAGACAATGTACCCTGAACTGTTTGAAATTTATTTAAAATATTTCAGTTGTATTCTTTCTATACTTTGGATAGAATCAAAAGCATGAACTTTAGAAGTAGAAAGACTGATGCTTTATCATTAACGTTGTTTTATTTGAAAAGCAAATTGTAAAATGCAAAGAGAAGGCCTATATTAATGTTAGTAAAGTTGTCATTAATTTTGGGTCTGTTGTGCCAAGCACCAAGTGTCTATGACGCTATGTTGAAAGCAAGAGCCACACTTAACATCCATTTCATTTCATTATTTGTTGTACCTCTTGAGTCCATCAAAATTTTGATCTCCCCAGAAAAGTCTGAGGTTCCCTCCTTTTCTTGCATCACAGTGCAGTCTACATCAAATGCTTACTTTACCTGCCATATCTGAAGCATCTTCACAAACCACTGGTCTCTTGGAAGGGGCATATAATTAACATAGGAAACAGACCTTCCATTACCAAATATATTTACTATGATGATAGCTTAAATAATAATTTTTTTTACAATTGCTTTATTACAAATGGTTTACGTATAACCCACAGAGATTACAACAGCCACCATTTCAGAAGGTGAAGAATATCTGCCTAGTGAGGGCTCAGAGCTGGACAAAATTTGGTTTGTTAATATACTATATTTTTTACTACTAAAGCAAAACAGTACCCTGAGGTGGTCTGAACGTCTTTGGGTCCTTGTTTCCTCTTTTAACAAATGAAAATATGACTTATCTTTCATGTGACCTTTCATAACATCCCTTTGGCTTTGCAGAGTCAGATGGAACCTGGGACTTTGAACTTGAACTCCATTGCACCTGTTCCTCCTTGGCCATTTCCCCCATGGTGGGTGGTTGTGTGTCTGTATTTGGACAGTTCTTATCTGCTTAGTTCTTTTCCCAGATCAGTACTTAGAAATAACACCCTCTCTAGCAAAACTGCTTTGGAAAAAGCACAGTATCCAGTTTGCCTTTTAGGGATATTTGCAAGACGTGAATAGCCATGTTCTGGCAGGGAAATTAATAAAATAGAGTGGGCCCCGGTTTGTTTGCCATGGAAAGAGTGTTGGATGAGCGGGGGCTTTGATAGGCAGGGCTGTGAAGACAAGAGGGCAGAGTTGCAGGCATTCCCAGGTTTGCGTTGTGATATAGGCTCAAAATAGATACCATTATGACTCATCGCTGTTAAGTTCTGTAAATGCAGCTGTGACAATGCCGGGATGCAGGTTTGAGTTGAAACCAGGCACAGCGATGCTCATACTGCGGAAACATTCCTAGTGTTGAAGACACAGAATGATTTAGACTAGAAGAATACTCCTGTGCAGCCAAAGGGTTCTGTGGAGTGGAATTAGATCAAGGAAAGGTTGTGTGATGGGCATTTGATCATGAAAATATCAATCATTGCTGTGAATGATTGCTATGAATCAGCTTTCAGACCTATTAGAGGTGTCATTTAACCAGGCAACATGTGCCTATTATTTTTTATCATGAAAAGCATTTGCCATATGTTCAGTAGGTATTGGAAATTGTGACTAGCAGGTGAGCCGCACAATAATAATAATAATCACAGTAATAATACCTTCACCTTCGATGTTTCTTTCCCTAAAAGGGAAAAATGATTATTCAGTGTATTTAAATAATGTAAAAGACCAGTCTGGGGAATTTAAAGCAAAGATAGCTTTCAATAGCCAAAGTTGTTCTTTCTTCCTTCATTCATTCAGATAATTATCTGAGTTCCATTTTACTCCACCTACATTCGACAAATGAGATTTCAATTCACTTGAATGCTTATGTTCTTATCTACTTGTGACTGCCCCTCAAAATGTTTCAAAAACACTTTCACATGGTATCTCACCTGACTTTCATAACTATTTGGAGTAGGTGAGAAACATTTTTCCTGTTTGCTATTTAGAAAACTGAGATTCAGAGGCAATTTCTGCTGCACCAAAGTCAGAAATTTGTTGAATTTTTCTCTGATAAAGCTGAGAACTTTAGTGATAGTAAAATGACCATTCTGAAATACAAATGGTATTACCTATGTGTCATTGTCAATATCATTCTGTTAGAAAACCTATTGTGTCTAGAGCTCAAGGCAGGAAGAGCAACACAGATTGACCAAATGAAGGCTATGCTGCTAAAAGAATACATGAAATCATGCACTGGGTTTAGAACACTTCTCTCCCCTTTAGCCTGATACCTCAGTGTTGAGGAGATCACAACACCCATTTTAAGGGAAGATCAGTGCTTCTCTATTCAAATGAAGCATCTTGTAGGTATGACACAGATATTTTGCATAATTAATGCCATGTCCTCTTCATGCTGACAAGGAAATGTAGATATTCAGTAGTGGAGGTAGTGTGCAAAATTGATGAGCTACTTTTAAAATAATAATTTAAAAGTTTCACCTTAATTAGGACCTAAACCAATTGTGTATAGTTTTAAAAAAAGGCAACAATTCAAACAAGAAAACCACAGACTTTTCCTCCAGTTCTCTTGGGAAAATTTGCTTTCTACACTGTGACCATCACAATTTTGCAACTTCTGTGATGCAATCAGCTACAATTAGTCTTTCTTGAATCTGAAGGTGTGATGAAAAGCAGGAGGCAGGGACAGAGCCCGGCTTTAAGAGAAACCTGAAATGAGAAGTTTGAGACCCAAAGGCCTCTTTCCTTATTCTCCTTTCAAGGAACAAGAGGTTTTTGTAAAAAATCCTAAACCCACAAGGACCTGTTATGAGCAGATAGCTTGATCTGGTACTTGATCACTTTCTTCTGTTAATCTGGTAATCATTTCAGGTGAAAGATTTCACCTTTCGGATAACTTGAAGAAAAGCCTGACAATTCCCCCTGCCCTTTGAAGAAGAAAAATCAAGGACCTCTCATTTCATAAGGATGTGAGTCAGGATGACAGGAGTCTGTTACAAGGCTTGGCGTTTCCAAAGCTGAGTAGAATCCACACAATTACTGTATATAATATCAGGCTGAAAGTGTGTTTCAGCTCTTGGTTGGGTTTGGAATGTAAGCAAACTTAATATTGTACTTGGAGAGTTGGAAAACCTTGGAAATGTTTAGTTTGTAAAATATGGATTTAAAAGGCAAACGCATGTTGTGATATACAGCACATAGAAAGCATTTCTTTATTCTCATGGAATACTTCTGAGACATGGTAGCTCAGATGGTAGAGTCCACATGCAATGCAGGAGACCCAGGTCAAATTCCTGGGTCAAGAAGATCCCCTGGAGAAGGAAGTGGCAACCTACTCCAGTATTCTTGCCTGGAGAATCCCATGGACAGAGGAGGCTACGGGCTACAGTCCAAGGGGTCGCAAAGAGTCAGACATGACGGAGTGACTAACACACACAGTCATAAGCTGTTACTTGTTAGTGTGGAGAAAAATGTTTTGAGTGGCAAGGAAATGCTTTTCGTTGAATTGTATACACATTTATTGTTAAACCAGAGAAAATGTCCCAAGATTTCTTTTAAACTGCAAAGAATTTGTCAAATTTGGGTCTGACATTTATTACAGAGAAAGGGAAAATGTGAAATATCCAATCAGATATTGGAGTGGGTGATACTCTGTACAACGTAATGCTAGATTGTGACAGAATATCTAACATTCAGCCTTTAGTTTTGATATTTGTACTTCTTCTCGTAAACTATTTGCTCTGAGACAAAAAATCATTGCTTTTGAACTTAACTTGATTTGGGCATTAAAATGGCATACCTAAACACATGCTTTAGCCCTGCCATGACTTTTTAAGGACTTTTCCATTTAATTTGGTTTTGGAAATTGATTTGCCCTTTCAAAATAATATCAGCATTTAAAATAATTTTACTGGCTTTTTGCCTGCACGGTAACTGAATTTGTTCTTTAAGAGAATGACTTCAAATATGCAACCTTTACAAAGTTGTGAAAACTGCTGTACCTGACCTAGAAATGGCCAGTCTCATAACAAAAACGTGAATGTGGACTTGAGGTGAGGCTGCAATATAGAGATGCCACGGAAATCCTCTTTGTACCTCGATTTTCAGGCATTGTTGTTGAGTAAGAAGTAACCCATGGCTTTGAGCATCCTTCTAAGCCATATGGGCTAGAGAGTTGTCTATTGCATCTGCAGGGTTGTTCCTCTGCTTCTTCCTCTGAGTCACTTGCTTGCTTATCTCCTCCCAGGTAGCTCCTAGCAGATCCAGCTGTGGGCAGTGAAGGCAGATGTGGAGAGTACAGACTTTAAAAGAAGGGCTCCAGAGCTCATTGGCCTCTCCCATCTCCTCATTGGTTCTTGTTCTGTCAATCAGCTGATTGACAGCAGATTCAGACTACTCAAGAGTTCCCAGTCCATGAAACAGCAGCAAGAACCCTGAAATTTACACTCAGATCAATAACTTGAAGCAGATGTGTGAGATTTCTCGGGAACTGAAAGTACTGAACAGTCTCATGGCTGTAACATCAGCTACTTAGAAGATATTGGCAAGTGTCTGTCCCTGCCTCCAGTTGTCCATCTACAAAATGGGACAACAGTTCTTCCAAGTTCTCTAAAACAAGCAGTGTTTCTGGTAGGGAGGGGAAGAGTCATCCCAAGCATCTAAAAATTTTGTGTGTAGTGTCACTTATCAAGATAATGTGCCTGTTGAGTGACATGGCTCCCAACAGCCCTGAGCTTTGAACATCACACAGCTGTATTCTAGAGTGAATGATAAACATATCACAGCTTCAGATCCTTCAGGTGCATTAGGTTGGTTAAAAAAAACAGTTTAGATCCCAAAAAGATGAACCTGTGGGTTTATCATATGGGATGAACCATGTGATTATGCATCCAGCCATGTGCAGCTAGCTCCAGGCATTATGTGGAAAGTAACAAATTCTCATTTATCCCCTTGTCCACATGCCAGTTCTCGGGAAAGTCCTCCTTCCTTCCTTCCTTTATCTGATTAACCCATTGTTCAGGTCTTGGGACACACCTTCTGTAAAACCTTCTAGACACTTGCCTCCCTCCTCTCCGCCAGTTTCTCCTCCAGGATAGTTGGATAGAGTCCTGCCTCTCTTCACAGCTTTATGGATGTGCCCACGGCAGAGTTGCCAGAACTCTGCATCATAATAAACTTGTCTGAATTTGTAATTGGGTTGGAAATATCTTGAGGGCACAGTCTTCATCTTTTAGCTTTGCATTTCCAGTTTTCAACAAATGCTGAATGAATGTATTCTAAACACAAGCATGGTTTATACCTGGTAATGCAGACATGGAAAGAAAAGAATAGTTTTGTTGTGACTGTGAAAGATACTGTTTTGTCTGAACCCTCAGTCCACATTTGAGGAAGCTGAGGACCAGAGTGTGTGTCTATTCATGTTTGTTTGTTCATTGTTCATCTGTTAATTTCTGTGCTCGTTCATGTAACACATGGCACTGAGCCGCCATGTGTGCCTGGCACTGTGCTGGCCACAGGTATAAAATAATGAGTAAAACAGAACAGAAGACATGGTCCTGCCCTGATGGAGCTTACAGCTTAGTGCAGTCGAGAGAGGATCAGTGATCCAGCAATCACGCCGGACCAGTACCCTCAGTAAGTGTGCTAAGTGGGAAGAATGGGAACCGGCTGACATGGGATCTGGCTTAACTGGGATTGTCAGGGTTTAGATTTAGATTTCTGCTTTAGATTTCCCCATTTCCTACACACCGGGACCCTCTTTTCCTGTGGCCCAAGCGTCTTCAGTTGTCTGTGATCCTAGTCACTTTTGGTACCACTCCTGGCCCCGAGGAGTCCGTGACCTGGTCTGTGATGGATCTGGTCACCGTCCAGATGGATGGACAGATAGCTGTCCTTGTTAAAAAGAGTATAAGGGATGGGGACACACGGACACCCATGGCTGATTCATGTCAGTGTATGGTAAAACCCACTACAGTATTGTAATTAGCCTCTAATTAAAATTAATTAATTCATTAAAAAAAAGAGTATAAGGGGCCTCCGGGAGGGACTGAGTTTGAAGGAGCAGTCGAGGCCTCTGCTTCCTCTGAGAGTCAGTGATGGTAGTGCAGAGAAATCCGTCTCTTGGAGGCAGACATAGCACCTCTTCTCTGGGCAGATCTGAAACAGCCAGTGCTGTTTAACTGCACTGACTGGCCTACACTAACTAAGCCCAACCCTGACCATGAAAGTCCAGTCTGTCAGAACAGCTGAACCTCCGAAGTGCAGAGGATTTGCACCTGTAAGAAACAAGGAAAAATTGTTTGAAGGTCCAACTGAAGAGTTCCAGTATTAGTAAGATTATATATGTACACACACACGCATGGGCTTCCCTGATAGCTCAGCTGTTGAAGAAACCACCTGCAATGTGGGAGACCTGGGTTCAGTCCCTGGGTTGGGAAGATCCCCTGGAAAACAGAAAGGCTACCCACTCCAGTATTCTGGTCTGGAGAATTCCATGGATTGTATAGTCCATGGGGTTGCAAAGAGTCAGACATGACTGAGCGACTTTCACTTCACTTCACTTCACACACTCACACACGTATATATATAAATAGAAGCTTGGGAAGAAATTCACTTTCAATTACTTTAAAAATATTATTTATATATTTGACCGTGCCATGTCTTAGTCGTGGCTTGTGGGATCTAGTTCCCTCACCAGGGATTGAACCCAGACCCCCTGCCTTGACAGCGCAAAGTCTTAGCCAGCAGGAAAGTCCTACTTTTAGTCTCCTTTTGATGTTACACAGTGATGGGGCCCTATTCCTCCCCCTGGTCACCCGGAGAAGCTTGTCAGAAGACAGAGACTTGGCCTCAGATTTTATCTGCAGCTCTCGTTCTAATTCTTTTCCTTCTCAAAGACTCCTGCGTTTTGACTCTGCTCTATACCAAGCATCCTTCCTGTAAGGTTCGTTTGGGATCAACAACCACTGCTGCAGGCTACTCCCTTCTAGGACTGCAAATGTAAGGTTTCCACAGAAACCCCTGTCCTGCAGCCTTCAGATTTCTGACAGCAGATGGGGGGAATTGAGGTGAGATGTTGCCCATCTGTGGGGACTGTGCAAACTCAATGTTGTCTGAATTAAAAACAAAGGAAATTATGTATTAAAGATTAGGTAGCAAGAGAGTGCTGGAACTAGAATGAGAAAACAGGTTTTTAATCAGTGTTCTTACTATAAAGTACTAATGTTTTTCCTATAAAGGACTATTTGGAGAGGAAGAGAAGGGGTACTTCTTGTTGGCTTTTGTTGGTTCACTTGGGCAAAGAGCTGGAGATGGACAGGGAAGCCTGGTGTGCTGCAGTCCATGGGGTTGCAAAGAGTCGGACACAACTGAGGGACTGAACTAATTGAACTGGGCAAAGAAAGAGAAGCAGAGACTAGTACTGATGAGGAACCCAAATGCTATTTATTTTCCCATATTATAATGGAAGTAGAAAATTCTCCTGTAATATGCTGCAAAGGCAAGTTTATTTTGCATGTTTTATGAACATGGGTTTTACTTATATGATGTTAAGACAGTCCTTGAGTCTTGTTCTTTGTGAGAGCTTAAAAGCTGGCCTTGCTGTTACTTTTGGATGGAAGCAAACTTCATAAAATATGGCACTCTCTATGTGTGCATGAGAAGGTAGCTTTTAAAATGTTAGCCTATTCCATTTCTCAGTTTAAAGTGGTGGTTTTTAAAGTATATAAAAATATAGGATAAAAGAAATTTTATGTTGATTTCTAGTTATTGAATTATCTAGGTAATGCATTTCAGGTGGGGACTGTTCTTAATCTTCAAAAAGCATTCAATCACACAGTAATTTTTAGTTTTTTTTTTTTTTTTTTTAATATATAACAACTTTGAGATGTCATGTTTAAATGCCTAGTTTTAATTTGTTTGGCTGAGCTGACATTTAAATCTAGTCCCAATGTCATGTGAATGAACCTAGCCTTTTATTATTCTTGTGTCTCCTTCTTCATTGGAAACCAGTCCAGAGAATACCGTCACTTAAAAAGAAAGATGTTTGCTGCTTTGTTTTCTTTTATCAAACTCAGAACAGTGTTGGGGGAAAAGATTGCTTCCTTTCTAAATGCGGTAAGCCACAAGATGGAAAATGTATAAGCAAACATTTGTGCCTCTGTCCTATTAACCTTGGGGCAAGGTGACAAGAATGTGTGAATAACACACTGTGTGATGGTTAAATAACTCTTTTCTTCTCCTCCCTCTTCACTTGACTTGAGTTTTACCTGGCAAGTCACTTCCTTAATTTGTACATTCCAAAATTTTCTTAATTTTTCTCTCCCAAGATACAGTTTTTCCTCTTTCCACATGCACTTCATTACCTCACTCAATCCTTTCACTGATGCTATGACAAAGGTGTTATGATCCTTGAACTTTTATACATGTTCGTTGCCCAAGGGCACACAGCTAATCACTAGTAAAGGCCGAAATTGACTCCAGTCTGGATGTGATTCTCTGGTCCGTGTACTTAAGCTGTGTTGCATGTGTAGTACCTTGACATGATACCCTCTAAAAGCAGTACTGGCTCACAGCTCTCTGTGAGATTCTGAAGAGGGTCAGGAAAACATGTGGAGTGAGATAACTTGACTTTTTAATGTCACGTGGTGCTTGTTATGAAGCAGTTATCAAATCCCATTAAATTAGTTTTCGGTGATGAGAGCAAACAGGAATCTTTGACAAGGATGTCATGGAGGTTAATGTTGCATTAACGTTAGATCAGACTTAGATGTGTGACCTTATCCTAAAGACTTAACCTTTATATGAAGTCTGCCTTTGACACTCTGATTGCTTCCCATTAGATGCAGGTGGTCTTTCTCTGTCCAATAGCAAGGCTGATTAGTCCCTGAAGACCCTTGTTCCTCCATAGACTCACCGTGGAAACTTCAGCCTGAGCTCCTCCTGATCATGCCCAGATGTGAGCCGCTATCTTGAGGGTGCAGCCACGCAGACGCCCCTTTCTCAGTGTGGATTGCCTCCAAGGTGGCCTCTAAGTTCTCCACTGTTACACCGCTGTGCAAACTGGGGGTAAAAGTGAGGCGTGCAGTGACACATCATTCTGTTCAGGCTTTCCCACTAAGTAGGATTTCACTCTTCAAATTACCCTTGGTTGAGGAAGAGCTCTGTTATCCACTCCCCAGTGTCTTTTTGGGAAGAAAAGTCTGGTGCTTGTTAACCGCCTGCCTCATTTTTGTCTTTCAGGGGTTATTTCTGCTCGGTGTTAAATTCTTTAAGTGCATGGAAAATACCCACCTGAAATACTCATGCTTTTCAAAAAGTTTGAAATGCACATCTAAAAGCTAGGACAGGCATTCAGTGATTGAATTTTTAAATTGTCATAGAGTGCTAGCAAATCCCATCAAGGTGGGTTTGAAATCTTAATATCTTTAAGGATGCTTTGAACGTGTGTATCCATTGGAAAGTGGTATGTTTAAAAGAGCAAGGAGTCACCTTACCGAATTCTTATTACCTTTTGGGGTCTCCAGATTAGGACAGATGTTCAGGTACCTATCATTAGCAGTGATACAATCAAGAAAAATAACCAGGCAGTTGGTGTTTAGCTACAAATTTGTCAGAAAGCAGTGGGTGGCAAAGTAACTTGAAATCCCAGGAAATCTGTTGTATTGAGTTGAGGAAAAGGAGAGAGTTAGACTTTTCTTTTAAGTTTTTGAAAAAAGCATGGACTTATTACAGCTGCTGGTCTTCCTAACTTTCCATGAACACAAGAGGACTTTGAAGAAAGAAAAATGAAGCCTGTTTGCAGAGGCAGGAGAAGAGGACCAAAGGCTTGGGAAGATCATGGTGATGGGGAAAAAACTGAAATTTAATCTGATGGTCAGTGGAGCCTAATTATATTCAGGGACAGGTTTAAGTAAGCAGAAGGTAAGGCACCCAATTATGAGATAGTCTTGATAACAGAGGTGGATCAAAATACAAAAGTAGAAAGACAAAAGTAGAATGCCTATAAAGGCATAATTCTGGAGGAATTTGAAAAATGAGCCTTTAAGATTAAAAACTTAGAAGGAAAGGTACTAAAATAAACCTGATGAAATATGTTGGTCTTGAAGGAAAGTGAAAGGCTCATTTCGTATAGTGAGTGAAGATATCCCATGTCTCTGTTTTTAACCATTTATATGCTCTTCTGGATTATAGGGTTTTGATGGTAGAAGAAGAGTCGATGACAAAGTGAAATTTGTCAGAAAATCAATCACACAGCTTTGGTTGGCTTGTTTCTTGTGTCATTTGAAAGTAAAGCTTGTGAGTTAGATTTTGTGTGTGTGTGTGAAAGTTAGTGATTTGTTACAGTTTTGTTTTGGATTATCAGGTTTCTTTTTTATTTTTTACTTGAGGTATAGTTGATTTACAATATTGTGTTAATTTCTGCAGTGCAGCAGAATGATTCAGTTATATATACATATATACACACACATTCTTATAAACATTCTTTTCTATTATTTATAATAGGATGCTGAATATAATTGTCTTTACTATACAGTAGGACCTTGTTGTCTATCCATTTCATATATATCATCTTACATCTGCTAACCCAATCTCCCACTCCATCTCTCCTCCAACCCCCGTCCCCTTGGCACCCACAAGTCTGTTCTCTCTTACTGAGCTTCTTTTGCTAAGAATTTTAGATCCTCCTCCAGTGCCGTGTTTCCTGCAGAAACAGCATTGGACTCAGTGGTTAAATTCCCCATCTGCTGTGTGATGCCCAATACTTACAGGAAATTAGAAGTAAGTCTCTGAGATATCTCTGTGCTAGGATTGTGTTTGAATGATAGGAAATAGTTTGTTAATTAAGACTCAGAAAAGAAGAGCTTGTTAGTAGCTGAAGATTTTTTCTGTTTTCTCCCATGTGTTCTCAGCTCCATGAGAGAGCTTTCTATTAAGAAAGCCAAATGTGTGTGCATTTTCCAGAAAGTTCTATGGCACGGTGGACAGAGACGGGCTTGACCTCAACCCTAGCTCTGTTGCTTCATTGTTTCATGCTGTGGGAGACACCCACCCCCAGAAAGAATTTCATAAAATCCAGTGCCCAGTCATAATCTAGTATTCCCAGGAAATTGCTCCCTGCGAGAGGACCTGCTGTATTGCATTGAACTTTCCCCAGTGTTCCCTGATTTGAGGGCTTCTCATTTTTTAGAAGCACCTCACTCCACCATGTGACATCTTCTAGAGAGCAAGAAGGGTATTGATAGTCAACCCTAGACTATTACCACTTGGTTTCTTCTGATCCTGAAACATTCACTAAGAAATTGTAGCTCTTATCTATAAAGCAAAACAAATAATGAAAAACTCACAATTAAAAAATCAGCAGCTACCGAACAAAAACTCTTCTTAACTCTTAAAAGCTTTTTCTATGTCTACAGATATACAATTCCTCTTTAAAAAGAAATGTAAAATATATACAAATAAAAAACCAATTTGATACCTATGCCTGTTGGTGCAGGAACCATCATGGTGAGTATTTTTTCCTCTGTGAAAAATGGATTTGCTTTTACTGTGGATCACTTTGGCAGGAAGGAGTTACATTATTAAAGAGGGAGAGAAGAGTGAATTCAGAAGGATAATGCTACTTTATTTCACTTGATCCCATTTGGTGTGGTGTTACTCAGGGCGTTAACACCCCAGTTGGCGTTAATCATTGAACATTAGGGCCATCAAGATGCAGAAGGGTTGGGTGTCTGCCTTGTCGCCAGGTCAGGATTGAAGTGTGTGAAATGCCCCTTGGCCAGCACTACAATGTCCAACATTGTAGGTGCTCACTCAGGAGCTCTGAGAGCTTACACTTGAAGAAATCCTTGGATCCAGTAGAGACGGGGAATGAAGTTTTTAATTACACGTCTGTTGTTGTCTAGCACCAGGAACTAAATTTAATGGGGAATTAACTCACATGGTTTATTTTGCATTTTACTATTTAAGAGAGAAAGCTCTTTCCCATAACCCCTGCACTTTGGTCCTTTCAGCACTTTTCTCCCCCTCTATACTGAAATACCCTCTTTTCTTGTTCAAACGGCATTGCCTACATTCTGCAGACTTAACACCCTGTGGAAGTCTGACAGTTATTTCTGTTCGGCAGCCTTGTCTCAAAACTAAGTCCAGAACAAGTAAGGGTTCTTCATGTTTCATTTATTTTCCCAGTGAGGTTGGTGAATTTCCAATATTGTCCACAGAGTTACTATGGAATACAAGGAAACACTAACTCTTTTATGGTCTATTTGGTGAGAAAGTGAGCCATAAAGTAAAAAAAATTACACGTCTTCCATTAGAATAAAGTGTGCTTTATCAGCACTTGAAAATCAACAAGTAAGAGAGAGAGAGAAGAGCAAGTCTGCAGAAAACTTGCAATAAATTCTTATTTATTCAGTCCTTGGGTATAAGGATCAAATATTGAAACAGGAATACAGTGTTCATCCCATTAATAGCTAATTGGTATGGAAGCATCCTGAGAAATTTTGCTACATAAGGGCTATATAAACAGTGCTATATTATCACTGGTTGTTAACAAGAAAACAAAATTAACACTTCTTGAAGGAAGGTCATTTATTGTTCTGTAAACCAGTACAACGTCTTTGAGTTCTACTTTCCTTTGATCAGCTAAAGACATATTTGATTTTATAAAAATACTCTGGTGGTGATAGTTTAGTTGTTCAGTCGCATCTGACTCTTTGTGACCCTCTGGACTGTAGCTTGCCAGGCTCCTCCGTCCGTGAGATTTTTCCAGACCATTTCCTTCTTCAGGGGATCTTCCTGAACCAGGGATCAAATCCAGGACTCCTCCCTATGACAGTTGGCCTCCTGCATTACAGGCAGATTCCTTATGGACTGAATCACCAGGAAAGTCCTAAAAATACTCTACCTGATTTTGAATTTCCAAAGGTGGTTAAGTAGTCTCAGATTTTTTAATTAATTCATTCATTAACTTTTCAGAACCCCAATCCTCAGACTTAAAATCTTACCTATATTAAGACGTAGTCAAGAGTCAAGAGTAGTTCACCTCAATTATACATAGCAAATATTTGGAGGAGAGGCAGAAAGGAGGTTTTGGAAGAATCAGGTGTAGAAGAGATTCTTATAGGATAGACATGGAGATGGAGTTTCTGGGTTTGCATCTCATTGTCAAAGCAATAAAATTGGGATTAGAGACAATGAGGGAAAGGGGAAGGATGTCCACAGAAAGAGAAGCTGATAAGAACCTGAAGTGTGCTTGCATGTCCCTTGTGAACATGGATGTGACTGGCCACACAAGACCAGCACATGTTCATAAATACACACAATAACCACTTAGTAGCAGAACAAGGCTCAGGACAGGATTACGTTCATGAAAGTATTGATCAGAAAACTAGTCTAATGGACAGAGGAGTGTGTTTGATTTCAAGATATGCCCATAGTGGTGAAATATTACTGAAGTATGTTTCCGGTGGATTTGAGGCAATAGGATAGTCTACCTATGTTAAAATGATTGTTTCCATTTTTAAATAATATTCGTTAAATAAAAGTTTTGTGCTCTTAAACCATAACTATTTGCTTTGCATTTTCCTGTCCCTGTGGTCCTTGATGTAGCAATTACAGTGAGATTTCCTATTGGAATCTTTGATAAAACATGTATGGCTTTTTCATTGCCTCGTAAACTGAAAGGGGCCTTGACTGGTCATCTTGGTGAACTGAATCATGCCTCTGTTTTTGGCATAATTTTCATTTTATGAGATTTTATGAAAGAAACACAACTTATCATGATGTTTTGCATTTCTGCAAATCCAGGTGAGCAGATGTGTCCTTTGGGTCTAGTTTGGGGATTTAACTAGTATGGTGTTTGTTTAACAAAGACATGTGATAAATAGGAGACCAAAAACTCAATTGCATATTTTCTCTTTATGTTAATGCTGAAATTTAAATTGATGGATGAACTAGATTTTATCTGCATGCCCTGACTTTTGAGAAATCAGGAGATGAGAGGCATCGTGTTTCATAGGAGAAAAGTCTTTTCATTGATTTTGCTGAAATGTCTTCCAGATTTCAGTGACTCATTGGGAAACTAAGAGGGAAATCCTTTGTGATGAATCGGACGTCACTCTGAGACACAGGGCTCCTTAGACTTTGTCTCTCTTTAAAGTCAGCATTGCCCAGCTGAATCCATGCGGAGCAAACAACAACCAAAACTCAGCACAGATAAAAGTCACAGGGCATCCCAGAGTTCTAGCTGTTGTTTTCATAGTTGGCAGCACTGTTTTCCAGGACAACAAAGGGATTGATCAGTGGCTACCCAAGTGATGCTCTTGTGGGGTGAGATGGAATTAGGATATCTCTTTTCCCCTCTTGGTTGAGAGCCCAGTGATGGGGAGAACTCCTGTCCTTGGGAATCCAGTATTTGAGGTACCCCTCTACCCTTTCTCCATCACTTCCTCGATGATGGGAATGTACAAATGCAATACTCTTGCCAAAGGCGTGCTTTGCTGCAGACTGAGCAGAATTGAGTTTATTCACGTTCTCTTCTTGGGAGAAATACTATCCCTCCCTAGATTGGGGAGAGAGTCACCTGGAGAGGTGACACTGTTAGGAAAGAAAAAGCATGTCCTCCTCTAATAAAGAGGGGCCACTTCATAACATTTTGTTTGTTTGTTTGTTTGATCATGATGAGCATTTAAGATCCAGACTTCCAACTTGTGCCTTTGAGCTTAGGAGCTGAGAAAACTTGATTGACTATTGAGGTGTGAACACAGCAAAAGACAGTCAGCCTGGTACTGAGACCACAAGGCCAGGTGATTGCCTTTTTTTGTCTGTTCCATGATCACCTTGCTAGTTTGTGGGCACCTGCAGGAGGAGTTTTATACAAGAATCAGAGGTTCGTATAAACTGATTTCTGGATTGTGTTCGTGCAACAGCTTCTCATCTTTCCTGAGACTTTTCGATGATAATTCTTGCTTTGTTTCTATCACCCTTTTTTTCCTCTAGGTTTTAATCTCAGAGCAAGTAATACTGTTTCTACAATGAAATTTGCTGGAGGAATTTAAGATAAGCACGTATGTCTCAATACAACTTGCCTAGAAGAAATTTCTGAGCTTCCAGAGGAAGCATATAGCTTTTCAGCTATTGTTAAAACCCAAACTTAGGCTACCTAGGTGGTGTTAGTGGTAGAGAACCCACCTGCCAATGGAGGAGACGTAAGAGATGGGGGTTCTTTCTCTGGATCAGGAAGATCCCTGGAGGAGGGATTGGAATCCCACCCCAGTATTCTTGCCTAGAGAATCCCACGGACAGATGAGCCTGTCCAAGGCTGCTATCCATAGGGTCACATAAGTCTACCATGGCTACCATCCATAGGGTCACAAAGAGTTGGACACAACTGAAGCGACTTGGCACGCATACCTCAATACAAAATAAAAAATTTAAAGTTTGGGAAAAAATAAAATTATTATTAAAATAATATTTTTTAAAAAACCTGTGTATCACTCATGAATAGTGGGTGACACATTCAGATCTGCTAGAGGTGGACGTTGCCTTTATGATCACTCTGTCCTAAACAAAGCCATACCCAAAACAAACCTTAGGCAAAAAATGAATTGATCACAGGAGAATGGATCATCTAGAACCAATTAAAAATCAGTTTATTCATATAACCTATTTTAATATTTCTCAACCGAGATCTCCTGCTTATAAGAGCACAGAGTTCAAAATAAGCCTGGCCTAGGATCTGCATTAAGATCACTGCTAGGTATTGAAGCTTATGGCTAGCCAACAAGGACCACAGGGAACTGGCTCATTGTTATGTGGCAGCCTGGATGGAGAGGAGTTTGGGGGAGAATGTATACATGTATGTGTACGGCTGAGTCCTTTGCTTTTTACATGAAACTGTCATGATGTTGTTAATCGGCCAGAGTCCAATACAAAATATAAAGCTTAATAAAACAAAATAAGTTGAATTAAAAAACAAAGAAATTGCTCAATACTGCTGAGTCTGTTTACACATCTAAGTATATGGAGGTAATCAGTTCAGTCACTCTGTCGTGTTCAACTCTTCAGGACCCTGTGGACTGTAGCACACCAGGCCTCCCTGTCTGTCACCAACACCTGGAGGTTATTCAAACTCATGTCCATTGAGTCAGTGATGCCATCTAACCATCTCATCCTCTGTCATCCTCTTCTCCTCCCGCCCTCAATCTTTCTCAGCATCGGGGTCTTTTCAAATGAGTCAGCTCTTCGCATCAGGTGGCCAAAGTATTGGAGTTTCAGCTTCAGCATCAGTCCTTCCAATGAACACCCAGGACTGATCTCCTTTAGGATGGACTGGTTGGATCTCCTTGCAGTCCAAGGGACTCTCACGAGTCTTCTCCAACACCACAGTTCAAAAGCATGAATTCTGCAGTGCTCAGTTTTCTTTATAGTCCTACTCTCACATCCATACATGACTACTGGAAAAATTAGAGCTTTGACTAGATAGACCTATGTTGGCAAAGTAATGTCTCTGCTTTTTAATATGCTGTGTGGGTTGGTCATAGCTTTTCTTCCAAGGAGCAAGCGTCTTTGAATTTCATGGCTGAAGGCACCATCTGCAGTGATTTGGAACCCCCCAAAATAAAGTCCTTGGTCAATTTTCTCTTGGTCAAAGTCCTCTTCAATTTTCTTGAAGAGATCTCTAGTCTTTCCCATTCTGTTGTTTTCCTCTATTTCTTTGCATTGATCACTGAGAAAGGCTTTCTTGTCTCTCCTTGCTATTCTTTGAAACTCTGGATTCGAATGGGTATATCTTTTTCTCCTTTGCCTTTCACTTCTTTTCACAGTTATTTGTAAGGCCTTATCAGACAACCATTTCCCCTTTTTGCATTTCTTTTTCTTGGGGATAGTCTTGATCACTGCCTCCTGTACAATGTCAGGAATCTCTGTCCATAGTTCTTCAGGCACTCTGTCTATCAGAGCTAATCTCTTGAATCTATTTGTCACTTTCACTGTATAATTGTAAGGGATTTGATTTAGGTCATACCTGAAAAGTCTAGTGGTTTTCCCTACTTTCTTCAATTTAATTCCGAATTTGGCAATAAGGAGTTCGTGACTGAGCCATAGTCAGTTCCAGGTCTTGTTTTTGCTGACTGTATAGAGCTTCTCCATCTTAGGCTGCAAAGAATATAATCAACATGATTTTAGTATTGACCATCTGGTGATGTCCATGTTTAGAGCCTTCTCTTGTGTTGTTGGGAGAGGGTGTTTGCTATGACCAGTGCATTTTCTTGGCAAAACTCTATTAGCCTTTGACCTGTTTTGTTTTGCATTCCAAGGCCAAATTTGCCTGTTACTTCAGGTATCTCTTGACTTCCTACTTTTGCGTTCCAGTCCCCTATAGTGAAAAGGACATCTTTTTTGGGTGTTAGTTCTAGAAGGTCTTGTAGGTCTTCATAGAACTGTTCAACTTCAGCTTCTTCAGCATTACCGGTTGGGGCACAGACTTGAATCACTGTGATATTGAATGGTGTACCTTGGAAACGAACAGAGATCATTCTGTCATTTTTGAGATTACATCCGAATACTGCATTTCAGATTCTTTTGTTGACTTTGATGGCTACTTCATTTCTTCTAAGGGATTCTTGCCCACAGTAGTAGAAATAATGGTTATCTGAGTTAAATTCACCCATTCCAGCCCATTTGAGTTCACTGATTCCTAGAATGTCAGTGTTCACTGTTGCCATCTCCTTTTGACCACTTCCAATTTGCCTTGATTCATGGACCTAACATTCATATGCAATATTGTTCTTTACAGCATTGGACTTTACTTTCATCAACAGTCACATCCACAACTGGGTGTTGTTTTTGCTTTGGCTCTGTCTCTTCATTCTTTCTGGAGTTATTTCTCCACTGATCTCCAGTAGTATATTGGGCACCTACCAACCTGGGGAGTTCATCTTTCATTATCCTATCTTTTTGCCTTTTCATGCTATTCATGGTGTTCTGAAGACAAGAATACTGAAGTGGTTTGCCATTCCCTTCTCCAGTGGTCCACATTTTGTCAGAACTCTCCACTATGACCCGTCCATTTTGGGTGGCCATGCATGGCATGGCTCATAGTTTCATCGAGTTAGACAAGGCTGTGGTCCATGTGATCAGTTTGGTTAGTTTTCTGTGAATGTGGTTTTCATTCTGTCTGCCCTCTGATGGAGAAGGATAAGAAGCTTATGGAAGCTTCCTGATGGGAGAGATTGACTGAGGGGGAAACTGGGTCTTGTTCTGATGGGTGGAGCCATGCTCAGTAATTCGTTAATCCAATTTTCTGTTGATGGGTGGGGCTGTGTACCCTTCCTGTTGTTTCACTTGAGGCCAAACTGTGGTGGAAGTCATGAAGACAACGGCGACCTTACAAAGGTCCCATGCATACACAGCTGCACTCAGAGCCCTGGACCCTGCAGCAGGCCACCACCGACCGACGCGTCTGCCAGAGACTCCTGGACACTCACGGGCAGGTCTGGGTCAGTCTCTTGTGGGCTCACTGCCCTTTTCTTCTGGGTCCTGGCATGCACAAGGTTTTGTTTGTGCCCTCCAAGCGCCTGTTTCCCCAGCCCTGTGTAAGTTCTGGCAGCTCCTTGATGGGGTTATTGGTGGCTTCCTCCAAGAGGGCTTATGCCATACCCAGTTCTGCTGCACCCAGAGCCCCGGCCCTTGCGGCAGTCCACTGCTGACCCGTACCTCTGCAGGAGACACTCAAACACAGTTCTGGCTCAGTCTCTGTGGGGTCTCTGGATCCTGGTGCACATAAGGTTTGTTTGAGCCGTCCGAGCATCTCTGGCAGGTATGGGGTTTGATTCTAAATGGGATTTCGCACCTCCTGCCATCTTACTGGGGTTCTCCTTTGCCCTTGGACGTGGGTTGTCTTTTTCTGGTGGGATCCAACATTCTCCTTTTGACGATTGTTCAGCAGCGAGTTGTAATTTTGAAGGTAAATAACGACAGTTAACTAATCGGTTATTGTTGTTTGTTTGTTGTTTAGTTGCTAAGGCGTGTCTGACTCTTCAGCAACCCCATGGACTGTAGCCTGCCAGGCTCTTCTGTCCATGGAACTGGTTATTATGACCATTAAATAAGATAACTGTTTTCTATTTGATATAGGGATTTGTTTCCAGAGCTTCTATTCATCTGAAGATAAGCAAAACATTCTGATTTAATCCATTGATGTGTTTGAGCCTCTTTAATTGAATACTTGACATTTAACTAAAATATTGAATGAAACTTTGCCAGTTAAAAAGGGGAAATGAATGGAGGAGTAAGTAAATGATATCCGTACCCTCTTAGTTATAGATTGGATATGCACTAGAATTGTGGGTCTGAGAAAATTTAAAATTTCAAGAGTTAAAAATCGGTTATGTGTGCTCAAGTGTGCAGTCATGTCCGATTCTTTGCTACCCCATGGACTGTAGCCCGCCAGGCTCCTCTGTCCATGGGATTTTCCAGGCAAGAATCCCAGAGTGGGTTGCCATTTCCTACTTCAGGGGATCTTCCTCAACCAGGGGATCAAACCCATGTCCTGTCTCGCCTGCATTGGCAGGTGGATTCTTTACCACTTTGACATCTGAGCCCTAAAAATCTGTTACATTATAAATATCACTTGATAGGCAAACAGTTGCAAAGACAGATGTTTTGCATTCAGCATTGTTTATCCCCATAGTTCACAGCTCTCTGCATTCTCCCCCTTTTAAATAATGCTGAATGGTTGTCGTAGAACAAGTTAGAGTTGGAAAAGACGGTAGTTCTGACACTTGATTAAAATTTTATGCATAAAGTCAACAAACGCCACTGCCATCTCTAATAAAACTAAAAGCGTATGCACACTTTCTTTAGCATAGGCTGAGATGGCTTATTTTACCTTTCTTTTCTGCACATTGACACTGTTGTAACTTTTGAGTGGTTTGGGAATGGCAAGAGCAAAGGAAAGAACAGCCAAATATGATTCAAGAGGCTCATCCAAATCCCATAAAGAAATGAAGCCTTTAGTATTGTAATGATTGTAAGAAGAATGCCAACAGTGAGTGTAGCTCTGAAGGGAACACCATTATCTTTAATTACCTGCTTAGTAGGAGAATATTTATTGTGGGGGGAAAGGGCATCAGTTAAAAGTTTATGTACTTGTTATAGATATGAGCAAATTAAATGCTTTTGGAAAGTCGTTTTAGACTCTAAGGACTCCAGCAAAGATTGTTATTGATTGATTGTTTTTTGTTGTAACAAGCAAATTATTTTTATGGCGTATTTATGGTCTGTTAAGAAATCACAGATATTTATACCTCAGGAGTGGAAAGGACCTTAAAGCTATCTACTTTAGCAACTGAGTTGAAATGTGTTTTTATATCCTCGACATATCTTACGTAAACTAGGACTCACCAGACTACTTTTGGGGTCTGTCTCTCACCCTTTCTTCCTTCCTTTTTTCCTTCTTTTTTCTCTAACCCCATTTATATGTCTAGAATCATTTTTTATGACATTTTTCTTGGGCTTAAAATATTTTTTTACTGCTGTAAAACATTCTAGAGGCTTACATCTGTAGCTTGTTTTGTGACATATATCAATGCATGTCTTTTATACTGAATCTTTGATTAGGAGCATACTTCAGTTCCTGATTTGGGAAGATCCCTTGGAGAAGGGAATGGCTACCCACTCCAGTATTCTTGCCTGGAGAATTCCATGGACAGGGGAGCCTGGTGGGCTACAGTTCATGGGGTTGCAAAGAGGTAGACACACTTGAGCTACTAACACACACACACACACACACATATACATACATACATATATACATACATACATACATAGATCTGACTAGAGCAGTGCTTCTTAACAGAAGTGGTGCACCATCCTAGGAGCTTTGTATATGTATCAGGATTTTATTTTCACAATGATTCACAGAAAGGAAGGATGCCTGATGCCTTGCAATGGACTAAACGATCTTGCCTAGGATTCAGCCTGCTTTTCATAAAATACATGGATTACCCACTAGATTTTCAGGTTAAGTGAGAAAGCACTTTATATTTATCTGAGCCTAAAATTAATTTCCTTTTACTTGGAAACACAAGGAGGTTTTTGCCCACTTTTAACATACTCTTGAGTTTTCCAGAAGACAACTTGGGTAAATCAATAATATGTTACTTTGTCTTATTCAGAACTTTTATAAGAGACTCTCAACATTTCAGAAACATTTAGGAAAGTAAGACGCCCAAAGGTAACACTGCTTGTGGTATTTGAGTTAAGAATACAAGCAATCAATCTGCATGCAAGCTATAACTGTGGTATTACCTTATCCTAATAGGGTACAAGCTTGTTAGATCTTTTTCATTTTTTTCTTTTGGTGAAAACATTTAAGCTCTTGTTCTCTTTGAAAATGTTAATTACATAGTGTGAGTCACTCAGTCATGTCTGACTCTTTGTGACCCCATGGACTGCAGCCTGCCAGGCTCACATGTTATCAGCTGTGTGTGTGCACTCAGTCACATCCGAATCTTTGTGACCCTATGAACTGTAGCCCACCAGGCTCCTATGTCTGTGGAATTTTCCAGGCACAGGCACTGGAATGGGTTACCATTCCCTTTTCCAGGGGATCTTCCTGACCCAGGGATTGAACCCACCTCTCTTATATCTCCTGGGTTGGCAGGCTGACTCTTTACCGCTGAGCAACCTGGGAAGCCCATTATTGGCCATAGTCATCATTAAACCCTCAGAGCTTATTCCCCTTATAAATGAAAGTTTGTACACTTTTACCAAACTCTTTCTGTTCCCCCCACTCACCATTCTCTGACAACCACTTTTTTTTTTTTTTTTACTGTTTCTGTGAATTTGCCTTTTTAAGAGATTCCACAGGTAAGTAATACCATGCAATAGTAGTTGGCTTTCTCTGGCAGCTTATTTCACTTAGCACAGTGTCCTCCATTGTTGCAAATGACGAGATTTCCTGCTTTCTGAAGACTGACTAGTATGCCACATTTTCTGTATCCATTTATTTGTGGATGAACCCTTCGATTATTTCTATATCTTAGCTATTATAAAAATGGTGCTGTGAACATAGGTGTATAGATATCTCTTTGAGATACTTTATTTATTTTGGATATGTACTCAGAAAGAGGACTGCTGCTGCTTCATATGGCAATTCTAGTTTTAATTTAATAGCTAATTTCTACAGAAGTAGAATGCAGTGATACAGGGATAGATTATACATGTTTCATGCAACTTACAATTTTCTCATCTAGGTGAACAAGCTAGTTCTTAGGTCATTCAGAGTTTGAATCAGATCTGGAGGAGGAAGAAAACATTTTAAGAGCTAACATAATTCATTATATAAATTTTTAGTATGTAGTTGCAATACGTCAGTCACTGTTTTAGAGGGAAAGAGGCAGAGAATATGGCTTTGTGAAGCTTACAGTAGATACTGGCCACCATTTTAGTCATTTTGGACTCTTCCTTTAAGGGCAGCATAGCTCATGTGGGAAGAACATGGGTTTGGAGGCATGCAGTCAGGGGTTAAAATTATAATTCTCCTTACCAGCTGTGTGATCATAGCATACAAATGGTACCCTCTGAGTTTCTGTTTATGCTAGTGAAGGAATGGATCCAGTAATACGTATCTCACAGGATTTTGTGACGGTTTTGTGAGAATCTGTATATAAAGCATCCAGTACACAGAGGGGTCCTCAATGAGGGTTCATCTCGTCTCCCCGTCTCAGTCTTCAGCAAAATAGACCATTGCAAATTAGTTATAAAGACTTTCATACTTAACCTTCTCCACAATGTCGTATGAGTCATAAATAACAAATATTTAAATAGTCACCTTGCCAAAGACAAAATCTCTTTGGTCATGTACATTTTTTAAGTAAGGTCTCACAGTCATTCCCAGAATTTCTTGCTTATTATTTTACTATGGCTAGCATGTCGTAATTACCTAATTATACAAAAGACATGAATGGCTCAAAGGAATAGTTCTGCTTGATTGCATAAATAATAATCTCTTTGAAATGTATGAATATAGATATAAATCAGTAGACTGGAACATACACATTTATCTATTTAGAACTAATCTGGGTTATCAAGTCTCAAAATTTATGTTGGTGATGGTAATGGGGCTTAAAAAGAGTTTCACATTCACATGCAAATATGGAAATTCATTTCTTCTTCAACATTCATTCATTCAACAAACATTTTAGAATTTCTATCCCCAAATCTGTGCATTTTAAAAATAGTTATCTATTAGATGTGTAGTGAATGAAAAAGCCAGAAAATAAATTTCTTTTGCAGATGTTGAGCTGCTTCAGAAGTCTTTATTGAAGAACAAGCAGAGTAGCCCAGTTAAGTAACTGTATTCCTTTGGAACTCAGGCAATAATTTATAATTCTTTTCAGTAAGTAGGAGAAGTTGGTTAATCTGAAATGAAATGTTCTTAGATCCTATTCAGCTTGTTAGAAGACATCAGAGACAGTTGTACCTAACATTCTTTTGTTTTGAAATCCTCATTTTCTATGACATAAATTCTATGATATAAAAGAATCCTATAATATTTAAAATAGATAATCAGCAAGGATGTACTGTATAGCACAGGAAACTCTGATCAATATTCTGTCATAACTTCAGTTGGAGAAGAATTTGGGAAAGATTAGATATATGTATTTTTATATATAATTGAGGCACTTTGCTGTATACCTGAATCTAACACAACATTGTTAATCACCTATACTCCAATATAAAATAAAAATTAAAAAACCTATTAGTCATCATGGGGAGAGACTTGCATATCTTTGTTTATGTGCTTCACATTTATTTTTTACAGGATGGTATTTAAATAGAATTCTGATAGTTTTGTGATTCTGTAATTTCTTGAGTTGGCACTTACATTATTCTACTATGGGTATTTTTAATTTGTCTGTGTATCTTGTGTGCCCCATTGGCTTAAAGCCGCTTGAAAGCTGAATATCTGATTTTGCATATAGCGGTTGATTAGTAAATCTTTTGATAATAATTAGATATTGAAAAAAAATTAGCTCCTATTTTCTATTGGTGCCTGACTAATTTTTACATTTAGAAAGCAATAGCATAGCACCTCAGTTTTTTTCTTTGAAATATTAGAAATGCTTTACTGCAAATTTCTAGGGCATCATCTGTGGCTTGAGAATTTATTTATTTTGATGCCTCTTGTAAAATAAGCTTCAGTGTTTCGATCCACTTTGGGCCCTTGAAGGAGTTATACATAATGAAAGCTAGAACACAAAGACATCATGAAAAGCCCTCTTGAGGAATAAATGTGGTGTTGATAGTTCTTGAAATGTTCTAAATGAAGAGTCAATAACTGTTATTCATAGGAGAGCCACCCAGAGTGGGGACATACAGGTGGCAGGTCAGCCTGCTCTCTGAGCTGTGCTTCTTCCTCTTTTAAGATTGAACTCAAGCTTAAATTCCCTTAAGAGACTTTGGTTGGTCCCACTGTATAGCACAGGGAACTCTGCTCAGTGTTAAATGGCAGCCTGGATGGGAAGGGAGGTTGGGAGAGAATGGATACGTGTATATGTATGGCTTTGCTGTCCATCTGAAACAATCACAATATTAATCAATTATACTCCAGTATAAACAAAACAAAAACAAAACAAAACAAAACACTTTCGTTGACTTGCCGGCTCTCCCACCTCGAGGTTAGGGTGATGACTTTCTTTCTGCCGCCTCTTTCTGCCCTGACTTGCATGTTATCATCTCAGTTCAGTTCAGTTCAGTCGCTCAGTTGTGTCCAACTCTTTGCGACCGCATGGACTTTAGCACCCAGGCCTCCCTGTCCATTACCAACTCCTGGAGTTTACTCAAACTCATGTCCTTTGAGTTGGTGATGCCATCCAACCATCTCATCCTCTGTCGTCCCTTTCTCCTCCCACCTTCAATCTTTACCAGCATCAGGGTCTTTTCAAATGAGTCCGTTCTTCGCATCGGGTGGCCAAAGTGTCAGCATCAGTCCTTTCAATGAATACCCAGGACTGATCTCCTTTAGGATGGACTGGTTGGATCTCCTTGCTGTCCAAGGGACTCTCAAGAGTCTTCTCCAATACCACAGTTCAAAAGCATCAATTCTTCAGCCCTCAGCTTTCTTTATAGTCCAACTTTCACATCCATACATGACTACTGGAAAAACCATAGCTTTGACTAGATGGACCTTTGTTGGCAAAGTAATATCTCTGCTTTTTAATGTGCTATCTAGGTTGGTCATAACTTTTCTTTGAAGGAGCAAGTGGTTTTTAATTTCTTGGCTGCAGTCATCATCTTCAGTGATTTTGGAGCCCCCCCAAAATAATGCCTCTCACCATTTCCATTGCTTTCCCATCTATTTGCCATGAAGTGGTGGGACCAGATGCCATGACCTTAGTTTTCTGAATGTTGAGTTTTAAGCCAACTTTTTCACTCTCCTCTTTCTCTTTCATCAAGAGGCTCTTCAGTTCTTTTTCTCCTTCTGCCATAAGGGTGGTGTCATCTGTGTATCTGAGGTGATTGTTATTTCTCCCGGCAATCTTGATTCCAGCTTATGCTTCATCCAGCTCAGCGTTTCTCATGATGTACTCTGCATATAAGTTAAATAAGCAGGGTGACAATATACAGCTTTGACGTACTCCTTTCCTGATTTGGAACCAGTCTGTGCTCCATGTCCAGTTCTAACTGTTGCTTCCTGATCTGCATACAGATTTCTTAAGAGGCAGGTCAGGTGCTCTGGTATTCCATCTCTTGAAGAATTTTCCACAGTTTGTTGTGATCCACACAGTCAGAGGCCTTGGCATAGTCAATAAAACAGAAGTAGATATTTTTCTGGAACTATCTTGCTTTTTTGATGATCCAGTGGATGTTGGCAGTTTGATCTCTGGTTCCTCTCCCTTTTCTAAATCCAGCTTGAACATCTGGAAGTTCACGGTTCATGTACTGTTGAAGCCTGGCTTAGAGAATTTTGAGCATTACTTTGCTAGTGTGTGAGATGAGTACAGTTGTGTAGTTTGAACGTTCTTTGGCATTGCCTTTCTTTAAGATTGGAATGAAAACTGCCCTTTTCCAGTCCTGTGGCCACTGCTGCGTTTTCCAAATTTGCTGGCATATTGAGTGCAGCACTTTCACAGCATCATCTTTTAGGATTTGAAATAGCTCAACTGGAATTCTGTCACCTCCACGAGCTTTGTTCATAGTGATGCTTCCTAAGGCCCACTTGACTTCACATTCCAGGATGTGCGGTTCTAGGTGATCACACCATGGTGGTTATCTGAGTCATGAAGATCTTTTTTGTCCAGTTCTTCTGTGTATTCTTGCCACCTCTTCTTAATATCTAATGCTTCTATTAGGCCCATACCATTTCTGTCCTTTATTGTGCCCATCTTTGCATGAAATGTTCCCTTGGTATCTCTAATTTTCCTGAAGAGATCTCTAGTCTTTCCCATTGTATTGTTTTCATCTAGTGACATGTGAAAGATGGATGAAAATATAGTGAACACTAAGCTTATCTGAAACGCCAGCCTATGGAGGTAGTCACATTCTTGTGTAACTTCCCTAGTCAGGGATTAATATTTATATCACTTTAGTTTCTTCTGTAATACGTGGATCAAACATTCTATTTAATCTCTGTTGCCTACCTTTAGAGTAATGTACTTGACTTTTTTTTTTTTTACATTGTCCTCGGAAAGTTAGTAACCATGCTGAAGAGACCCAACAAGAGAAAAGAGAACTGACAATGTGGCAGAAAAGGCTACGAGGCTGTGTCCAACACAGAGGAGGGAAGAGGCTTTATGATGTATAATTTTAGAATACCTCTGGCTCTAAGAAGATGCCTATCAACTTATCAGTTTTATAACCCAGTGTTTGGAGGATATGGAGTTTTTCAGTGACCTGCTGCTGCTGCTAAGTCGCTTCAGTCGTGTCTGACTCTGTGTGACCCCATAGACGGCAGCCCACCAGGCTCTGCCGTCCCTGGGATTCTCCAGGCAAGAATACTGGAGGGTTGCCATTTCTGTCTCCATTTCAGTGACCTCGTCTCAAGTAAATAAGGAATAAATAAAATGAAATTATGTCCTTCTGGAATGTGTAGTCAGCGACTGAATTTGATGCTACCGATAGATGAAGACTCTTGCAGACAGTATAATTATTTTTTTAAATTGAAGTATAGTTAATTTACAATGGTGTGTTAAATTCAGGTGTATAGCAAATTGATTCAGTTATACATAGATGTGTGTTCATATATGCCTATTCTTTTTCAGAATCTTCTCCGTTATAGGTTGTTACAAGATAGTGAGTACAGTTCCCTGTGCAGCTGTGGTTGGTCTTTGTTCTTTTCCTATTTGATACGCAGTAGCAGCACAGTAGGATTTTGATAAGGTTTCAGTAAATCAGAATCTATAAAATGATGTGTTTTAAATAAGTGGCTTTAAAATCATTGGCTCTTAAAATATTTTTGGATGTTGCCGTAGTGATAGTTGCAGGAGTGACAGTGCTGTAAATGAAAACTAACTGGAGAATATGGTTGGGGTAAAAAAGATCTGAGATCTAGAAAGATACAGTCTCATTGTTTATAAAATATATTTTAGTTACAGGGAGATCATTATGTGGAAGATACATACAACCACTGTTGAAAGAAAAGATGCCCACTGCCTAATTTTAAGTTCCCTTGGAATTGATTTTGTTAGAGTTGACTAATAATTTCCTGCTAAGAATTGTCTGTTTATGTAAATAAAATGCCCAAAATTCATCATGAGAGAGAAGATGATGCCCCTAGATTCCATCCCTTACAGTGGTACTTGCCTAACATATATTTTTGGAATAGGTAAGGAGAGAAGTGTCAAGAGTAAGCAAGGAACACTTCTGCCGTCATTGTTCATAGTCGTTCATTCAGCAGGTTAACCAACCTAGTACCTTGGTATGTCCTGGACCTTTGCCCAATCCTGGGAAAAATGAAGAGGTTTTCTTATGCAATTATCCATCACAGTTTAAATGTATTGGACTAAATATAGGAACCATATTTTGGATATACCATTTTAGTATTGAATGTAGTTGAATTTTTTGAGGTGAAAACGTAGGATTAGTTGATTACAATTAGGGAGAAAGTCATATCTACCCAGCAAGCTGGTTTAGCTGAAGTTGGAGCATGTACTAATAGAGGTGTATGGAGAAATTGTACTTTATCGGAAGTACAAGAAATATAAAAACAGTTGTTTTGGTTAGTAAGTATGATTCTTGCTTGGGACGTGAGTAAGACTTATTTAGTGACTAAATGCATGACAAAGAGTAAACAATATTAAAATTATATTCCTCAGTAAGGCAGAATATTAAAAATTCATCCCTCTATTTATTAGTTCTTCATGTCCAGAGTTAATGGAACAGCTGTGCTAACCTTAATTTAGCATCACTTGGTGGCTACCAAAAATAATAGTGTGGAAGAATGATTTGAAGTTTTGTTTCTTGTGAAAGAAATATATTCTTATTATTAACAGTATGGAAATAGAAATGTAGAAGGAAGCAAATAATCACTCAATTCTGTCATCAGAGATAATTCATGTTCATGTTTTCATGTATTTCCCTTCAGCTTTAGTGCTTTGCCTCATTTTATATAGTTATCACTGTCTTTAGTATATACGAAATGGTGTACATCACTGATTGGAATGTATGCTCTGGATGACAGGTCATTAAACTTTGGAGAAGCAAATAAGAAATCTATCACCAAGCTTTCGGCAGTTCTACCTATCTGGCGAGGACAGTTAATAACCAGTATACTCAGATTGCAGTTGATTTTTCTTTCCATTGAACATTCCATGGAGATGTCATTTTGGTTCAGTGAATTACAAACCCTCCTTTTGGTTTTAGCGTTGTCTCTAATGGTTTTCTGTACAATTGTTTCCAACTCTTCTTGTCATGTTAATTACTCAGGGGACATGGCTATGTCTAGATCTTCTTGGGGTTAGTTAGATCAACTTAGGAAAACTTAATCAGTAAGCAGATTTCTGGGATTTTCCCTGTCATTCTAGGACTCCTGTTAGTTTCTCCTGTTTCCTGTTATAGAAAAAGCTAAAAATTGTCATAGAGATGAATGAAGTAGCAGATGGTTTTCCTGTGATAGAGCCCAAGAATTCATGAGATAAGACTAGTAATGACACATTTATATTGGGAAAAATATACATCAAGATCATTTTAATTTTCAGTTATTATTTGGATTTCATTCTGTAGCTCTCTGACACAGATTTATGGGTGGTATGAATAGTCTTATAATGAAGATTGTTGCATTCTTAGATTAGAGCTACTCTAGTACTGATTTCACAGTGGAATTGTACTTGTAGAGAAGATCACTACCAAGATGTCAGTAAGGAGGAGATAGAGATGTTTGAGAGGAAACAAAGAGAGGTGCACAGAACTTGGAGCAGTCCCAAGATAGAACTTCAAAATGATTCAAGTATTAGAAAATATGATCTATGAGAAGAAGTTAGGTCTTTAGGGTCATTTTGCCTGGGGAAGGATGGCTGTGAGGCTCTTTAATGATGAGAGTCAAATACATGAGAGATTATTTTATGAAGGATGCAGACCAGCTGTTCTGCAACCCTACTGGGGATAGAAATAGATCTAAGTTACAATGTATGGGATTTAGATTAGATAAAGGAAGTATGTTCTGATAGTAAGAATTGTTAAATGTTGGAATATATTTCCTAAGTAGGTTATGAAATCATTGTGCTGAAATTATTTGTTACTTGTGTTTAGATATTAAAGAATAATGAAAATTTACACTTACATAAATGTTAATACATATATACATAAATATATATATATATACACACACACACACATGATGTGTGTCTATATATACCCTTGACTTCGATAGGCTTGCTAACCTTATAATTCTACTATTTGGGGACTCACAATCATTGCCTATTTTTCATAGTGCTTTTCAATATTTCTTATTCTACATTGTTGAAAAACACAGTGTCTTGCCTTATGGATACTGTTCAGAAGCCTTAAGTATGTAGATAATATCCCAAACTACTGGATGATATTAGTAATGAATTTCACCTTTTATCAATATATAAAGATATTACAGTTTTGAAAGAGAAAAAGATAAACCTTCTTTCTCTACTCTGTGAACTAGGGCAGTGAGGAAGTTTAACATTTCCAATATTTTCTTTTGTTGACTGAAAAGAAAGTGAAGGCAGCAATGTGTTTCTGGGGAAGCAGTGATGCATTTCCTAACTCTGACAACTGTGAACTCTGAATTTGGAGGCTTCCAGGATTTTGAATTGCCTTTTCTCTTGAATAAGTCATTGTATTTTTTTTTCCTTCAGTTTTTCTCCTTAAGCAGAAAAAATAGACCATCTACCTTTCAAATATTTACAGTTTGCAAGTGGATAAACCTCCCCAATCTATTTTTTTCCCCATCAAAAGAAAAACAATCAGCAGCAATAATCTTTCATAAGATACATTTGGTACAAAGCCATTAGATGATCTGTGATCTTTTAGTGGCAGGTTTTGTATAGCCCCGTCATTAATATATCTGTTATTAGCATCTCTCTCCATCTGATAATTACTTTTAGACTAACATATTCATACTTCTTCTGATGAAAAACATTAAAATGTGAATACAGTGCATGAGGAAATGCGAAAGCTCTATGTTTACACAAAGAAGACTCATAAATATTGGTTTATCCCAGGGAAGTATCTTGTACTATTCCATTAGTATCACAGGGAAAGTTATACACTAAATATATTTTCATTAAAAGATGAAATGTTGATGTACAAAGTCTTACTCTAAGCAGCTACATTTTATAATAGAAACTGTGCTGAGAAGGATTTTACTTGATTCAGACCATCTCATTTTAAACATGAAGCCCATGCTAGAAAAGTGACATCATTTTCCATATATTACAAATCCAGTATTTTTTTTCTTAATGTCATCCAAAATTGATTAGAAGTTTCTTTTCTCCTTGCATATATGACTGCCACTTTTCTAAAAATTTTTGGCGGTGTATCCTTTTGTAAGACAACCTCATAAACAGACATCCTTAATTTGAAAATAAATGAGAAGAGCTTTCAAGGTCATTTGTGGACTGAGGTAAACTTGTGTTTCCTCTCCCTTCACAAATCCCATTTGAAACGGCAGTGAGAATACTTAATAGAGAATATGTTTCCGAGGAGAATGAGGAGGCCACTGGTAAAAGCTGGAGGAGCCGAGATGGGCTCTGAGTTCAGGTCAGCAGGTACAGAGAGCAGCAAAGGTAAGAAGCAAAAAAAACACAAAAAAACATTGAGGTCATTGGTTGCAAATCTGAAGAATGGCTCAGGCTTGCTTTCTCTAAATGCATGCATATAACTAGTTGTAGCATTTACCAGCAGAAAGAAAGCAGTGCAAGTCTTCAAAGGAATTCAGATGATCTGAGACTATCAATTTACCTTTCCAAAGGTCTTGAAAGGACAGGCTATAGCTTGGGGAAAGAAACTTGCAAACCACCAAGGACTAGTATCTTAAGCCTTAATAATAATAAAAAAAAAAATCTGTTTTGAAAATGGGTAAAAGACATGAAGGACTAGATTACCAAGGAGGATATATGGATGGCAAAAAGCACAAGAAAAGGCGTTAAAATTGTTAGTTATTGGGGAAATGCAAATTAAAACCACAATGAGGTATCACTATACATATATCAGAGTGCATTAAATTAAAAAAAATAGTGATAGTACTATATGCTGTCAAAATATGGAAAAATTGGGTTACTAATACGTTGTCGCTGCTGCTAAGTCACTTCAGTCATGTCCAACTCTTTGTGACCCGATAGACGCAGGCTCCCCCATCCCTGGGATTCTCCAGGCAAGAACACTGGAGTGGGTTGCCATTTCCTTCTCCAATGCATGAAAGTGAAAAGTGAAAGTGAAGTCACTCAGTCGTGTTCAACTCTTAGCGACCCCGTGGACCGCAGCCCACCAGGCTCCTCCGTCCATGGGGTTTTCCAGGCAAGAGTTCTGGAGTGGGGTGCCATTGCCTTCTCTGTTAGTGGGCATGGAAATGGTAAAGCCACTCTAGAAAAGTTTGAAAAGGTGAAAGTTGCTCAGTCGTGTCCGGCTCTTTGCGACCCCATGGACTATACAGTCTATGGAGTTCTCTAGGCCAGAATACTGGAGTGGGTAGCCTTTCCCTTCTCCAGGGGATCTTCCCGACCGGGAAATTGAACTGGGGTCTCCTGCATTGCAGATGGATTCTTTACCAACTGGGCTATCAGGGAAGCCAGCCTAGAAAAATTTGGTAACTTCATGATAAACGAAATTTGCAACTACCATCTGCCCCAGCAATTGCATTCCTAGACATTTATCCTAGAGAAATGAAAACTTGTGTTGATACAAAAGTGTACACAAATGTTCCGTAGCAGCTTTGTTTGCGATAGCCTCAAACTAGAGCAGCTATGTCCTCCAAGGGGTGAAGGTAAAGCACGTCATGACACATCCACACCAGTGCCATACTACTCAACACTAAAAAGTTCTTAACTGCGTGTTAACAGCCTGGATGAACTTCCAACAAATTATTCTAAATGGGACGGGTCAATCCCAAAAGCTTATGTAATATATGATGCTACTTATATAATATTTTAAAACAATGAAATTAAAGACATGGAGAATAGATGACTGGTTGCCCTCCCAGTGGGAGGGAGGTGATCATGATTATAAAAGTGTAACATGAGGGATGCTTGTGATGATGGAGTGACTATATCAATATCAATTTCCTGGATGTGTTACTTTTTTTGCACTAGTTTGCACTACAGGTGCAAGACTGTTCTGTAGTTTTGTAAGATGTTTCCATTGGGACAACTGGATTCTGTGTTTGTACATGTGTGTGTGTGTGTTTGTACATTCTGTGTTTCTGTGTTTTACATGGGTTCTGTGTTTGTTCTTACAACTACCTATGAATCGACGATTATTTCAAAATGAAAAGTTTAATTTAACAAAATGGTACTGCTTCATTTCATCATTTGATCAGGCTGCTTTTAGCTTAAATAACAATTCAGAACAATCTACATAATGAATCAGTCAACTGCTTATAACTCTCGATTGTCTATCTTGTCTTCTCTTCCGGTTTTGTTTGGATTCTGTTTTAGTGGCCTCTTAAAAAAGTAATATTCCAAGTAGGCCTGGATTGCTTTTAACAGTTTAGGGTAACTTAGAATGTCTACGGGTATTTTGATATCTCCATACATGAGAAAATAGTATGAAACTCTTGCATCTGAGTAATTTATAGGGAAAGTAGTTAATGTATAAGTTAATCAGTGTTCTGGCCAAATTATTTGTTGAATCGAGATTCAGAACAGGCTAAAGTTAATATTAGAAAAGCCCACCACTGTGTTACAAACTTAATGGTTTTTCTGTTTCTCTCTGGTTGTTGGCTAATTCCCCTTTATTATTCTCTTATTTTGCTGTGTATCATGTTGGCTATTTAATTACTGACTCCCTGGCAGGTGTATGTATACAGACAGTGTTAAGAAGTGAACTTTTAATAAATCTTGCAGTTTGTCATTGTCTCCCTAGTGAACACAAGTACAAGAAAAATAAGAGTTTCCCTTAATGTATTCATCCAGTGACTGTGATTTCAACCAAATCCCCAGAAAGAATTTTGTCCAGGAATGTTTTTGAAATTGAAAAATACATATAATTTATCTCAAATGTATGAAGACAGTTACTTTTTGAGTAAAATAGAATGTGTGGGATTATCACTACTAGTTTTCAAAATGTAGTTTGAAAGTATAACTTTTGGAATAATCTTATGCTGAATAAAGAACATAAGGGAAAAATCCATCATAGAAAAGAAAGCTCAGAAAGAGATTCTTCTCTGTATGAGAATCTGTGTGTAATATGCTATATTAATTTATACATTATCTGATAAAACATGTTTTGATAAATATTAATGATATAAATAGATTTTATTACATGCTATTACATAGTAGAAGACAATTATTAAATAAAAGATATTAGACTAATTGGATAGCTGTAAACTTGGGCCATTTGTTGTACTTAACAGCAAAACAGATCTTGTATGAATTTAAAGGTTAAATGCAAAAGAAGAAAAATCCCTAACAGTAAAAGATATCTGGAAGTAAGTATAAATATTTTCCATATAAAAGATTGAAGCAAATCTTTCAAAGCATTACAGGGGAAATGTAAAGGGAAATATTGAAAGATTTTGCTATATAAACACTAAACTTTGTTAAAAATTACTAGAATAGTAAATGTTTATATTAGTGATAGGTGACATATGATGATTAATATTCATTTATCTTATAAATAATGTAATAACATGATAGTATAAATAAGAACAAAAAAGTGAATGTCTTAAGATGAAGACCTTATGTAGATAATTAAAAGACACCTTACATAGATGATTAATAAAATAATATTTAATCACAAAATAAATTTTGAAACACTAAACCACTGATTAATGCAAGAAATGCAAACTAAAATAAAAGTATTTTAGAATGACTATTTTTTAAAGACTCATATCTGACCTGTGAAGAATGATTTATTTAATAAGTGGCTTATAGGAATATGAAACCTTTTTGAACAACATTTTGAAATATGTACTTTACAGTGTGGATAGTATTTATTCCCTTTATTGAAATCAGAAATGCATATAAAAACATACTAGGCAGTTTATTTCAGCAATATTTATAGTGGTGCCAAGTTCTAACCTACCTACCCAATAGTAAGAATATTACTATTATGTTAATTCCTGAGATGAAGTACCATGCAGTCATTCCAAAACAGATGTTCAAAATTTAAGTGTCTGTTACAGATGAATGGATCAAGAAAACTATGTACACACAGACAGACACATTTAGGAATATTATTCAGCCTTAAAAAGGAAGAAAGTCCTGTCATTTGTGACAACACAGATGAACCTAGAGGCCAGTACTCTTAAGTGCAATAAATCAGACAGAGGAAGACACATACTGCATGGTACTCCTTACAAGTGGAATATAAAAAAATTGAACTTTTAAAAATAGAGAGTGGAAAAGTGGTTTCCAGGGGCTTGGGATGGGATAAATTGGGAGAGGTTGGTAATAAGGTACAGAATTTCAGTTATAAGATGAATAAAATCTGAGGATCTAATGTATAAAATGATAACTATAGTGGATAACATTGTGTGTATAGTTGAAATAGGCTAAGAAAAGACCCTGATGCTGGGAAGGATTGAAGGCAGAAGGAGAAGGGGATGAGAGAGGATGAGATGGTTGGATGGCATCACTGGCTTGATGGATATGAGTTTGAGCAAGCTCTAGGCATTGGGTGATGGACAGGGAAGCCTGGTGTGCTGCAGTCCATGGGGTTGCAAAGAGTTGGACATGACTGAGCGACTGAACTGAACTGGAGAGAGTAGAACTGGAATGTTCTCATCGATCCCCCCCAACCCCAAAATGGTAAAATAGGTTTCCATAAACTATTTAGTGCTTAGGGAAAAAGCTAAACTTATGCTGAGTGAAAGAATCAGGCAAATGAGTACAATTATTTTTGACAGATATTGACAGATTCCATTATAGATAAATATAAAAGAAGAAAAACAGATAATATAATAATATGATCTCAATCTAATTTATCCTTGCATATGAAATAAAAAAGACTTGAGGCATTGCAACAAAATATTAAAGGCTTTGTGGTAATACTGCATCAACTGTTTAGAAAGTTTTTTTGAATCCAAAAACTTTATATACATATATATTTTTCTTTCTGACCCACTTCACTCTGTATGACAGTCCCTAGGTCCATCTGTGTGTCTTCAAATGGCACAATTTCATTTATTTTTATGGCTGAGTAATATTCCATTGGATATTTGTTGATGGACATTTAAGTTGCTTCCATGTCCTGGCTATGATAAATAGTGGTGTGATGAACACTGGGGTGCATCTATCGTTTGAAATTATGTTTATTTTTTCCTTTCAGGCTATATGCCCAGGAGTGGGATTGCTGGGTCATGTGATAGTTATACATTTAGTATTTTAAGGAACCTCCATACTGTTGTCTATAGTGGCTGAACCAGTTTACCTCCCCACCAACATTGTAGGAGAGTTTGCTTTCCCTCACACAGTCTCCAGCATTTATTGCTTGTAGATTTTTTGATGATGGCCATTCTGACCAGTGTGAGGTGATACTTCGTGGTAGTTTTGATTTGCATTTCTCTAATAGTGATGTTAAGCATCTTTTCATGTATTTATTGACCATTGGTATGTCTTCTTTGGAGAGATGTCTATTTAGGTCTTCTGTGCGTTTTTTTGATTAGGTTGTTTGTTTTTTTGATATTGAGCTGCATGAGCTGCAAACAATGGTTTATGCACAAAGAAATTAATCACAACATTCATAATAATGGGTGAAAATTAAATGTTCATCAATAGAGACATGTTTATATTATCACATACTCTTGGTAGAGTTCTATGCAGGCATGATAATCATATCTTTCAAAGAGTTTTTGTTTTAACAATATGGAAAAGTACTTATGGCAAAATGCTAAGTGATGAAACAATATAAATATATGTCAAAAAGCTTCAGGGAAATACAGTAAATTGTTAGCAACCATTACCACTAAGTGAGGGAATCATACTTGTCATTTTTTTCTCAGCACTTTTCTGACTATTCCAGTTTATTATAAGCATCTAACCTTTGTGATCAGAAAAAAGCCTCTAAAAATATGTTTATACATAAAGCACCAGAAGTGTTTATAAATTTATTTAGCTAAAACAGTTAATAAAACCATAATGTTATTCAAGTGATATCTCAGCTTTGTCCTGATCTATTATACTTGGCACTGCCGGGATTTGGCATCATTAACTATAGCAAGTAAAATAACAGTAAAGTATTTATACAAAGGAAGAAAGGAGAGATTGAGGTCCTCTGTTAGTAGGAGGTAGTCTGACAGACTCTGATATGTTTTGTGCACTGTATCTGTATTTTCATTTGCATTGATTTTTTCAAGGGTTTTATGGCTAAAACTAGGTCCCCAAAGAAGTCAAGGGTTTTTTTTGTATTACCCTCAACTTGGCCGGAGGCAGAATGTCTGCAATTACTCCTTCTACTTTTAACTGACTTTGAATCCTGTCCTTTTTGGCTTGAACGCCTGGCTTTCAGCCAGGAGAAGGCAAAAAACTCTATCTGTTGGTTTTCAAATGTCATTTCCCCTTTGGCTTTGTTGATGGTAAAATTCTGTTTTTGCATCTGAAATTGGAAACTCTTCTAATCCTGGAGTCTGAATGTAATTCACTGGATGCTTTCTCTTATCTGTGTCTAGGATCTGCAGTTAGTCTGCTGTTTATTTACATCCAGGTGCAAAACCTGTAGACTTTTACCTTTAGTGCAGGCCAGATTTTGTTCCTAGCTCTGCTTGTGTTATCATTAGGTGTCAGTTGTTAATTACATCCACAGAGGAAATGGGGCCAGAGGCAGAAGGATCTGGGTTTTCTCTTCAGTTCTGAGCACCTGACCCTCAGATATTTCTTCCTTCTGTTGATGTTTGGTAGGGTCTGACTTTGGATTTGTCAAGGCTTGTTTGGCATAGAAAGAAAGAATGAAGTAATGCCATTGCATCAATATGGATAGACCTAGAGATTGTCATACTGAGTGAAGTAAGTCAGACAGAGAAGGAGAACTATCTTATGATATTCCTTATATGTGTAATCTTAAAAAGAAATGGTACAAATGAGCTTATTTACAAAACAGAAACAGACTACAGACTTAGAGAAAGAACTTATGGTTTATGAGGGGTGGGAGAAGGATGAGGGGAAGGGATAGGTAGAGAGTTTGGGATTGACATGTATACACTACTATATTTAAAATGGATAACCAACAAGGACCTACTATATAGCACAGGGAACTCTGTGCAATGTTATGTGGCAGCTTGGATGAGAGGGGAGTTTGGAGGAGATTGGATACATGTATATGTATGGCTGAGCCCCTTTGATATTCACCTGAATCTATCAAAACATTGTTAATCAGCTGTTGTTTAGTCACTGAGTCATATCGGACTCTTGCGACCCCATGGACTGTAGCCCACCAGGCTCCTCTGTCCATGGGGTTTTTCAATCAAGAATACTATAGTGGGTTGCCATTTCTTTCTCCAGAGGATCATCCTGGCCCAGGGATCAAACCTGTGTCTCCTGCATGGGCAGGCAAATTCTTTACCACTGAGCCATCAAAGAAGCCCATTAATCAGCCAAACTCCAAAAGTTAAAAATATTTCTAATATGCCTCCACCCTAGCAATTTGAATACCTTTTATATATTAATACTTGTTTGGCACTTCCTCCACAGAAACAGTAAAGAGTTAAGTTATATGATTTACAAGACTGCCTTGCAATGCATACTACCATACAATGCATCGTATTAATACCTATTGATTCTTTAAACTTCACAGTGACTTTGACATGCCTGTTCCATTTAATTCTCACAACTCTTTTTGGAGTGGGTTTTTGCCCATCCTCCGCATGAGAAAACTGAAGATCAGTAAAACTGGATGGTTTTTCCCAGGGTACCCAGTTAGCAATCGCTAGCTCCTGTCTTTCCACCTCCAGCATTCACATGCTGGAGGACAGCTGTTTTTGAATGACGCTGAAGTACGGAATTAATCATGGTGGGATCCATTTTGAGAATATCATTGATGCTTTGATCAAACTTTTTTTTTTTCTTTCTGGGCCAGGGCGAGGCCTCTCCGGCTCCTGCGCCAGGTGGAGGCTCGGGTCTTGGCCCTCGGGTCTGCCCGCCTCGGCGCGCTCCCTCCCCCACGGGACCCGCTCGGAGAAGCGAGCCGGACCGCCGTGGGAAGTTGGCCCGGGCCGCGCGGAAGCCTGGCGGGCTAGGCCCCCGATCAAACTTCTTTAATAAGATTTTTTATTTTTTCTGTCATTATATATATGTGACACCCATTTTCTGTGCAGAAATTTTCAGGGAAAAGAAATATAAGTTCTATAAAAGAACCTGGCATTCAGACCTCAATAAGAGGGTTATTTTGAGACATTAGTCAGCCGTCTTCTGAGATGGCAAAGAAAAGCAGTGTTCCTTACCTCAATACCTTGTCTCTCAGAGTTATTGCCTATTGTATGGTGAGCAGAGCGATCTTGGACTCGATAACATTTCTTGTCTGAAATGTTATCTTCCTCATTTACTTGTTGAGCTCCTCCTTTTGTGGTCCTCACACATTACTATACATCAGAATCACCTGGAAGGTTTGTTAAACCATAGATGACTGGCTCTGCATTCCAGGTTTCTGATTCAATAGGTCTGGGACTCTCAAAGTTGTATTTCTAACCAATGCACAAGTGATCCTGAGGCTGCTGGACTGACACTGCTCTTTCATAAACAATGTATTAGTGTAGGTATTAAAGTATTAATACCTACTGATTCTCTAGGCACAAACAAAAGTGATGTGTAAGTTCTTTTGTGACTACAGATATAATTCATTGTGTCTTTCTCTATACATTCATGCTTTTATTTGTTACACCACATTTTGGGGTAACAATTAGTGAATGTCTTCCCTACTTAACTGTCTTACTTAAAAAGGTCAAGACTTATTCTCCTTGTTTAGATCCTTATGGTCTAATACGATATTCAGTAGCTGCGGAAATTCACTAAGAATTTGAATGACTATATAATGTGCCTGGAAATATTTGTTCATTTTAAGTTACTTGTACAGGATAAATTTTTTGCTTCACTGGTTTTCCTTTATATTGTGGCTTTTCTCCCCAGTCAAACTTTTCTTTCTTTAGGACAACTGCAGTGGAAAAACTTTTTTTTTTTCCAGAATAACTACTATGTGCCAGGTATTGTGCTTTACATATGTTTTAGTTTATCATTCTTTGATTAATTCCCATGGCATAACTGTTATATTCCCATTTTAAAGATCAATTGAGGCTCAAAAAGATGAAGTGATTTTGTGAATATCATATAACTGAAAAGTGGTACAAAATAAGGTTTGAATTCAGCATTTTCTTCTGTAAAATCTGTTCCAATCTGTTGCCTCCAGAGTTAATTCTTATTTCTCTAATGGCATGTTAACATGATAGGTTAGTAGTATGTCTTCAGATAAAATAAAAGATGACCTTCAAGTTAGCATTATTAGTGATGCTCTGAAACCAAAACTGGGGTCCAGCTGCTTGCCACTCAAAAAGCCAGTGAAGACACCAGGTTGGTAGAAAGGAGAGTTTGCTTTATTTTGGATGCTGGCAACCATTGGGGATGGTGGATACCTGTTCAAAGACCAATTCCTTCCCAGCTGACAATCAGTGGGCAAGAGCTTTTATAGGCTGAGGAAAGGGGCTACATGAAGAAATAGCATGGTCAGTTCTGACAATCATCTTGAAATTGGTCATTGATAAGTACAATTAATCTTCAGTTCGGGGATCAGTTTGTTTCCATTTCTAGAGGTCATTTCTTGGCATTGTGGCAGCTGATGTCATGGCTATGGTCTGGTCATCATGTAGTTAATTTCTACCTGATGGGAGTTTCAGTATCTATAAGATAGTTCACAGGATATGGCTCAGAACATTACTTATGACCCTCGAGGAAGGACTCTTAAGTTCCTGACTGTACTGAATGACTCCATTATTATTATTTGGTTTCGACTATTTTTCTTTGTTTCTGTATTTTCTCACTTCTCCGATATAACTTACTCTTTGGCTAACGTTTCTCCACAGACAAAAGGCAGGTGGAGGACATGGAGGGCAGGCTTCCCACCCATGGGGTCTTGCTGTGCCTCAGTTCCTCTTTCCTTTTGTTTATTGCACACAGATCCAGTTCCAACTTTCAGTTCTTGTTTATTTCTACCCTGTCTCTCCTGTCTCTGTAGATCATTGAAGAAGTAGCTCCAAATGCTTTGCTTCTACAACTTACCAAAACTTACTTCAGTTGACTGCATTTGTAGTTTATTTTCTTCATTAATCAAATTGAAGAATTAAGCTAGAAGATGTTAAAACTGAGGACTCACTGGTAATCTCTAGTAAGTGATTTTGTTCTCTGGAGCTGAGGGGAAAACAATTCATTTTCACAGGTACTCAAGCTTAATAGTTTATTTTTTGAATCTTTTGATTTATGTATGTATTTCAGTATCATAATATCACTTTTATTTTTACCTTGCAAGTCTTTTTCTTTCCAAGAAAATTAAATTCTCTTGGGAATAATTGGATTTTTTTTTTCCACCATGAGTTATAAGATAGATATATTTTAGAAGGTCAAATATCTATTCTTTATTTCATTTATTATTGAAATAATCCTCTACTGAGGAATAGCAACAGATGAGCACTTTTAAGTAAAGAACAAAATTGACCTGAAGTGACCAATTCATTTCATTAATAATTCACTAAGTGTAAATTTCATATTTCTTATCATTTACTGATTTGAAGCTGAGAACCATTGTATTATATCAAGGAGTTGGCCCAGACTTTTAATTTAGTATCCTTTATCTATCCATTTGTTTAAAGCACTTGATGAATAAAAAATATAATTTAAAAGGCAAAAAATATATATTTCTTTCTTCATATTGTACTGTTGGGTGTTTTTGTTTGGTACTGATGAATGGATTTTATATTAACAGAGGAAGATGAATATGGGAATCCTTTTTCATTTATATTGATTTAATTCCTATCTATCTATGGGGTAATCTTAGTGTTTAATGCATTTGTTAATTCTGCAATTGGGAAAAAAAAATTATTGAAGAGTGGTACCTGGGACTCTTCATCTTGTTTATTGGTCCACTGGCTGAATTGGAATGCCAGAGATTTATTACTAGATTTACTCTGTACTTCCATTGTGCACACCTTTGGCTATGCCTGGCTGTGTTCATTTGTAAAATTTTCCAAGCTTAAATTTGAGTTACAGAAGAAAACAAAGTCCATCATAATTTTTAGCCCATTTAAAAAAAAAAGTACTCAACAAACTTCAGCTTCATACTTTGAAAACAGATGCCATTGTTTTAAGATTATTACCCTAGGGCCAGTGGTGAATTGATCCACGAAGAATAAAAGAAAAACAGTTACGAGAGTGAGGGATGGGCTGAATTGGGTATCTCTTGTTTATTTTTTTCTAAATCTTGGTCTGTAATCTCTACTGGATCTTTGAGATCAAGTATGCTAGGCACTTCATAAATGCTTGTTGTTTATACACATTCTGTGTATCATTGTTTTGCTATGTGTTTCAGATGTATAAAAGTAAATTTGCAGTGGCAAATATAAATACAGACCCTGTGAGAAGGTAATTAAAAATGTGGCTTGATGAAAGAGAGGGTAAAACTAGAAGTGAGGAACAAACCAGTTTGTTAGTATTGCCTCTACATAGTCCATTATGTGAGAGTAATTAAGTCAATTAACACTAATGTTGACCTTTCATCCGTAGGCAGTGAGTGGCTACCCCACACAAAAGTGAGGTGAATTGCTTTGTCTGTAAAGCCTGAAAACAATCCAAGGGAGCAAGACAAGAAAAAAAAAACAAAACCATAAAATATATTGGAATCAACTGTTTGGTTGATTCCAATATATTTTATATTTTCCCAGTATATTGGAATCAACCATATGGTCACCCATGAGAGCCCAAGAATTAAAATCACTATATTATAAGCTTAAGGGTTTTATTATACATTTTTACTTTAATCTTCTAGTATAGGCTTCAAAGATAGCTTCCTACTAAGACACTTACAAATAGATACCTGTAAAAAATCAGAGAACCTACAGACACCAGTCATCCTTTTATTTGTCATGAACTCTAGAACAGAGTTTTTATCAGCTATGATCAAATAAGTTGGACAGATCATATAACAAGTTAGAACTTGCCAATTTTTTTTTAATAGAAGAAACAGATGTCATCTTCTGTTGTAAACTACATCCTGACCATATCCCACCCCGACTACTCATAGCATATATAAACTCCCACTCCACCCCCCTTCCCCTCTCAAGCAAGCCAAACTACCAGGCTGTGTATTTTTAATCACTTTCTGTAGCAATCAAGAATTTGCCATCAGAGAAACCATTTCACTGCTTCTTATCTTTCGATGCCTGTTCTTGTTAAACAGATTTTAGATAAGAGCAACTGGCGGTAAGTGCCCTTCCTGAAACTAGAGGTCAAAATTGTTGCTATTGAAGCCCTAGGTAAATGATTCTGGAAAGCATTTGAAATCTTAGTCCTATTCAAATTCCAAATACAGTTTTTTCCTGCCCACCCCCCCCCCCCAGAAATTTCCATGTTTTTAGAAATAACTTGTGATTAAAAATATTTCAATGCTATACAAAAATCTAGAAATTTAGAAGGGTGGAGACATATACATGTAGATAATATGTAACTGATTCACTTTGCTGCACAGCGAAAATTAGCACAACATTGTAAATCAGCTATACTCCATTAAAAATTAAAAAAAATTAGAACAAATGTTTCTAATAGGAAAAGAGAAGGAAAACGCCTTTGAGTTTTTGGAGTTGTGAAAGGACTACACATATAATGGAGAAAGTTAAGACTCATTATACGGTAATATTTGCAAAAGCAAATGATGATATATATCTATCCGTGTGACCTCAGAGGGACTTCAGATAGCTTCTTCCTGATTCTAAATGTTAAGTCAGCTTTAGACTATTGCTGAGGAAAGCTGTTTCTGAAGACGCTTTTTTTTATGACACTGTTTTAATATTACATGAAATTGTGTTTGTGTGACTTAGAATGTGAAAAAGGAAAAGTAGTGAACGGAGAATGAAAAGTAGCTTGACAAAAGCATCTGGTCTCGGGGTCCTGCATAGGAAGTAGAAAAAGGATGTTGACTGGGTTAATCAGACTTTGCCCTTTTTGAAACTGCCTTGTCTCACCTCAGCATCCCATGGACAGAGGAGCCTGGCAGGCTACAGTCCATAGTGTCTCACAGAGTCGGACACGCCTGAAGCGACTTAGCGTGCATGCAGGCCGTCTTCCATCAAAGGCCACACATCCTTTTGAACAGGTGCTTTTAACCATTTTATTCAATAACCTCAGTGCCTCTTTAGATTCTGAATGATCCACGTTCGCATAAAATGAGTGAATATCAGACCTGGCAGATGAGGTATTCATCTTGCTGAGGTGATGGTAGCTTTTCAAAAGATTGGGTGACCTGTTTTAAGTGAAATATATGTGGCTGAACAAAGTTCCATGAAGATTCTGTCTATTTTCTTCTCAATATCAGTTCCTGATTCTTGTCATAATTCTTGCTGCTGTTGTTCATTGCTAAATTTTGCCCAACTCTTTGCGACCCCATGAACTGCAGCACGCCAGGCTTCCCTGTCCTTCACTTTCTCCTAGAGTTTGCTCAAACTCATGTCCATTGAGTCAGTGATGCCACCTAACCATCTATCTTTGCTCTCTTCTCCTTTTGCCTGCCTTCTTTCCCAGCATCAGGGTCTTTTCCAGTGAGTTGGCTCTTTCCATCAGGTGGCCCAAGTATTGAAGCTTCAGCATCAGTCCTTCCAATGAATATTCAGGGTTGATTTCCTATAGGACTGACTGGTTTGATCTCCTTACAGTCCAAGGGACTCTCAAGAGTCTTCTCTAGCACCACAGTTCAAAAGCACCAATTCTTTGGTGCTCAGCCTTATGGCCCAGCTCTCACATCTGTACATGACTACTGGAAAAACCATAGCTATGACTATATGGACATTTGTTGGCAAAATGATGTCTCTGCTTTTCAATATGCTATCTAGTTTTGTCATAGCCTTCCAAGGAGCAAACATCTTTTAAATTCATGGCTTTTAATTTCATGTTTTTTAAAAAAAATTCATGTATTTTTATTAATATCATGGATGAATCGCAAACTGGAATCAAGAGTCATAATTCTTAGATTTTCAGAATTTTTATGTTTCTAAAATGAATTTTTCATTTCTGTGTCAGTGACAGTTCCATAAGGATGTCACAATCTGTTGTCATCTTCCGTCTCCTATTCCATGAAGTACAACCACTTCCCTCCTTCCAGCTCCGAGTTGAAGGCATTTAGAATGATGCAGTTACAATTATAGAAGTGAAGTGAAGTGAAAGTCACTCAGTCATGTCTGACACTTTGTGACCCCATGGACTATAGAGTCCGTGGGATTCTCCAGGCCAGAATACTGGAGTGGGTAGCCTTTCTTCCCAACCCACGGATCAAAGCCAGGTCTCCCACATTGCAGGTGGGTTCTTTACCAGCTGAGCCACAAGGGAAGCTCAAGAATACTGGAGAGGGTAGCTTATCCCTTCTCCAGGAGATCTTCCTGACTCACAATTATGGAAGATGCTGATAATTACTTAGTGATGCATGGGTTGTATTCAGAACCGTACTAATTAATGTATATGACTACATAAAGTGGGGGAAGGACTTGACTATCCTTCTACCAGGATGTGGAGAATTTACTTAAGGAGGGAAATTAAATCAGAAGATAGAGAAACAAATAGAAGATATAACTTCTGTGACACTGAAGTAGAAAGAGAAAAAAAAAAAACTGTTCAGACAGAACAAGCTCTCAGTCTAGTCAACGCTACCTTTAGTAGGAAGTGGGACTTAAAAACGGGAGGATCTAGGAATAAGGAGGGTCTTTCCAAAAGTGAATCTGGATGGATCCTGGGAGAACTTAACATGATGAGGTTAGTTCATTACCTGAGATTTTTTTGATTCTTGGTTTTTGTGAAATGGAATATTTCTTGCTGTATCAGTAAACAGGGCTGTCACAGCCATCCTTGATTCCAGCCCTCCTAATGGAAATATCTGAGTCCAGAGGACGTCCAGGAAAACCTGCTTGCTATCTGGCAGACATCAACCACTCCCCATGGTGAGTAGGAAAGAAGGATGTGAAAAATAAAATCACAGGATGCTGGCCCAGAAAGCTGAGAATGCATACTGAGATGCATATGAAAGGAATAATTTCAGTTAGCCCAGACTCTTGCATCTTCCCATACGTAAAAAAGTACTAAATTCCTTAACTTGAGCTATCTTTTTTTCCTTAATTAACAGCAATCTTTTGAAGTTCAGCCTACCTGCCCCTTGTTGCAAACTTCTGTATAAACCGACTCCTCCCCTGCCTCCTCAAAACAGTTCAGCTCACTTGAGATACTATCTCCCAAGCTTGAAGTCCTAAAAATTCCCACCAAATAAAACATAACTCTCATCTTCTAAGTTGTGACTATTTTTTAAGTTGACAGTTGTCTTGTATACATCAGCTTTGATTGCCAGATAATCAGTAACCAGTAATTGTTCCCTTATGTGCTGCTGGGCAACCACTTCATGCCTAAAAATATTTTGGTGAAAAATTTTGCTTATCTTAGTTTTAGAAGTGAACTGCCTACCTGGCTATTATTGCCAGAGAAAATGCAAAAGATGGAACGTTACCATGAAATGAATGAGTATGAAAAGTTATTTTACGGTAAGAAAAAAAGTACCGATTGCAATACAATTGTTTTATACTTTTGTGTACAAGGGGAAGATAGTGAAGGACAGGGAAACCTGGCATGCTGCAGTCCATGGGGTTGCAAAGAGCTAGACATGACTAAGCGACTGAACGACAGCTACAAGTGTTGTCGTTATTTGGCCAGATTCCAGAAAGCTATTTTTCTGTGTGTGTGGATTTTAAGGCATCTTTTTATACAAAAATTCAGTTCAGTTCAGTCGCTCAGTCGTGTCCGACTCTTTGCGACCTCATGAATCGCAGCACACCAGGCCTCCCTGTCCATCACCAACTCCCAGAGTTTACTCAAACTCATGCCCATCGAGTCGGTGATGCCATCCAGACATCTCATCCTCTGTCGTCCCCTTCTCCTCCTGCCCCCAATCCCTCCCATTCTCCTCCTGCCCCCAATCCCTCCCAGCATCAGAGTCTTTTCCAATGAGTCAACTCTTCGCATGAGGTGGCCAAAGTATTGGAGTCTCAGCTTCAGCATCAGTCCTTCCAATGAACACCCAGGACTAATCTCCTTTAGGATGGACTGGTTGGATCTCCTTGCAGTCCAAGGGACTCTCAAGAGTCTTCTCCAACACCACAGTTCAAAAGCATCAATTTTTCGGTGCTCAGCTTTCTTCACAGTCCAAGTCTCACATCCATACATGACCACTGGAAAAACCATAGCCTTGACCAGACGGACCTTTGTTGGCAAAGTAATGTCTCTGCTTTTTAATATGCTATCAAGGTTGGTCATAACTTTCCTTCCAAGGACTAAGTGTCTTTTAATTTCATGGCTACAGTCACCATCCACAGTGATTTTGGAGCCCCCCAAAATAAAAATTGGTAATATCTAATTTATATTGTAGTGGATCTTGTCCAAAGATGGCTACATCAATAAATGCCCCCCACGTGACCCTCCTTACAATGTAATGTTGACAGTCCTCCGTTGAGAATTGGGGTCTTTTTCCTTTGTCTTTGATATGGGCAAGCCTCAGGCTCTCTTCTAGCCAAGAGAATGGAACAGAAATAGTCCTGAAGTCATAAAAGGTGATAGAACTTTCACCTGGTTCTGTCTCTCAGGGACACTTGATCTTATAACCCAGACCAGCCACCATACTGTGAGAAAGTGCAGTCTAGCCCATGTAGAGAAATCGGAAAGAGAGACCCACACAGAGAGAAACTGGGGACCCCCCCCGACATTTATTATAGCATTGATCACTAAATGTGTGAGGGAAGAAAGGGAGGAAGGATAATTCCAGCCCTTAGTCTTTCACTGAAGTCTTTCATCTGAGGACTCAGACATCATGGAGGAGAGATGAGCCACCTGCCCTCTGCCCTGTCTGAACACCGGACCCTCAGAGTCCACCAGCATAACAACACTAGGTTATTAACTTGTTACATAGCCGCAGTAACCGGAAAATGTGTCAATCAAGTTTTCATGCCTAAGTTTATGCTGACTTTACAGTTATTCACTCAAGACTTTCTTTTACATAACCTCACTTTCAAAAATATCTTTCTGTATGTCTGAAAACTCAGTTTCCAAATAGTGGACTGATCATTTTGCTAAAATTTTAGAAAATGGTTTTTAAAACTCAACTGTGTCCCTAGCATGTGGTGCAATTTCCTTGCTTTTGTAATGTGCTCAATTAAAAAAAATAATGACTGAATGAACCTTCTCAGAATCTGCTGACCTTTCTTCTCCATGGCTCATGCTGAAGTTTCCACAAGTGTTGGTGGAAAATGGAAATATACCTTAAAATACTGCTACTTAAAATTAAGAAAAATCTTTAGCTGGAATGAGCCTGTAAGTACATTATCCCATTCAGTGATAGCACTGTAATATAAATAAACATGGATTATCCATTTATTGTGTGTGTGTATTTACACATACATATATATATGGGCATCATTTTTACCACTGAGTCTGTCCACTGTGTGCTGAATGAAAGGGCAGGTGAGAAAGTGTATCATGATAGAACCTCTGGAAAAACATTTAAAATATGTTTTCCTGTTTTAATTTATTTGATAAGGTTGCACATGCATGAAAATATTAACTTGACTGCTGAAAACTATCCAGCAGTAACTTACATATTGACAACAGCCCTCAGAAACTTAACTTGTGAACTACATCTTGGAGGAGGAATAGGAGTTTAGAAATGAGATGGACTCAAGGAGTTTATTTGCACTAAATTGCCAGTCATTACTTCCATGCTGAATCCTCATATCAGAATGCCTGTGCTCACTCGTGGACGCTGTTAAAGGGCATATTACCCTCTGTATAAAAAGTTCTAGGTTCATCTACCTCACTACAACTGACTCAAATTTGTTCCTTTTATGGCTGAGTAATATTCCATTATATATATATATATGTGTGTGTGTGTGTGTGTGTGTGTGTGTGTGTACCACATCTAGAGGAGTAGGATCAGGGGAAGGGAGGGAGGCTGAAGAGGGAGGGGATATATATATATATATAAAATTATAAATGATTCATGTTATTATATGGCAGGAACCAACACAAAATTTTAAAACAATTTTCCTGCAAAAAAAAAAAAAAGCTAAATGAATAAAGTTAAAAATGATAAAGGGCTTACAAGTGGCTGGTGGTTCCTGAACCATGGCCGTTGGGTTCAAGTACAGTGAACAACTTATTCCAGGGAGTGAAGCCATTGTGTGCCACCAATCAGAATCTCTCTTTTGAGATTTTGAACTAGGAGAGCAGAGATTGAGAGAGAGAAATTATTGCTCTAACTGTTAAGATCATGTAGGCTTGGGGTTGCCAACACTGTGGACTTGATACAGATGGTCTGTAGAGAGGAGTCCTAGGTCAGGGCATAAGGTAGAGGTTGTCCCATTCCTGCCACCTTGACTATCACTCTTGCTTTTTAATTCTGTGCACTTCCCTCCAAATCCTTCCAATAAATTCCGGACCCCCCAAAAAACTTGGTTGACTGGCTTTTCAGTCTTGACACCAGGGAATTTCTAAAACTCCGATAAGGGGAATGTGTATGGAATGTGTTTAGACCTGGAAGAGTCTGGTAGATCTGGGGAACTGTGAAGTTCATTTGTGTACAAGAAAGTATTGATTTCTACAACATATGGGCTCTACACTGTGCTAGATCCTAGAATTACCATAATGAATGACAGGATCTTTCACTTTAAAATTCTGCATTGGGTGGTAGACAAGACCGTCAATGTTACAGTGGGAGGAAATGACATAGGACATAAATTTGGTTTTATGGGTGAAATAGTTTGAACTAAATTTCACAGTCTATACATTTTTCAGTCAGTTCAGTTGTTCATTTGTGTCCAACTCTTTGCGACCCCATGGACTGCAGCACGCCAGGCTTCCCTGTCCATCACCAACTCCCGGAGCTTGCTCAAACTCATGTCCATCGAGTGGGTGGGGGGGCATATAATTCCCAAGGGGCTGAAAATGGACTCTTATTAGGGGAAGGGGTCAAAAATCTTACATACAACAATTTATCAGTAATGTCTAATATCAACTCTGACAAAAATCGTCCTTTTATAAAAACTTTTTAAAATTTTTAATTGGAGGATAATTGCCTTACAATACTGTGTTGGCTTCTGCCATACAACAGCATGAATCACCACAAGTACATACATGTCCCCTTCCTCCTGACCGCGCCCCCGCCCCCCCACCTCCCATCCCATCCCATCCCTTTAGGTTGTCCCTGGGCACTGAGCTGAGCTTCCCGTGCCCACACCACAAATTGCCATTAGCTGTTTTACACATGATAGTGTATATGTCAGTGTTACTCTCTTCAATTCATCCCACCCTCTCCTTCTCTCGCTGTGTCCAAAGTCTGTTTTCTATGTCTGCGTCTCTATGCCTGCCCTGCAGATAGGTTTGTCTGTATAGTAGAAGATAACCAACTACAAAATCTTACTTCTTAATGCTTAACTTCCCTTCTTAGGTTGGGAGGAGTCATGGGTAAAAAGTTGGGGAACAGTGCTGTCAACCATGGTGCTACTCTTTCTGGCTCTTTAGCAAAAGAGTTAGTTTGTTTTTTAGTTTTCTTTTTTTTGGTCAATAATGTATCCAGTTGAAGAGAAACCACTGGATTTCATTTCCCTATAGACATGTTAAAGAGCTGGAGGAGCAAATGCTTTCCTATAGCAGGAAGACTCATTTTAGTAGAGTTTATGTTGGGAACTGTGGCTTTAGTTCTGGCAGAAATTACAGTCTGTCCAGGTGACTGCTCTCATGTAAAAGCCAATCATTGTAGCAGGGGAAGGCCTTCAGCTTATGCAGAATGGGAACATTTTCCTCAGTCCTTAGTAAAAATGATCTTGCCTTCTTAGGGATAATTACTAAGCTTTATATTATAGTCCTCATCTGTAAAATATTTGTATATTTGCCTATTTTCTTAGTGTATAGTGTATGTATGTGTTAGTTGCTTAGTCGTGTCTGTATCTTTGCGACCCCATGGACTGTAGCCCGCCAGGCTCCTCTGTCCATGGGATTCTCCAGGCAAGAATACTGGAGTGGGTTGCCATTTCCTCCTCCAGGGGACCTTCCTGATCCAGGGCTCGAACCCGGGTCTCCTGCATTGCAGGCAGATTCTTTACTATCTGAGCTATAGGGAAGTCCCTTTCTTAGAGTATGCTGCTGCTGCTGCTAAGTCGCTTCAGTAGTGTCCGACTCTGCGCGACCCCATAGATGGTAACCCACCAGACTCCCCTGTCCCTGGGATTCTCCAGGCAAGAACACTGGAGTGGGTTGCCACTTCCTTCTCCAATGCATGAAAGTGAAAAGTGAAAGTGAAGTCTCTCAGTCATGTCAGACTCAGCAACCCCACGGACTGCCACCTACCAGGCTCCTCCATCCATGGGATTTTCCAGGCAAGAATACTGGAGTGGGTTGCCATTGCCTTCTTCTCTTAGAGTATGCTTACCTTAAAAAAAATTTTTTTTTCTCTAAACCAGAAATGTCATCATGAAATAATTCATTTACATTCCTCAAGATTTATTCTTCTTTTCCCGAAGAACTAGTAGATTAAGCCAAATTATTGATGAAATAATTTGAAATGAGTCTCTGCCTCCTAAATATATGTATGTGTGTTTCAAGAAAAAGATGAGGCACTGAGGTTAATTTTGATTTGATCTTCTCCTTTATATGACAACAACATGAAAATCCTAATTGTTTTCAGGGCCAAATCACCTATGTTTCTAGAGGCACAATTTCCCTGTCTGAGAAAGTCAAGCTATTATGTATATTTTTGTCATTTTGTTAGTGAAGGCACATTTATATATGATTTATTTTAAAAATCTGGGAACAGTTATATTAGTCAAGGGCAATGTGTCAGGTATTGCTCATTAGAGGGCATATACTTTATTAATAAGTAGTATAATTCTGCTCTTACATTATGTCCCCAGTTTTTAGATTAATCATGCTGTTTGGCAACAAGATGGTGGTGTGAGTAGGCTTCATCATGAACTCAGCTGGAGCAAACCAGGTTGTTTGTTGAATGGGGACCTCCTTTGTCTTTGTCTTGGATAAATGAGTGATTGTTTTAACTCTTTACAGGTTAATGGCAAGCATTACATTAATGCTTGACACTGAAGTACTAACATTTTTAAATAAACAATGCTGCCTAGTAGACCCTCAAAATTACTGATCATTGATCAAGTAAGCAAAATATCTTTGTTATTCAACAAATTAAAAAGTGGAAGGTTATTAATTGTATATAAGTGCAAAATTTGCAGGGGAAATAGAGTTCATCTATCATTCTACATATTTGAAAAATGGTTGAAATGATGAATAGCATGGATAAAGAATGTCATACTGCATCCTTAAAGCAAAGACTACTTGTCAATTTTCTCTCTTAAAATTTTCTCCATGATACATGGCTTCCCTGGTGGCTCAGCTGGTAAAGAATCTGCTCTGCCTGCAATGCAGGAGACCCAGGTTCGATCCCAGGGTCAGGAAGATCCCCTGGAGGAGGAAATGGCAACCCACTCCAGTATTCTTGCCTAGAGAATCCCATGGACAGAGGAACCTGGCAGGCCACAGGCCATGGGATTGCAGAGAGTCAGACACCGCTGAGCGACTAATACTCTCCCTTTCACCTGAATTCTTTGAGGAAACTGGGCGGGCACAAAATTGTGTCATAGTCTTACAAACCAAAATGTTGTTTTCTCATGTATGTATAGACTTCTTCACAGAAAAATATTATGGGATTTACTGTGAAGCACTTTGTACAGAAGCAGACCAAAGATTAAATTTCAATAGTAACTCAGTACTGGTGGGTGCTCCACGTGGCACAAGGCGTTGAGTTCACTGTGGGTCTCCCATGAATGTTTACTTGTTATATGTTTTTTTCCCTGTGACATGAGTTTGTACATGACTCAGATGGTGCTTTTGGGGAGCTCTTTCTGAGTAGATTGTGATGGTGCAAGTGAAAAATCTATTTTTTCACCTTACCAGGCCCTGGTGAGTTTAGGCTAGGCCAAGAGATATTGATGAAAATAGATTCCTCCTATACATTGATACTGTCTGTGGGTAACTCCAGACTTGGGCTTCCTGACCAGGCTTCGGTCAGTGTTGCCCTCTGATCCTGTCCTTATGGCCACTTTTGACACCAACTCAACCAATCCCGTATTGCCATGTATTAATGAGGTGGTTTGGGAATGTGGAGTCACACAGACCTGACTATAAAAATATCACTTCTATCCCTTAATCTATGACTTGGGAAAACTTATTTGATTTTTCTCAGCCTTGGTTTTCTCATCATTCTCATTTCAAAAAAGTTTATGTGAGAATTAAATGAGACAGTGTAGGTGACGGACACGGCACAAGGGCTGATATATAATAAATCCTAAATAGGCATTAGCTGTAACTATTAGAGTTTTTATCATCATATTCTTTACTGTCATCATTGTCATCATTCACTAGAATACTTCTGCATCTTACCACTTAGACCTATGCCAATAAGGAATCTGATTAAGCTCTCATCTATGCCTATGTCTGTACCTTATGCATGCTCAGTCATATCTGACTCTTCGCAACCCCATGACCTGTAGCCCCCCAGGTTCCTCTGTCCATGGGATTTCCTAGGCAAGAATACTGGAGTGGGTTGCCAATTTCTCCTCTAGTGAATCTTCTGAACCCAGGAATCGAACTCACGTCTCCTGAGTCTCTTGTATTGGCAGGTGGATCCTTTCCCACTGACTATATTAGCTATTTATTACCTTATAATAAAGTACCCCCAAACCTACCATCTTAAATAACAAACGTTATCTCACACTCAATTCCACTTCCTGGCCTCCCATGGTATTGTAGTCAAGCTGTTGGCCAAGGCTTGTCTTTGAAGGGTTGATTGAGATAAGCTCACTCACCTGGCTGTTGACAGGAGTCTTCTGTTCCTTCTCTTGTGGAACCCTTGGTAAGACTCTGAGGACATGGCTCCCCTCATGTGAAGACAGTCATATGAGAGAGGGCAAGAACTAGTTGTAATATCTCTCAGAAATGGGAAGCAAACATCACTCTCATGGAATCAACCCTGGTCAGTGTAGGAGGGGCAACACAGGGTGGGAAGCCAGCAGATGGAGGCCATTGGGCGCCATCTTAGAGGCTGTTATCATAGCTGTGTCTCTTGCTGAAGTTCCTATTTTTGCATCCTGCCTGTGACTGAACAGAGTCGTTGCCTAGATTGAACATATCCCAATATAATGTTCTTCATATGCACTTACTCTTTCTTTACACCTCAATTTTCATACTGAGCAGTTCTTTTAAGAAAGAATTATCTTTCCTTTTAATGTGAGGAAAAGCTCCCCAGTGTATAAAAACAATAATCATTCACCATCTCTTTCTAGCATGACATGCGGTGAGATTTAACTTCATTGCTCTGTTAGAATATTCTATTCTTTGTGGAGGGCCAGGTTTAAAAAAAAAAAAAAAACACTCTTCCAGGTTCTGTCACAAAAATAAAAACCTATCTCTGTGAAGTTTGTCAAGTGAAGTGGACACAAATATGGCACAAAGTCTAGAGAGAAAATACAAACAATAAGAAAAAAAAAAGGCTATAATCAGTCTGTGAAAAAGAGATAAGTTAGAATAAAGCTGCAGTAAAAATACCCAGAAAACATATGCTGTTTTTTAGGAGGGAAATGAGAAAAGTCAGAGTATAAAATACAGAGCAAAAAGCTTAGGGATCCCAATAGGGGAAAAAGACACCAATCTCAGAATTTTTTGTGCAAAATGTTTTTAGTGTTTTGGGGCCAACTGTAAGGAAAACCAGGTGTACACAGAGCTTTAGGGCACTGTGGAGGAAAAACATTCAAAATGTGCTCTCATGAGTCTCATAATCAGAAACATCCTCTAACTTAAAGGACAAGGAGAGAATTTGAACTCCTGATGGGAAGTTGCTCCAGGAAGATCATGCCTTATTTTTTTTTCTTAGCCATTTTCTGAAGGAAGAGACCAAGAATTGATAATATTAAATTGACAAGTTTTAGCAAAGCAGACAGCACTGTACTGTTATTTTTTTAATACACAAACCAGTCTCAGGTCTCTTCAATCAAAAAGCATGTGTGTTAGTTTGTAGGCTTTTTAAAACATCCTAAACAAAGTTACATGGTTTTTCAGAGTTATAGAAAACTAGGTTTGAATCTTGGCTCTGATCCTGACTACCTGTGACATTTTGTGAGGCTTACTGGCCTGTCAAAGCCTCATCTCTTCCTATGTAAAACACAAATTCTGACACATTCTAGGTGCTTTGTATCTTGTAGCTATTATTAATGGTGAATATTATTTTTTCAAATGATGTTGATCCCTGTATTTTCAGGAGTTAAAACTTCTAAGTGAGATGGGGGCTGTATCATAAACTTGTATCTTGTTAAGGTGAAATGAAAAAAGTAGTTAAATTCAGTCCTTCTTTAGCTGTGATGATACAATCAAAGCTCAGTACATCCTTTTGGATTGATTAATTTTGCACATGATATCCTAATTATAGCTATACTCATGGACTTGTGATGAAGGTGTCTCTCAAAACTGAAAACTACTTGAAGGTGTTTATGTGTGTGTATGTGAGTCTCTCAGTTGTGTCCGACTCTGCAACCCCATGGACTGTAGCCCGCCAGGCTCCTCTGTCCAAGGATTTCTCCAGGCAAGAGTACTGGAATGGGTTGCCATTTCCTTCTCCAGTGGATCTTCCCAACCCAGGGATTGAACCTACATCTTCTGCACTGCAGACAGATTCTTTCCTGACTGAGCCACCAGGGAAGCCCTCTCAATTTTCAGATATTATAAAAATTCAGTTGTTCTTGGGGAGGAAACTGAGGCACACTGACCCCCCACCCCAGACCTCTATTTGCCAGTCCAAGGTCTAGCACACACCTTCCTGTTCTCCAAGATAGGAACCATCATATGTATCATTTTATCCCTAGTTTTTTTCCTAGCACAAGGCTTTGCACGTAAGAGATGCTCAGCAGATGTCTGTTAATTTACACTGAAGGATATGTAGAGAGTTACTACCATCTAATTCTGCAGTTTGCATTCCATTTTCCTTCCTGTTGTTCCAAGGCACCCCTATTTTATCCATACATAGGCAACTTTGGAGTCCGGATCTTCCAGAAAAGACTACAATGACTGAAGTCTTTAATGGATAACTTCATTTTCTGAACTTGATCAAGGTCTAGACTCAGTGATCTTTCTCTACTTATTACTACCTCTTCCTGAAGGAGGGGAGGAAAAAGAGTTGAAGTGCAAAACACTGAATTCATAAGTGAAAGTGAAGTCGCCCAGTCATGTTCGACTCTTCGCGACCCCATGGACTGTAGCCTACCAGGCGTCTCTGTCCATGGGATTCTCCAGGCAAGAATACTGGAGTGGGTTGCCATTTCCTTCTCCAGGAGATCTTCCCCAGGGTTGGAACCCGGGTCTCCCGCATTGTAGGCAGACGCTTTACCGTCTGAGCCACCAGGGAAGTCATAAGCCCATACCAATTCTTAAGCCCACGGGAAAATCATGAAATTGTAAGGTGACATGAAATTGCATCACTCGGATTGGTTTTTCCTCATCTGAATCATCTCTCAAAACTTGACGCTACATGGCTTCTCTGGGGAAATGTTGTTCGGGTCCATTTGTACACAGGAGAGGGGTAAGCCTGCTGACAGACATGGTTCATGGTGAGGAGGGGCTTTGAGGTGAGTGTGTGGTCTCATTGTGAGCTGACTGTAACAATATATGCTTACCTTAAAATGCCCAAATTGATTTTCCAGAGAAGATGAGAAATGGGGGTGACATATTAAGTCTTTGTTCACTTGAATCATTCAATAATTATGGATTGAGTAACCATCGATTATGCTAGTATCTTTTCAAACTCTGTGCATTATATAAAATGAAGACAACACTGGTCCTCATCTCAGAGAATTCCCTAGCTCAATAGAAGTGATAAAACCAACAGTTGACTTATGATCAGACTTCAACTGTAGGTCATCTCAGTGGAGTTAGTGTCCTGTTTAGATAAAAATTTGCCCTTCAAGACATTCCATCACAGCAAATATTGATGTTACTTACTTTCAGTATCCAAAATAGGGATAAATCAATACTTAATTCTATTTTTGCGTAGCAGATAATCATATGACCTTATACAATGTATCTCTACATTCAGCTAATCAAGAAAATATGCTCAATTTTCATTAGTATTTATTTGAGAGATAAAACAATATTGCCTTATGATTGTAGAACATGGTGTGGTTTTCAAGGGCATTCAACTACATTTTTTTAAACTTGAAATTCATAACAAACCTGTACAGGAGGCAAGGAAGACCTCTTCCAGATGAAGACACAGGGTCAGGGTTGGTCAGTGACTGCCATCTGGCAAGTAGCAGAACCTTTGCCAGGCTCTCTGCCTTGATATTCAGAGCTCTTCCACATTATTGCAATAGAATTGCCCAAGGATACAGTCTATCAGTCAGACAGCCTTCAAGATAAGTTGACTCTAGCACTTTCTGTCTAGTTTGGTCACTGTGTATGTAGACAACTAGTTAAAAATTGTTCACTTTAATTCAGGAATCTCTCTCTGAATGGGAGTGAGTTCTTTCTAACATTCTTAGCTGACTGTATGCCATCACATCCTTCCTCTTTACGTACACACCGGCAATGACCAAGGCAGAGTGTGACTGTTGCTATAAACATTGAAACATAGACCTGTGGCTCACACACATGGTTGTGGGTGGCAGTGGCTTTTAGAAACCTTGATAAAACTTTTCATGAGAATGTTTGCTGACAAACAGCACATTCTGCACATAGAAGGGAAGGTCCCTGGTCTTGTTTTTCTTCTTGGAACCATGTTAGCACCTCCCCGTCTATCCTCTGCTGCTTCTTTCATTCATCCCCTCCAGGAACTTAATTCACCCTCAGCACTCTTCTTGGTGCTGAGAATAAGACAGTGAACAAGGCAGATGTGTCCCCTTTCCCTGCAGAGGTGACATACTGGTGCAGAAAATGGGGCCATTAAGATGTAAACCCAAAAGCAATGGTTGAAAACTTTGCAGATTCTGTTAAGAAAAAGAATATTGCGATAAAACAGAGGCTGGTTTATTTTGATAGAGTGGCTATGAACAGCCACTTCGAGGAGGAGATAATGTTTAAACTGAGAGTGGATGACAGTGAGTCATCTGAAGTAGTGCTCCGGGCTATCGGACCAACCGGAGAAGAAGTCATAAGGCAGGGTCTAAAGGATGCCAGATCTTGAGAGCTCTGTCCTGTGTCTGACTTCTAAGACAGTAAAACAAACAAACAAACAAACCCTATTAAAGGGTTTAAGCATGGTGATGAGTTATTCTGACATAATCTTAAAAGATCATTTTATTTGATATAGGTGGAAAAAAACAGGAAAGAGACCACTTAGGAGGCAACTGAACATGGGGGTGGCTTTTGGGGAGAAAAGAGCATAAAAACGAAACATGTTTTTGAAGTAGAATTGGCAGACCTTGCCAATGGACTGGATGTAAGGAGTGAGAGCTGGAAGGACAAAAGGAAAAGAGGATGGCTCCCAAATTTTGGCTTTAATAAACGAAGGGATAGCAACACCATTGACTACTATAGGAAAGATGGGCTAAGGAATAGGTTGCTTTTGATATTAGGGTTTAACAAGGGTTCCAACATGGAGATGTTACATTTGAGATGCTCAGGAGATGTCTAAGAAGAAGATTTGAAGTGTCCTTTGAAGCCTGGGAGAAGGCAATGGCAACCCACTCCAGTATTCTTGCCTGGAGAATTCCATGGACAGCGGAGCCTGGTGGACTACAGTCCATGGAGTTGCAAAGAGTCAGACACAACTGAGTGACTAACACTTTTACTTTCTTCTTTATATATAAAAGTCTGGAGTTCAGAGAGGTGGTCTAGGAAGGTTTAGACATTTTTTTGGTGCTGACCATATATGGATACATCAGTTTAAGAAGATGTCCCAGGAGCAAACTTCAGAAAACTCTAATTTTAAAGATAAAATATGGTGCAATAGGACAAAAAGTAAAACTGGAGGAAAGTCAGTAATGGGGGAGGTGAAGAAAGAGGAAATGGGGTTGTCACAGAGAAGAGGGTTTCTTCTGTCCATGAGAAAAGGATTTCGTAGAAAGGAAGGAGTGGGTCACTGGCTTGGATGATACTGAGAAGTCAGCATAGCCTAGGCAGGCCGACCAACAGAGCTGACATGATAATTATCAGGTTGTTCAAGGATCATCATGAAGTGCTGTCATTAGTAATTTTTGAGGCAATTCTCTTTGCCTTACTTTGCTCAGTTTCATGAGGAATCTGAAGATCCAGATTGTCAGGTTGTCAGCCTTGGAAGCAAAATGCAGCCGGTGGGCTCAGGCAGTACCCCCAAGTCTTTGGTTTTCAAGAGTAGTTAAGTTTGAAAAAATGATGAAGCTATTTCTTGTGTGTCCCCTGATAATGAGAATAACGTGCAAAGAGTAACTGAAGTGGGACCATACTTCAACATTGGGTGGGAATTCAAGTTAAACAACTATCCTTAGTTAGTCTTTGATTTCTGAGGATTTATTTTAGATTTCAGTTATTGATCTATGATTTCCTACTTTCTAGTTAAGGAGTGAGAGCATCGAACTACAATTCAGGCCCTTGGATGGAAATCCCAGGTCCATTAGTTACCCAGTTGCCCAAACCCAGGAATATTACCAAAGCACCCAAGCTCCAATTTCCTCATCTGAAAATGGTGAAAACTAGACTTGCCTGATAGGCTTGTCATAAAGGTTAAAATAACATGGCTTAAGAGGCACCCAGTGAGCAGCATTTAATTTTTATTAGAAATGTACTGGGAGTTAGCACAGGTCCAAATGCAATCAGGGTTGGAAAAGGGCTTTGTTAACTTACAAACACCATGAAATAAAATGTGCGGATGTGTTTATCATTGATAACTCTTTTTTTTTTTTAGTTTTTTAATTTGGGATGCACCACCTTACTTTTTGGTGCAGATCTATTTACTATCTAGGAGTTGTGGGTGAGTTGGTGGGTAGCCAGGAAAGAGGATGGCTCTGGGAGCGTAGGCAGAGGAGCAGATGGAGCTACAGGCGGCAATTGGTTTGGAAGCCGGGAAGGCAGCTGCTCTGAGGAGGAAATCCAAGGGAGGGCTGGACAGGCTGAGGGAGAAGCATCAGGCAAAGGTAGATGACCTTTCTTGGAGAAACTGGGCGTACCATGCAGCAGGCTCCTGTTCTCTGGCTACCTGATGCAAAGAGCTGACTCATTGGAAGAGACCCTGATGCTAGGAAAGATTGAGGGCAGGAGGAGAAGGGGGCCACAGAGAATGAGATGGTTGGATGGCATTACTGACTCAGTGGACATGAGCCTGGCAAGCTCTGGGAGATTGTGAAGGACAAGGAAGCCTGGCATGCTATGAGTAAAAGACAGGGATGAAGTTTGTCTATTATGCAGAGATGTTCTTTGTAAGAGAAGAAAGAGAAAAATGTTCCCAGTATTTCGATAGGCTTTCTGTAGTTCTCTCTCCAACCCTTTGTCTTTTAATCCCCCTCTAGGGAAGAAAACAAATATCCATGGAACTGAAAAGCTTTCATCTTTCATCATATCTGTTAGAGGGATGCTAAGGTTTAAACCCATTTTCTGTTATTTTAATTCTGCTTTTTAAGCCTCACACATGTTGCTATTTGTGATTTTTAAAATGTTTCTAGGTTATGTCTCCATATGGAGGTTCTAGGAAACTCACCTTTTTGCTCTTGTGCTATTTTGATTGATAGGTGTTTAGCTAGATTTAGCCACCATTTATTGAGCACTTAAAATTAATCTCTGTAATAGCTCTGTTCAGGCATTTTACTATTTAACTTCATACAAGCTCTTTAGGAAGTTGGTTTATTTTCTCTTTTGGTAATTGGAATACTGAGGTTTAAAGAGGCTAATTTACCTTGCCAGTTTTCTAGTAGAGCCCTGGTTTCAACTTAGGTTTGTCCGCCTTCCAGTCCCTTTCTTGAGCCACTATGGTTTAAAACAATCTCTATTCCTTAGAAAGAGCCATCTTCTAGGTCCTATTTATAATTGAACAGGTGTTCTCTGCCCTTTTTATTCATATATTTGTTCAGAGTAGGAGGAAGGGAAGGAAAATGCATTTACTGGCCACATACCATGTGCCGTGTTACTTTGCAAATACTTTCTCATGATTTTCAGGAAAAAAAAAATCCAAAATGAGTATTAAACCCCTGTGTTGCTTAGAGAGGTGATTACTATTTTTTCAGGAAATCCTTAGAGAAATTGAATAGTTTGCCCAAGTTTATCATGTTTATTTACTTTTCATCTAACATTTAGAGACTGGGTCATGTAGGGTTACAAAGAAGAATAAGTTTTGAATCCCTTGAGAATAGGAACTATACTGGAGAAGACAAACACATATAGAGACAATTATAGTGAAGTATCAATAGAAAGTGAGGGATATATTCTACATTGTATGCACACAGAAGGGACTATAAGCCAGTCTGAAAAGACTCAAAAAAGGGAAGCTTCACATTTGGTCTTTCCTCTCCCTCAAACTTAATCCCCACCCCACCCACATACCTCTTACACCATGATGCCTTCTAGTGGATTGGCCAAACCATTTGCTCAAAAGAGTTTTTCTGTAACACTGTATGAAAAAACCCAAAAGAACTTTTTGGCCATCCCAGTAGAATGAATGCAGTCTCTTGCAGTCTCTGCACTGAAGGAGTCTGAGGGGTGGTCCGAAACCCAGTTCTTACAGGAAAGAAGTGATGAAGACACATTTAGGTTTAGTTTATAATATTGTTTTTACTGTCAGTAATCCACAGACATCTTAAGCAGGTTTTCATTTTCCTTGAGTTCCAAAGCTCTGTCAGGATGGAAGAGAATGTGGTTTCTTTAGCAAAAATTGCAGATCTAGGAAGAAAACCGGTCAAGATCCAACAGGGTATGGCAGTCCACTAATTTGAATTCTGGCAAAATCATCACTCATTTGATATCTAAGTACATATTTGGCCAAATTGGGTATGACCTTTCCATCAACGTGGCTTTTTCTCACCAAATAGGAATCTTATTGAAACGGGATGTCCTTCTTAGAGGAAGAGATTCTGCCATTCAGAAGTTTCTATGTTGGTTCATGTAGATAAATAACTCCTTTGCAACTTTTTAGCTACTATGATTCAGACATAATTAAATTCCATTTACTATACAAAGCTCCAGTAAACATGATTAGTATTATTATATGTCATTTTTCTCTCAGTTTTGCAACAAGTTTTATTCTTTGAAATCCTGTGCTGCTTTTTGGAGTCACACTAAAAAAGCTTTGAATTTCCAAATACGTTCTCTGACCGATATTTTGAAGATGACAGTTGCAGGAGTTTTCAACATTTGAGAGAATATGTATGTAATTTTGGAAGGTTAGTAGATGTAGCAACCTAGTAGATGTAGCAACCTGTCTTCTGCCAGATATGAGATACATAGGCTCTATTGCAGTTTGAGTATTAGTCCACTGTAGGTCAGCTAATGGTACTGGGTATGTGAAGGGAAAGATTATTGAATACCTGAGACAACTGTTAGATTTTAAGGCAACCACACATAGGCTTGCATTCACTTTCATGAAAATGTTAATAGCTAATAAAATTACTTGAAAATAAGACTAGTTTATTCCAATCAGGGTATTCATGACTTCATCAAATAATTTTATTTTCTGGATTTTTTTAAAGCATGTATTATCATTTTGGTGATGGGCAAAATGTCTCAGAGCTTTATTTCCCATGGCAGTTTGATTATTTGGCCAAAAACTGGTTAGAATTTTAGCATAATGAAATATATTTAATTGCCCGACTGACGATAGTTTCTTTTTGGCATTGTTTGCTCTTTTCAAAGGTCATCATATGGTATAAATTATGAAATGTCCACAATTATCAGTTATTTATATCTTAATAATTTCTTGAGACTATTTTTCATAATTTATTGAATTTCCAAATCATTCATTTTATTCAGACTTCCATTTATGGAATGGCTTAAAGTCACTTAGAAATTGAGAGTATGCTATTTTAAATTATCGTTACAGCATTGTAATACCTGCTGCTCATCTGGAGGTTGGTGATTCCAAAACTCTGTTTTTAGTTAATTTTAATTAAAAACACTTCTACTCAAAATACTGCTCAATACCCAAATAATTGCTTACATTGCATATAGTTATTTTTGCTAAGGGCAAGATAGCTGAGACCATAAATTATGATGGCAGGCACATGGTTTGCTGACAGAACTATATGAAATATTGTTTTCATCCTCATGTCAGCTCCGGTGCATTCATCTCTACATTAATTCCTTGGGGGATCTTGTGTAAGTTATAGTCTTGAAAAACATCCCCATCACACTGAGCTCTGTCAACTTATCTTTTCTTTACTGACCGCATTATTCCTCTGAAAGAACAGATAGAAACTGAATTATGCTTTAACTTCACTTGGGTAAACAGTGCCAAAATAGTTACAGAGAACCTAAATATTAATCGCTGTGCACCATTTTTGTTTAAATTGGATATTTCACAATCTTCCACCTGCAGTTTTGCAAGGTAGTTATAAAAAGTACACAGAATACATCTCTATAAATATAGGCTCACTTTATGTCCTTTACAAGCTGTTTCCTAGATTCCTGATCCAAGAAAGCCATTAGTATCAATGACATGATTGATAGCGTAGGTTCTAACGGTTAGCAGTTCACTGGAGATGACATATTTTGCCAGTTTAATTTACGCATTTTCTTAATATATTTATTATGCACACATTTCTAATATTATGGGTTTTGATATCAACTTAATACCCCCTTTTATTTTAAAAAAAGTTTTTTAGGAACACATTAAATGGTAAGGATGTTTTTAGTGCACATTTCTTAAATGTATGGTCCTTAATGCTGACATATTCTGACATTGAAGCTTTATTTTTCTCTCTCTAAGCACATTTCTTGGGAAATTGAAGTATCCAAGGAAACAGGAGGGCGTTGATCATTCATTTCTTCCAGCAGTTTTGATATCCCCAAATAGAAAATAGCACGTGAGATATACTAGAATAGTTTGGCTATATTGTCTAAAAGTATATTCTTATGGAAAATTGCATAATAGGCCCAGTATATTTTAGTCTATTTGTATTTTTATTTTATTTTCTGTGCTATATAGTAGGTCCTTGTTGGTTATCCATTTTAAATATAGCTGTGTATACAACTCCCTCCCAATATTTTAGTCTATTTTTAAAATTCTTGGCTAAATATTTGTGGTATTATTTGAAGAAGGGCAATGTATTTAAGTTGTGGTTTCTTTGAGTATTTAATTTTATTTTTACTCTTCAACCAAATACAATGAAGAAAGAATGGGGGCTATAATTCTTTAAAATATTTTTTCTTCACTTTATCATTGAAATATTAGATTCAGAAGAAGTCAGCTATCTTTAGTATGTGATTCTATTTTAAAAACATGCTTGTATATTTTATAATAGTGGCAATTTATGAATGTGTTTTGAGGAAATCCTGTTGCAAATAGATTTTTTAAAAGTAGCTCTTAAAATTTGACACATAAGAAAAGATTACCCGTTAATTATATCAAAAAAATTCAAAAGACACATGAATGACTTTGGGATACTCTGATTCTACGTCTTAATTTGCAGTGTTGTCTGGACAACAGTAAGCATCTTTGTGGTACAAGACACTCAGGGACTAGGGAGATGAGTAAGATAGTTTTCTTGTTTTCAATAAGCTTATACTTCAGTAGAAGAAGCAAGATAAATATATGAGTCCATAAAAGGCAAACAGGGATAACACAGTGTCTTATAAGCAATATGAAGTTCGATGGGGTAGAGAAGAAAAAAATAAATGTGGTTTGAAATTGAGAACTTTTTAAAGTAGATATGCATAATCTATGATATATATAAAAGAGGATGCAGAAACCTACACAGTCTTTTATGCAGGCCACTTGCTACAATGGGGGAAACTATTGCCATTAAATACATGTTCCTAATTGTTTTCAGTTGAGCTAAATAGGTCTTTATTAAAACTAACTTAAAATATTTCAACGATCAAATGTTTTGGAAAAATTGTAGAGATGTTAAAAGAAAAAAAAAGGTGGGAGGTTGTCACATGATCTGGTATTTTGTTTTTATTTTGCTTACTGAAATTGAGAAGAATCACGATACTCGTGCTCTTTCAAAATATGTCAATATTTTGAATTTCACTGTCAATGCTTGAAAACTCTTTTGTCCTTTAAATTTTAAAAAGTCATGCATATGTTCTAAATAAATGGTAAAGACAATTTTAGGCCCACATATGTTAATCTTGAAAGGAATAATTGACAGATATTTTATAGAAATAAATAATCATTATTAATGAATATGTGGTATCTCTCATTCAATAGAATCAAAAGCCAAAACACATGGAGTTGTCTGCCATTGCTCTGTTGCCAAAAATTGTGTTGTGACTGATGTAACCTGGTTGATTCTGAATGACTCCAAATGGTTCTTCTGGTGTACTCTGGGCCCATCTGGCTCCTAAAAAGCCTTATGTTGCCGTGGCTATGATCCCAGACTCTGGCGACAGACGGCCTGGGTTCAAATCCAGGCTTTCCTCCTCACTGTCTTTATGACCTTGGGCGAGCTGCTTTGCCTGCTTTCCATCTGTAAAATGCCGAATATTATAGTACACACCTCACAGGACTGTGGGGAAGATATTCTAAGAATAATACACGTACAAGTCAGTCATTACAGAGTTTCGCGAGCTTTAAGGACTCAATTATTGACCATTTAAAAATAGGCTGTATAGGTTCCTTTGTCCGTGGAATTCTCCAGGCAAGAATACTGGAGTGGGTAGTCATTCCTTTCTCCACGGGATCTTCTCAACCCAGAGATCGAACCCGGGTCTCCTGCATTGCAGATTCTTTACCATCTGAGCCAGCAGGGAAGCCAATAGAGAGATAGATAGGTATAAAAACCATATACTTGAAAGTTTCTCTCCCACAACGTTGCAAAAGCTCATCTCAGAGTTTTTTTATACATGGTCAAAGTATAGGACAGTCTGATCCTGCTATAAATTTACAGAATAATTTTTAAATAATTACAGGGGATCAAATTATGTGGAATTTTCTGCTACAAAATTGTTATGTATAATACCTCCCCACTGAGGCATACAGTAATGCTTCCTAACTACCATTATTAATATTGCTTTCCTATTCTTTGTGAAATATATCAATTTTAAAAATACAGAGACATACTTAATTTAAGCCCACATCTCACTTTTCCTGAAAATCACCGCAGTATAATGTATAACAAATCAAATTTGCCCAGCTTACAATGTCTGTGGGCCAGAGTGATGGGAAGGGTCAGCTGTGGTCCCCACTGTGTTGCCGTAGTGACTGGTGCCAGCTCATTAAACATCCCAGCTGACTCTTAAACCCAGCCCGTAGAATTCTGGGGAGGATCTTTCTCATGATCACACACAGGGCATGTGGTAAAAGTCCCAAAGGACAGAGATTGCTCATACATATTTCTTTTCATATGGAAAAAAAAAAGGTCTTGGTTATTTTAATTTTGGCAACAGGAAGAACATGTTAGCTAGTCGCTTGACATCAAAAACAATCCTTCCTTCTGACCTCTGTGCCACTCTGCAGACTGGAATCTCTGCAGAATTGGGGATTAATGGCACTGGGAGAAGCTCTCTGAAATATGAAATGTAGGCTTGGTCATTAGCTCATTTTGCATGCTGTGAAAACTATATTTGGCATCATTAACAGCTGCTTGTACAAAGTGTTCAGCACTAAAATATGATTGGTGAACCCTCAGAATTTTATTTTATAGTATTGCAGGCAATTATGGAGATGTTGGTAGATCAATTTCCATCTCATCTAAACCCTAAACTGAGGAATAAAGTGGCCTGTAATATGCATGTCCCTTCTATTTGAGACTTGGCTAATTTTCTTGGTTTTTAATTTTTTTATTCTATAAGGGAAAAGAAAACTCTTAGTTGATATTTCCCTGAGTACACATCGTGATCACTTACCATTTCCTAAGTGAGCCAAGTGGCAGTCTTGTTTTCAGAATATTTCCATGGAAATGCAAGCCCTAGAATTTCAGTGCTGATTAGAAAAAAAGCATTTTAATAACATCTTGACAAAAGCTACCTAAATCAGGGGCAGGTGAGCCTGGCAGAGTGAGAATAGGAAGCTTACCTCCAAAAGGTTATTTTATTTCTAATCACTTTGTCATAGCTTTGGTGGTTGTTATGGCAGACATGGTGGTCAATAACCAGAGATGATGTTAGAGTGATGTTAGAATATCTCAGCGGACTCAATATGTTTTTTAAGCTAGGCAACAGCCAGTGGTGTACTGATTGACAGCCAGCCCTCCAAAAAAGAAAGAAAGAAAATATAGATAGATGAATCTATCTTACACCTATCTCACCATAGAAATCAGTACTGTGGTGAACTATATGCCACACTGATATGCTAGTGCCATTATTAGAATAAAAACTAAAACTTTTAAAACTTTAGGACCTAATGATTTGTGCTATGATCAATATGTGGAAATGATAAGCCGGAACAACAAAGAGGAAAGATGCTGGGTTGTGCTGTTAGTTAGAGGTTAAGTAGCTAACTGGGCTAGGTAGGAGTAAAGAGACTAAGTTCTAGTCCAAATTTCCAATCATTATCTAGAAGAACTGTGGATGGTTCACTCCATATTTCAACACTTATTCAAACAGGTTTCAAATATCTCCTGTGTATTAGGTACTGGAAGATATGAAGGTAAACAAGCCGCTATTCTGCCTTGAAAGAGCTTGGAGTTCAGTGGGAAAGAGAAAAGCAGGTAATAATAACAGTACAGAAAAAGAAGTTGGAGAGTCCCTTGGACTGCAAGGAGATCACACCAGTCCATCCTAAAGGAAATCAGTTCTGAAAATTCATTGGAAGGACTGATGCTGAAGCCGAAGCTCCAGTACTTTGGCCACTTGATGCGAAGAGCTGACTCATTGGAAAAGACCCTGATGCTGGGAAAGATTGAAGGCAGGAGAAGGGGCCAACAGTGGATGAGATGGTTGGATGGCATCACTGACTGAATGGATATGAGTTTGAGTAAACTCCAGGAGTTGGTGATGGACAGGGAGGCCTGGCGATTCATGGGGTCGCAAAGAGTTGGACACGACTTAACTGAACTGAATAACAGAGTGAGATTAAGACTAGCCTAGAGCTGAGAAAACACACGGTAGGGAAGTGGAACCTGGTCTTGCTGAGCCTGGGAAGGTTTCTAAGAAGAGATGACTGTGTGCTGAACATGGAAGAGTTGACAGAAGGGAGACAAGCAGAGAGGTCTGAGATATATTTTCAAATATAACTTCACATTTTCACATTTCCAACATTATCTTTCTGGAAAACATATATATACACACGTATAATTACAATTAAATATGTGTGTGTGTGCATCCATGAGCACATGCGTGTGGTCTCTGAGTCTATGTTAATGAAAGAAACTGTCCCGTAAATTCTTTTTTAGAATATTCTTGTTGGGTTTTGATATCACGGTTATAATAGCCACATAAAATACATTAGAAAGCGGTTCCCATTTCCCCCTCTTTCTTGGAGGAATTTTCTTTTTTTGTTGTTAAGAATTTTCATATAACATTACTATAATTTCTTCCTTACATATTTGAGAGAATTCACCAGTGAAACCATCTTTCCCTTAATTTCCACCGTGGAAGTGTTTTAAATTCCTGATTCTGTTCATTCAAAAGTTTTAGAATTCTTCAGATTTTCCATTCTTCTGATGTTGGTTTTAATTTGGATTTTTTCAAGGAATTGACTTATCCGTTTTATACAAATTGTCAAATTTATTGGCCTAATGTTCTCTTTTTGATGTCTGTGGGAACTCTAATTATATATCTGTTTTGTTTTTACACCTGATATTGATCATCTGTGCTGTAATTTTTTTACTTAATCAGCCTTGTGAGAAATTTTTTACTTAAAATAATCCTTTTGAAGAACAAGTTGCTGGCTTTATTTTCTGTTTTACTGATTCATACTCTTTATTTTTTCCCATTTTTACTTTATTTTGATTTGATTTTTCCATCCTTCTTAATTCTTGTGTTGAAAGCTTAGATTCTTTACATTTAGTCTTCCTTCTTTCCTAATGTATGCCTGTATAAAATTATGCATTTCTCTCTAGAGTCTTAGCTAAATTCCCCAAGTTTTAATATGAGTATTTTCAACATCCTTACACTGAAGTTATTTCCTAACTTTCAAGTTCATGGACTTTTTTTTAACCCATAGATTATTTGTGTGGTACTTAATTTCAAACATTTGGAGATTCTGTAGTTGTGTTTGTATACTTAAGTTCTAGCTTTTTCCACGGTGAGCATAGCACATATATTGTGTGACTTCAGTGCTTTGAAAGTTGAGAATTGTATTACTCACCGTGTGGTATAGTTTTGATAAACATTCAATGTACACATGTGAGTAACATGTATTTTGCTTAAGTGTAGTGCATTATAAGTGCTAATTATAGCAAATTTGTAAAATATGCTAGTCAAATATTGTATATGCTTACGGAGTTTAATTTTGACCATTCTCTCAACTATAAGGAGATGTATGCTAAAATCTCTAACATTGTGGATTTACCTGTTTATAATTTAAAGCTATATTACTAGGCATACAAATATCAAGAATGTTTATGTCTTTCTGGAGGTATGACTTACCATTATTAATTTTAAAAATTTATCCCTAGTAATTCTTTGAATTACTAATTTATTACTCATAAACCAGTAATTAGTCCTTCAAATTAGATTAATCAATCCTTTTAAATTGGATGTAGTTACTGATATGTGATACATATACTCTGCTTAGATTTAGTAGCATTTTTTGACCTTATGATTTGATGTCTTCTGTCATGGTTTGAAAACTGGCCAATATATACTCAAATATTTCTTCTTTTTCCAAATCTTTCTCTTCATTCATTTTGTGACTCTAATCACTTGTATATTACTACCTCACATAATACCTTTATATTCTTTTCTTCTAGAGTTTTCAGTTTTTTTCTTTCCATTCTTCAGTCAGGATATTTTTTCTTCATGCTTTCTTTTTCATTAGCCTTCTTCTATGTCAATTCTGTAGTTAAACCTATCCACTGAACTTTAAATTTCAATTACTATAACTTTCAGTTCTACAGTTTCCATTTTGTTCTTTTTCATTGATTTCAGTTCTCTGCTGAAATTCTGTCTTGTCATCTGTTTTATTAAATATATTAATGCCATCTATTTTCATGTTTATAGGTAACTGCTGTATTTAAACCATTTGGTAGGTCCATTTCTGTTCTCTTTTGTCCTGGTTTCTTTTTTATCCAGACATTTTATCTTGTCTCTTGTGTGCTTGGTAATTTTGGGTTGGATATTGATGACCATGGTGTATAAAAGTGAAAGTATCAGTTGCTCAGTTATGTCTGATTCTTTGCAACTCCATGGACTGTAGCCAGCCAGACTCCTCTGTTCATGGAATTCTCCAGGCAAGAATACTGGAGTGGGTAGCCATTCCCTTCTCCAGGAGATCATCCTGACCCAGGAATCGAACTCAGGTCTCCTGCATTGTAGGTGGACTCTTTATCTGAGCCACCATGGTTGGGCATTGAGCATTGTGTATAAAAACATTTTTAAGGCTTTGGATGATGACATATTACCTCCCTATACATAGGAGCTCTTATTACTTAGAGTGAATTTGCTTAATAAATTCACTTAATAAATAAATAAATAAATTTGTGTAATAAAACAATCATACCGGAGGCACATGAGTTTCTTTTTTCTTTTTTTTTAAATGTGTTTGTGGGAAAAAAGAAAGGGTGCAGGATGGAGCTTAATTTTAGAGGATGAATACAAGAGGGTGTGAAATGAGGCATCTACCTAGGTAAGAAGAGAGTGATTAGGCTACTGGAAAATAGTCTTGGTGTCCAGACATCCAGGGCTCAGAAACAAAAGGATGCTGCTGGAAGCTGACACATGCAGTAAAGAAGCCACACAAGAAGACACCGAGGATGAAGGTGTTCTTCGTCTTTCTCCTCACAGCCTAATCTTTCCAAACTTTTAAGTTACTAATACTGAAAACCCTGGGGCATTTTGCAGCTTGAAATAATGGCATGACTGTGTAATGTCACATGTCTGTAGCAAAGAGCAAGCTCCCCTTATGGACTTAGCAGGATTTGGTTGTGGACAAAAAGCAGAATAGCATTTTAGGCTCTACTGAAGAGGAACATCCATATAGGAAGCTTTCTTAGTGTTTGTTAAATTCCACTTCAAAGTGCTGTTGACGACTCTGCAGTCAAGTGTGGTTCTGGGTCTGAGACAAGCAAAGAGAATGTTGTGGAGAATTTCGGGTCCTTGGAAAATAGAGCAAAGTTGCTTTTATCCCTCAGATGCAATGAAGCTCTGCCTTTTCTTATTTACAGGGACTGCCCTCCATTTTTGAAAGTTTATTATAATGTATATGGTATTTATACATGAAAATACGAAAATGAAATAGAATAAGAAAGGAGTATCTGTAGTTCTTTCTCAATTTCATCTCCTTCTTATATATTTTTCTATGAGGCTGGATCATTCATCATTTGGGTTTTTGTGTATTGCTTCAAAATTTGAATTTAAATTATGTGCAATGCTTTTCATGTTATTGTAAACCCTTGGTGTAGACATAATTGTATGAAGGTATAGGAGAAGGCAATGACAACCCACTCCAGTACTCTTGCCTGGAAAACCCCATGGACGGAGGAGCCTGGTAGGCTGCAGTCCATGGGGTCGCGAAGAGTCGGACATGACTGAGCGACTTCACTTTCATGCATTGGAGAAGGAAATGGCAGCCCACTCCAGTGTCCTTGCCTGGAGAATCCCAGGGACGGGGGAGCTTGGTGGGCTGCCGTCTTTGGGGTCGCACAGTGTCAGACACGACTGAAGTGACTTAGCAGCATATACATAACACTTTGTAATCAGACCTGTACTTTTTTTAGGTGGATATTTAACTATTTCCATATTGCTGGATTTATTTTCTATCATAAATAACATTCCTTGTAGAAAATATTTTTTTAATGGCTATAAATTGTCAAACTAAGACATTCAACTTCCTGTTATCCTATCACTACTCCTGATAATGCACCTAAATTTTTCTTTACTGTGTTTCATTCCCTTCCTTCTTATTTCTAAAAACTGTCTTATATACATATATTATTCTTTTACCGTTCCTACCTGTTGATCCTCTCATTGTTATTTATAGGCCTGTCAGGTAGGGAAGATATAGTCATCTCATATACCCCATGCCTCTCTGTGACCTGACTATAAATATTTTCCTGCTTATATATTTCCCAGCAAAGCATCCCTGTAGGATCTGTTTCTCTCTTGTCAGTGGGCCTTCGACCCTCTGTAGCTGCCTGGGATGGATTGCTCTCCAGGTTTGTTAGGACAGATGTGTAGACCCGGAAATTAACATATGATGCAGGGTGGAGGTTCCTGTCCAGTCTGGAGCTTGTGATCAGGATTCTTCTGAGTCTGATCAGTGACATAAAGATCCTAATTTCATAGTCCAAAGAAGCGCTGTGACTCCTGAAGAGATACAAATAGTAACTCTAGTTAACTGGTTAACTTTTAACTGATTAAAGGTTTGAAAGACAAAGATAAGCCTTTACTTTTTAATTTGTTGATTGTCTGTTATCTACCTATGTTGACTAGCTAGTGTTAAAGACATTCTTTTGACTTTTTATCAGATGTGAACCTTACTGAGGCCTAGAAATGCCAGCAAGTGATACAGTTTCCAGCACTCCTTAGATGATTTTTCATTGATTAGAATTTCACATCAATACGATTCTATGGCAAAGTAATTCACAGTGACTTTAGGTGTCCATTGCTTCTTCCTTTGTTTACCTTGATTAACTGCCTTTGGTGATTATTTTTTGATTGTTGCTTTCTAAACAACTTTATTGAAGAAGTACAAACAGCTAGCTCTTCTAAACCCTTAAGTCACAGTCTATGATGAGTGGATGTTAGTTAAGGGGATGAAGTGATATTGATGTTTTGAGGCAGAACAACTGAGAAATCAGAATCTGTTTTGGAGGCAACTTGTGTGAACTTTCATAATTGCCTCAAATTTTTCTGAAATGTAATGTCTTAAGTGTATAGCAATGATAGCAAGAAACTACCACTGCCTTTTTTTTTTTTTTTTAGGGTATCCTGCTGGCTCACTTTATAAAATTTCAACCACAGTAGATATGAATGAATAATCACTCGTTGCAATTGCTCTTTTCCAAATGTTCCTTTGCTTTGAATGCCATATCTGAATATTAGATAGTTTCTCCAGATGTTATGGGCTCATCTTTCCTTCTGGTGAATGTGATTGTTGGTTCCTGTCTATGTTTCTCGGGATTTGTATTTCTCTGTCTTCGGTAAGGTTTGTTTTTTTTTTTTAATAAATGCTAGATGTTTTAGAGTTTGGATTCAATTCAGATCGAAGGCTTTTCCCACAGACTGTTGCTCATCCACTTCCTCCCTTGAGAATGGTGAAAAACAGCCCTCTCTCCCATCCCCTGATAGGGTGAGGGCTACTATTATCTTTTCTCTCCTAATAGTCAATATATTGAGTATACTGACTCCCTCATCTAAACCTTGGGTAAAGGGGAAAGCAGTGATTCTTTTTAATTGGATGATTGCTACCATAAGCTTCCCTTTGGTGGGATCCCCCAAAAGAACAAACAACCAAAAAGAAAAGGACTAAAAAAAGCCTGAAATGAAGGCTTTAACCTTTGATAGCCAACACATCATAATGTGACTTTTAGCCCTGTTACCTGCTGAGTGTGTGATTTGAGCAAGCTGTTGAACTCAGCAGCACCTTAAATTCCTAACCTGTGAAATTCCTGTGGTCAGTATTATGATAAGAGTAAGTAGGTTATTATTTTGTTATGAAAGTCACATATGATATTTGTCCCAAAGAGCTTAGCACAGTGTTGGCACATATTCTATACTTAATATATATTAGCTGAAGAAATAAACACATAAAAATACTCCCAAGAGAGTGTTGTACTTCAATTTATGAAAAATTAAACTTGTTGTATCTCCAGAATTCTTAGTGCTTTTGCTTTTACTCCATAAAGTTGCTGTGGAGAGGAAGTGGTCCCTGTTCCTACCATAGATATGAGAGGATGTTCTACCAGTGGAGTCTGAGGTCAGTCTGAGTCCTGTCATCTGCTCAATTACTTTAGTAAAAGCTTAGATTGTCACTCTGCTAATTCCTTTATCACTCTGAGTGGCCACGCACCATCAACGTGCCATGTGAATGTCCTTGCTCTAAAAGCAAGTCCCCCAAACAGGGAGTGATGGCCAGAACTGTCCTTCTGTTGAGTCAGGGAAGGCTTCACACCAGAAGAGATGAAGTATTCTATACCTGCAGCTGAATGGATCATCTGAAAAGGTGGACACCTGAAAAGGAAGATTTGAGTTTTTCCCTCATCTTGCCAGCTTTAGGGAAAGTCCTTTTGTAACTCCTTTTTCAAATGTTCGTTCAAGTTTACTAGTCATGACATGTGCTGCAAATCACCAGTTCCTGGGTCTCAAGTTAAATGTGATTTGTAAATAATATTGGCATATTCCACTGTGAGAAGCCCTTGATCTTGGATCCTTTTAGTGTTTTTCATTTAACACATTTTATTTAGGTAAATTTGGAAGTATACATTTAAGGCAAGTGTCTGGTGCATTTAATAGATTTATAGAGCCAGCTGCCTGACAGTGGTGTCAAAAGAAGAACCCACACTTTTGGATGATGCTAGTAGAGAGCCAAGCCAAATCGTTGGTTGAATAGTTATGCTTTTCCTCTGAGATCATCTTGTTCCAAGATCCTAAATGAGTTGAAATGTTCTTGTTTTGAAGTATTTCACTAAAGGTTGCTTTTGCAAAATCTTCAGGAGTGACATAGACTGGTCTTATGTTTTCTCTGGTCTAAACTTGAAAAGTTTTATTCATCAAATGGGAGTACTTAGAATACTTTCTACAGAAATTTTGTACTTTGTTCTCTTAACATCCTCATTTTTCACATTAAAGTGTATGTTGAGATAAAACAAACCTCATGGGGAGTACATGGCTAAGATTATGTTATCTCATTGCCAGTCTGAGGTTTGCACCATCTGAAAATCAGAGTATTGAACCTTGTTAGCTTTGAAATACTTTTGGTTGCTCTAGAGGGAGTATATGTGTGCATGCACACGTGTGTGTGTGTGTGTGTGTGTGTGTGTGTAACTCTGAATTACTTGTTTAAATGTAGTACAGTCCTGCTGTGACTGTAGGCCCTCAAGAACATCTACCTCTATTGTGAAATATATTTCACCATAAACTTGCTTCTTGAATTTTTTTTTTTTTACAAAAAAATCATTTTGTTGTTTGAAAAATGGTTTTATTTTTATACAAAATTTTATATAAAGTTTTAAAGTCACGACTCTAGCTATTAAGTACTGACTTATTCTAAGAAAGGAAAAAGCTTTATTTTCCAGGACCATTCATGAGTTTAGGTTCTTGTTTATGACAATCTACTTTTGTTTGTTAAAGGACAATGATATTTAACATTTATGTAGATCTGTATATTAACTTATTTGATCCCTATAATAACCCTATGAGGTGTTACTACTGCTATCCCCATTGAAGAGGTGAAACTGAAATAGAGAGATAAATTGTTTATGATCACAAAGCTAGAAAGTGTAAGAACTAAGATTCAAAACAGCCTAGTTCCAATCCATGTGTTCTTGAATACTTCACTAGAATAAGTCTTATTACTTATATTTTACATACTGTAACTGGTCTAAACGTTAATAGTATTGGCCTTCTATCATGGGTAGTTATTAGTTATTGCTGTCTAAACCAGGAGTCAGTAGTAACCTCGTATATTCCTAAATTTTATTAACACCAACATTAGAATGTGAGGGCCTATCCTGTGACAGGAAAGTTGTAGTCATGAGCCTGAGTACGTGCAACTAAGTCTGGTCACAGTTAGAATATAGCTCATGTATATTTTATAAAATATCAAAAAAGCCACAAATGTGAAGTGAGTTATATTAATGTAACTGGAAACCTACTCACACAATATACTTTTATACGTTACCTATATATACACCACAGAATAGCCTGAAAATTCACTACCTTAGTCTGGGACATTTGAAATTAACAAACTCTTATATATATTGAATTAGTTACAAAGTTAAAATATATACCCTGCCCTCATGTGGTTTAATCTTGATTATGAGCAAGGAACTTAACTATTATAAATATTCATAAATTAGATATCTTTACTTCCTACTATAGAAATTTTATGGTGAGAGAAATTTGCATTTCTACCCCCAAAAGTTGATTATCATCCAAGGAAGTACACATGACATCTCTCTGGATGAGTTATGCATATATAGGCTGATTGTTGTTGTTTAGTTGCTAAGTCGTGTCCGACTCTTTGTGACCCCATGGACTGCAGCACGCCAGACTTCCCTGTCCTTCACCATCCCCCGGAATTTGCTCAAACTCATGTCCATTGAGTTGGTGAGTCTGGTAGCTACATTTAATGAACCTTTTCTATGTGTCGGGATCTCTTACCTCTCTGTCATCTGCCTGCCTGCCTGTATATCTATCTTATTTTTCTCAGTAAGATTTGAGCTTCATGGTGGCAGAGGTTTCGCTAGTTTTGTTCGCTGATGTACCAAGCACTTAAAATGCTCCATGCACATGTGGGCACTCAGGATTTGATTTCAGAGTTGAATCCAAAGATCTCTGTAAGATACACTTATGAAACTGGAAGCTCAGACAACATGGATTACTGACCCACTGTCACAACTGGTTAAAGGGCAGAAGCAGGTGTGGCACATCTGTTGAACTGACTCCAGAGCCCATACTCACCATGTGAGACTATCTCTACCGAGCCTCTCAGGACATTGGAAGGGAGTAGCTTCTGGGTTCCTTGAGGCCATAAGAGTTTCTAGTCTTTTCATGATTATACAGTCCTGACTAAATTCAGAGTTTTTGCTGTTTTTCTTCCTATGATAAGTTATTGCATGAGGGCTCCATAAGAGCCTGGTCTATTGCTTTAGAGTAAATGTCCTAAAATATTTTACTTAGCTTTTTGAAGGCTTCTGTTTGCTCCTTGGTTTAGGAGGAGAATAAGGCCAAGTCACAGAGGGAAGAGGATAATAATGAAGAGTATGTGGCAGTAAGCAAAGAGAAATGGCATAGTGGTTTGAGAAATGGAAAGACAGCAGTCAGGGGTCACAAAGGAGGTAGAACAAACAAATAATACAGGAAATGTGTAAGAGTTTTAATTTCTTTTAATTTGTGGGAAAATATTTTCCCTCCATAGGGAAAAAGTAGTGGCAAGTAATTTTTTAATTTTTTCCTTATGTTAAAGTTTCAGGTATGTAGTAGTGCATAATAAATGTATATTGATTGAAACTGAGTAACCAGCATGTTCTAGAAACTTAGAGACATAAAACTGTTTAGTGGACTGAAACCTAAAAGATAGTTATACGTATTTTATAAGTTTTTTATTTTGAAATAGTTTCTGATTTCAGAGTTACGAGGCTTCTCAGAAATTGGTCGATATCCAGGAATAAGTGTTCAACTTTATATTCCCTTTTGCAAGCATGGCGATTTCTAGTGATCTTTGAGTATTTCTCCTCTTCTCAATTAACCTAGAATATTTGCATTTAAACCGCCACTGTCTTGGTTCAAGAAGAGCAAAGCAACAAATCCCAAAAGATGACCAGATTTGTACAGCCCTGTAATACATTTCTGATTTACATAAGTATGTTCTACCTCAGAATAATTATCTAAAATGCAAAACTCATTTTAATTTCTTAAAGAATGGATAAATGTATACTGGATTTGAAGCCTGTATAATAGTGCATTTTGGGATGAGAACAGCTGTTGTTGGTATATTTTCAGTGCACATCATTTGTAGGGTGCAATTTTAGCTGCTTTAACAAGATCCTCATTGTCTTACAGGCTGTTGGATAAATACAAATAAGCCCATACAATCAAAGTAGATCACTAAGTCCTCGAATTGAAGTGGATGTAAATGGACCTTTTGGGGTGTATCTGAATCATATTGAAAATCGCTGTAAAAACTTTAATTTAGTTCAGAGGTCCTTATTGCCAAGTAAATGTAATCAGTGAAACTTATCTTTTATACTAATCATTTTACAAGTGACATACTTAACATTAATTTAAGGATCAGAATTTAAAAATTAAAAAGGCAGTAGGAAGACTTTTCAGAACATTTTGGTCAATTGGTTTCAGTTTATTTTTCATTGACATCATGGAAAGGTTTTTACATGAACTTCTATAAGCTTCTGCAGATGCATCCCACACTTTTCTTTTTATTCTCTTCTAGTAGTATCCTATGGTCCCATCTTGGTTGACCTCCCACTTTGCCACCAATTCCCCATCACAACTTACACACTCATTTTTTTTTTCCTAGAAGAAAAAAAGAAAATGGACCAAAACAAAATGCTAGGATCTTTTCTCTGTTGGGTGAATTAAATGAAATCTTGAAGGTGTTTGAGAAAATGTACTAGGAATGGTGAAATTATTAATAGCATTTAAAGGGAAAAGGAGAAAGACAACACTTGGGGTCATAGAATAAATAAAAGACATTTTAGATGTTAGGGATGATGTGTAAGAAGCCAGACATTTTAAAAGGGCAAGAAAAAAAAAAGGGCAAGAAATACTGGACTGCAAACAGATTTGTCTAAATTGGAAGGCATGAACTAGAAGTATCTGGTGAGGAAGCAAGAGAAATAAGATGATCTGGTGAAGAAAAGGGCAGTGTGATTGTGGTGAGATGAAGACATGCTGAGTTGTTCACCCTCTAATGATATGGATAAATGGAGCCAAGTTCGTTGAGGTAACTGAATGCATAATCATTTTTCCAGCTAAATGTGAGATGAAGGAATGTACAATTGAATTAGAACCTTAATGAGAAGACATCCATAGGGAAGCCATAAATGTTTCTCATTGCCTGCTTCTCCAAGGCCATATGCTGTTCCTATATTAATGTTCTCATGATTTGGTTTCAATCCCCTCACATTCTCCAAAGTGGCAGTTTTTTTTTTTTAACTAGTCCTCAGTCTAAGATATTCTCATGACTCTTTACCCAAGTGATAGCTATTCTTCAGTTCTAATTCCACATGCCTTTTCCAGCCATTGTAGTGAACATTGATTTATTTTTCTCTTCCCTTATTTGGCACATGTGACTAGCACTACATAGAGTGACATACTCTTTAGCCCTTTTTTCTTTCACAAATGTTAATTTTGTCTCTCGAGCTTAATTAGAAGTTCTGACTTCAAAGAACAACTCTGAATACAGAACTCAGAGGCTAGCTTGAGTTCATCCAGGCCTTTAATTTTACAAAGAAGGAAGCTTTGAAAAATGGAGATTGCCTGTAGTGATAATGAGTGCATACCATTTGTCAGACAGCTGTAACATTTTAATATGTATCACTCATTTAATCATCCCAAAGATCTTACACAGCAGGTACCATTATTGCAACTACCTTACAAATGAGAGGACTTTACCAAGAACTCACAGCTAGTGAGAAATAGTGCTGGGATTTAATTCTCGACCTTCTGGCTCCAGCTCTTTATTTCCCAAGTTAGTGAAAGGGCTAAAATAAGATCCCACACCTCCTGTGTCCATTTCAGGGTACTGGATTTTTGCAAGTACTTTCTGTCACTGTATTTCCTACACCAATGATATCAACCAAAGTTTGTATCCTTCCCCATGCAGTTCATATGTTGAAACTCTATTCCTCCAAACTAATGGTTTTAGGAAGTTGAGCTTCGGGGAAATAATTAGGTTTAAATGAGGTCATGAGCTCACAGCTGTCTTTTTGCTATGTTCTCAGATAGCAAGAAGGCTAAGAGAGCTCTCTGGGGTCTCCTTTATTTATATATTATTTTCATTGTTTTTTCCAGCTTTATTGAGATACAGCTGACATATAACATTGTGTAAGTTTAAGGTACAGAATGTGTTGATTTCATCCACTTACATAGTCAAAATTATTTTGTAGTGTTAGCTAACACCACCATCATGTCACCATGTCACCATAATTGCCATTTCTTTTTTTGGGGTGAGAACATTTAGGATTTACTCTCTTAGAAGTTTTAAAATATTTAATACAGTATTACTATCATCATCATGTTATATTTTAGATCTCCAGAACTTATTTGTCTTAAAACTGGAATTTTATACCCTTTGATCACCATCTCCCTATTTCTCCCACCCTTCAACCCCTTGCAACAACCATTCTACTCTTTTTCTGTGAGTTTTGTTTCAGATTCCTCATATCAATGATATCATATAGTATTTGTTTTTCTCTGTCTTGCTTATTTCATTTTCTATAAAAAAACTGTCAAGCTCCATCCAAGTTATCGCAAATGGCAGGATTTCCTTCTTTCTCCTGGCTGAGTAACATTCATTCACAAACACATACACATATGTATACGCGTCTTCTTTATCTGTTTATCTGTTGACAGACAGTTAGGTCGTTCCCATATGTTGGCTATTGTGAATAATGCTACAATGACCAGGGGAGTGCAGATAATGCTTCAAAATCCTGTTTTCACTTCATCTGGCTATCCCAGAGGAGGAATTGTTGGATCATATGATTGTTGCTATTGTTGTTTAGTTGCTAAGTCATGTCTAACTCTTTGTGACCCCTAACCTCTGTAGCCCGCCAGGCTCCTCTGTCCATGGGATTTTCCAGATAAGAATATTGGAATGGGTTGCCACTTCCTTCTCCAGGGGATCTTCCCAACCCAGGGTTTGATCCAGGGTCTCCTGCCTTGGCAAGCAGATTCTGTACCACTGAATCATCAGGGAAGCCTGAATCATGTTGTGGTTCTATTTTAATTTTTGAAGAACTTCCATACTGTTTCCCATAGTGGCTGTACCAATTTACATTCCCACCAACAGGGTTCAAAGGTTTCCTTTTCTCCATATCCTTGCCAACACTTCTTATTTCTTGTGTTTTTTTATGGTAACTATTCCAACATGTGTGAGGTAATATCTCACAGTTGTTTTGATTTGCATTTTCCTGATGGCTAAGATGTCAATCATCTTTTTCATTTACCTGTTGGCTATTTGTATGTATTCTTTGGAGAAATGTCTGTTTAGTTTCTTTGTCCATTTTTAAATTGAATTAGTGGGTTTTGTTTGATACTGTTGAGTTGCATGAGTTCTTTACATATTTTTGATATTTACCCTTTATGAATGGATGATTTGCAAACATGTTCTCTCAGTATGTCAGTCAGTCAGTTCATTTGCTCAGTCGTGTCTTACTCTTTGTGACTGCATGGACTGCAGCACTCCAGGCTTCCCTGTCTGTCAGCAACTCCCGGAGCTTACTCAAATTCATGTCCATCAAGTTGGTGATGCCATCCAACCATCTCATTCTCTGTCGTCCCCTTCTCCTCCCAGCTTCAGTCTTTCCTAGCATCAGGGCCTTTTCAAATGAATCAATTCTTCACATCAGGTGGCCAAAGTATTGAACTTTCAGCTTAAAGATCAGTCCTTCCAATGAATATTCAGGACTGATTTTCTTTAGAATAAACTGATTTGATCTCCTTGCTGTCCAAGGGATTCTCAAGGGTCTTTTCCAACACCACAGTTCAAAAGCATCAGTTCTTCCTGGCTCAGCTTTCTTTATAGTCCAACCCTCACATCCATACATGACTACTGGATGTAGGTTCTTTTTAATTTTGTTGATTGTTTCTTTTACTTGTGTAGAAGCTTTAAATTTTGATGTAGTTCTACTATTAATTTTTGCTTTTATTGTGTTTTTGCTGTTACATCCAAAAAAGTACCAAGAGCTATGTCAAGGAACTTTTATGTTTTACTCTGGGGATTTTATAATTTCAGGTCTTATATTTAAGTATTTAATTCATTACAAATTTTTGTTCAGTGGTGAGTAGTTCTATATTTTGACTTTGAGTCTGTGAAAAACCACATATATGTAGTATTCAAATGAATGGTTTGGGGGGTCACAGAATGATTTGGTGTCAAAAGCAACTAGGTTTCCCAATATGTCAAGTAGAAATTTAACTTGTCAAAAATCTCTCTATTGACCAGTTTTCTTCCAACATACTCCTTATCTTGAATTCTTTGTAAATAGTATGAATTATAATTATAATTTATTAGGGATGATTTAGATGTACTCCTGTCCAGAGACATATAGGTAGATTGACGTTCCCTGAGGTCTTTCTTACCTTAGCATAAATGCTTTGTACCATTTTAAGCTTCCTACTCTGAGTAATCTTTGACCTTGATCCTGTGTGTTCTCCAGAACAATTCATGACACTGTTTCCATAGTTGATGTACTTGGAATTTTGCCCCATGATTTAAGCTGCATTCTCTCTTTAACTTAGTATGTTCTTTTTCACTCTGCTACTTTGACTTTTACCATCCCAGTTTCCTTTTTTATTTCCAGAGTTTATAGACTGTCACCAGACTTTATTCTGTTTCCTTTAGCCAAGTCCTCTATACTTTGCTCTTCTAATCTTCTGTTTTAACAGGCTTCCTGTTACTTGCATCTCTGCTCGTATGCTCTCAATCTGGGCCAGAGTCTCTGGTACACCAAAAGCAAGCAGTATTCCAGGTGCAACCACTTGAGAATTGAGTGGAGAGAAATAACTTGCACCTCTTTTGCTGTGATGTCTTTCCATCTGCAGTTCATTGTTTTACTTCCATTTGGGTTGCCATTTTGCTGCCCAGACTCATCTGGATGGTAGCTGTGGTCCAGCCTCAGCTTTCCAACAGATCCTTCTCAGAAGACCTCCTTTCTACATTTTTTCCTTCCCTGTGAATATCTGTGTTTTCATTCATTTTCCCCTAGTGTATGAGCTGGCCTTTTCCCAACCTGACTCTCATTTTGTTACTTGATCCCAGGATCTGTAACTCCTCTCAGACCATCTGTATTATTTCTCTGTCCTTGCTGATGTTTTGCAACATTCCACAGCTTACTATCGTCTGCAGATTTCATTAGCATGCTGTTTACTGCCTTCTGAAGATCATTAATAAAGATGAATAAACAGAGAGAGGACTTAACACAGACATCTGTGGAATTTCTCTAGACTGCCCGCACAACTTGATGGTCATTACTTTATTGTACCTTATTCCTTTTCTTGGCCAGTGTTTCATCTGGTTTCCTCTCTGAGCACGCTGCTCTTATATCCAAGTGACTATGTAACGTGTGCTTTTCCTGCACCACTTCATAATCGTCTAAACAATTCATCAGGTTTGTCTGACATAAGGCATTTATCCTTTAGGACATCCAACTTTTATTGACAGTTTCCATTATCCTCTGGATTAGGGAAGCTTTGTGTAACAGTGCGTGTGCCCACCCTGCTTTCTCTTCAGCTTATTATTGTTTTAAAATCCTGAATGCACATGGAGGGCCAAAAAGATCACATAGGCGTGTGCTTGCAAGGAGTTAGCAACTGTCTTTCTATCCGAATGTTCAGCAATTGTCTCTGATTTTGAGTGATGATGATTTATATCCAACTTATAAAATGAACAGATTTTTAAAGCCAAATAAGAACCATGGGGACTTCCCTGGTTGCTCAGACGGTAAAGAGTCTGTCTACAGTGCTGGAGACCCAGGTTCGATCCCTGGGTCTGGAAGATCTCCTGTAGAAGGGAATGGCAACCCACTCCAGTATTCTTGCCCCCTCCCCCCAAAAAGGGGCTCAAAGAAGAACCATGGGTGTATTTAGAGAATATCTATGATGTGCCTGGCACTATGATACGACCTGATATGTATCACTCTTTGTGATTACTGCAACTCAGAAAAGAAAATGTTTTCGGGGGCTTCCCAGGTGACACAATGGTAAAGAATCTGCCTGCCAATACAGGAGACACAGGAGATGCAGTTTCAATCCCTGGGTCGGGAAGATCCCCTGGAGAAGGAAATTGCAACCTATTTCAGTATTCTTGCCTGGAATATCCCATGAACAGCGGAGCGTGGTGGGTGCCTCTTTGAAATTGGAAAAAGGGATCATCTGCAGAAAGATGCAACTGATGCCTGGACACATGGCCGGGAGAGCAGAGCCCAGCCAGGTTTTAAGGACCCACTGACCTCTTCTTAGTTCAGATACCTTTGTCTAGAGCACAACCTGCCCAAATGTACGTGGAAGCTCTGACTTTTTCCCCCTGCATTTAAATGAAGTGGAGTAAGAGACCTATTAAAAGATTTAGATTTGGAAAACCAGTAAAGTTTCATCCATGCCATGGTACTTCTCAGCAGATAGAATAAATATAGATCTAACTTCTGTTTCTCTAATCATATGCTAAATCCAAACAATATTTTGTGCACTTGTTTATGAAAGAATGGTTGTAATTTAGCATATAACCTTTTCTTCCAGTCTTAAGCTGAAATGCAGTTTTTTTCTTCCTGTCTTCAGGTATGTTGCTTTTGTTATTATTCCCTGTTAACAAGTCTAAAATGGGTCATGGAGAAGAAACAGTATTCCTCTGGCTCTGTATCTTAACAGCCTAGCTGTTTGCTTGTTTATTCAGTACTCAACATGCACACTCATTCATGATATTAAACACTGATCATTTCAATCACATGCCACTCGAGTGTAGAAATTCGCCTTAAGAAGTAATGTTTTGAATCCTTTGGCTCCTTAACCTCAATGAGTAGATCCACTTATAAAGGGGCAGAGGTTTTGAGAATTGGAATGTTTATGTGCACCCATACATATATATACATATACATACGTATGTGTTTGTATAATATATATTTCTATAAAGCAGATATAGTGTAAACAAGAGTCTTTACCAGAGCGTCCTGTCTTTAAACCTTCTTTCTCCTTCTTACCATTTTCTTTTTCCTTGAGCACTGCTCTTATTGAAATATCTTCCACTTTAGCTGTAGAGCTTTTCCGTGTTGAACCTTGTAGTTTTCTTGCTCAACAACTCTGACATTCAGGTAAATGGAAAGAAAATGGATATGGGAGTTGTGTGTTCATAATGCCACTTTGCCACCCTGAGATCTATGCAGATAATCTACTTGGAAGGCTTGGGAGCCCCGGTGGAGTACATGTAAGCTTCCTGCAGTGATTTACGCAGCACCTGCTGCAGCTGCTTGGATCTTGGCAGGCGTTTTCTCTGCTGCCAAGCACAGTTGCAACTGCTGGGCAAATCGAGATGGAGGTCATGTTTACTGGACATGTTTATAATCTGCAGAGTGATCGAGGGCTAATTTCCCACAGATCAATGACTAAGGGAGGATTTCAGAGGTTATCCTCTTTATCCAATTTCCTGTGGCCTAATGAGATGGCTGAAACCTGTTTGGAATCTTTCTGATTAGAAACTCTTCTGAGAGTCAATAAAGAATATGACATTCATAAATCTAAATGAGAGGTGACTTGGCTGCCTACATGGTGATTCATGCTAGCATCCTTTCCCCTGCCCCTGGTCGTGTGTGCTGGGGATGGCCAACTGGAGACAAGGTCAGATTGGAACCAAAAGTCTTGAGAGGACTTGATTCCTTCCAGGTGAATTCACTTTTTTTTTTTTGTCAGTCGAATTGAGTTTTGATTCAATTTAATTGCAGTTCAGCGCAACCAAAAATTATTAAGTGATTATTGTCTTTTCCAATTCAGAAGAAAGAAACATTACAAAATAACTATAATATGTGGTTAAGGATCATATTATAGATCTGAACAATGTGCAATAAAAGGTTATGATAATATCTAATATTTATTGAGTAATTACAATTTGTCAGGCACTGTGTCAAGCCTTTCACACACATAATTTTCTTTAATCCTAACAAATTTATGAGTTAGATCCTATTGTTATACTTATTTTATAGATGAGGAAACCGAGAGCTAGATAAATTCAGAAATTTCACATGTTAACATAATTCTTACTTAACTCCGTATCCCCCTCTAGCTGTTACCTCATTTTTTTCCTCCTCCTAGTTAACTTCTTGAAAAAGATCTACATTTATCATCTCCATTCTTTTTTATTTCTTTGGAGTATAGTTGCTTTACAATGTTGTGTTAGTTTCTACCAGCAAAGTGAATCAGCTATACATATATGCCCTCTCTTTTGGATTTCCTTCCCATTTAGGTCACCACAGAGCACTGAGTAGAGTTCCCTGTGCTATACAGTAGGTTCTCATTAGTTACCTATTTTATGCACAGTAGTGTGTATGTGTCAGTCCCAATTTCCCAATCCATTCCACCCCTCCTTCCTTCCTTGGTTTCCATCCATTTCTTTTCAGTTTCTCTATTTCTGCTTTACAAATAAGTTCATCTATGCTATTTTTCTAGATTCTGGGTATATATCATCTCTTGTTCTTTACCTCCTCTTTGGTCTTCAACCCATTCATCCAGGCATCTGCCACTACCATGGAGATGAAATCATTAACCAGGTCATCAATTTCCTGTGTATTGCCTTCAGGTCACTGGATTTCTCAGCAGCCATCACCACAATTAACCACTCCCTCCTCAAAACAATACCCTCCCTTCCTTCCCATCTTTGTCCCTCAGGGCTGTTATAACAGAATACCACAGACCAGGTCATTTACGAAAAAACAGAAATTTATTTCTCACAGTTCTCGAGGCTGCAAGTCCAAGATCAAGGTGCCAGCATGACTGCTTGAGGGCCCTCTTACTGGTCACAGACGTCTCATTATGTCCTCACATGATGAAAAGAGTGAGGGAGCTCTGTGAGGTCTCTGTTATAAAAAAACATTAGTCCCATTCATGATGGTCCCACCCTCATGACTAAAGTCCTTCTCAGTGGACCCTCTCCTAATACCCTTACATTGGGCATTAGAATTTCAACCTCGATATTTTGGAGGGATACAGACATTCAGGCCATGGTGTTTCTTATGCCATGGTCACCTGTGTTGCCTCTGAAATCATTAGCGGTTCCTTTCCACTTGATAATACCGCTTCTTATGCCTACCTTCTCCTATTGGAGCATTTTACTTTGATTTCTGGTGTGTCTGCTCTTGCCTTTAGTCTTCTGCCCTGGGACATCTTCTGTCAGGGGTTCTAAACCTTATTGATACCATGTACTTCTGTGGCCAGCATTGGATTTGTGTTTTTACATGTATAAAACACCTTGGATATTTTGATGTATCCTAACTTAGTTCATACAAACATGACATATTGTTTTCCAGACATATTGTTTCCAGTTTAGTTTTTCCTCCAGTCTTTTCCATTGTCAATCCCATTGCTTAGGAAAACCAGAAATCATCTGTGACTCCTCCATTATTCTCACATACACGTCTTAACCTGTCCATTAGCTTGTCTTGGCTATTCTGCCTCCACTGTCTCAAACTTTTCACTTTCTCTTCTCTCCATTTGTCACCCTACCACCATCCTCCAGGAGGTACGTAATGGATGTTCAGTGAATAGATGAAGGTTTGGAGTGGGGAGATTAATAGCATAGATCTTGAGGGTGCTCTTCTAAGACTTTGGGAAAGACTGGAGCTAGGGTGAAGACAGTCTGAATTGGGAAGGAAGAGGACGAATATGAAAGATAGTTGTCCACAGTGGAAAATACGGGTGAAGAGTTGAAAGTTACCAATGCTATTAGCGTGACCGAGGTTCCTTGAAGTTACCCCCAAAAGGTTTTTGTGTCTTTTTGTTAGCCTTTGGATTTGTGTTCCATGACATCCTTTGGAGACACTGAATCATATTATTTGCAGGGGGGTGGAACTTAGGGGTGAGAAGAGTGAACAAAACTGGTAGGAAGACTTTTTCCTAGATTCAGTTGACCACGAAACAGCTTTCTATAGCCGTTTCTCTCCCAGAGACTGGGAAAACAAAACAGGTTGGTAAGAATCAGTTTAATCATGTGGCAGCTAGAACAGCTCAGTCAGGGTCCCCTCCAGCAGCTCCTTCACTTTTGAACTGAGACAGGCTAGAGTCAACCAGCCAACTTCCTTAGTATTCTATATCATTCTGAGTTTCTAGTTTTTTTGTTTTTTTTTCCTTTTGTTTTGGCTGCCTCCACTCCCCATTTAAATGGGAATAATCCCTATCATCCTGTGTAAGCCAAACCCTAAATCACATAATGATTTCTCTCCTTGTGGTATTTGCCTTCCACGTCGCGGTGACTCCAGAGGACGCAAAGGCAGGCTGTGTTTCCACGGCTCCCAGAACCTTGCGTTCTCTAAGCCCTGGACATGTTGGTCTCCCCAAGGTGGGTATGGCGTTTTAAATAACTGACCGAAAAAGAAACAGAACTATGAGGAAAGGACAGTGTGCAAATCACTTTCCAAACGGACTTGTATTGAAAGTACTTCAAATCTGAGTCATGGAAAATAACAGTGATTAGGGTAATGCAGTACCATGCATTCACTGACAGTTAATCCTCTTATTAACTTCACTGTAATATTTTGCTCATTTGTCAGGTCAAAGGGATTGTTTGAGGATGTCGCAGTTCCCATCTCTTCCTCTGTTCCTCGGGGTAGTTGGGGAAAATAACCGTCAAAACAAAAAGAGGTCCAGACTGAAATGCATTGGATGCCGACTTTTCCCTTGAGATGGTGTGTTCGCCTCCTGTACTTCATCCATGCTTTGAGTTTGGATATCTGTTCTTTGAAGCCTCCTCATCTTGCCTTCCGAGGGTTTCCTTTTCACCTGAATGATCGTCCGTCAGGCAGAAGTCAGAGGGGGTAGTTCAGCTGTGTGGTGCGTTGCAGGGCTAGATAGAGACAGAGCACCACTTGGGGCCCCATGAGCTGGAGCAGCCTGCAGAGCGTTTTGGGCAGAGAGCCAGAGTGGTGATTCCAGCTCCAGGAGGGGAAAAAAAAACCCAAAACACACACAAAACACAATGACTCTGAGACTGCAGCTCCCCCTCCCTTTGCGGGACTGATTCATACGGCAGCATTGACATTGAGTCTCAGGAGAACTGTTCTCTTGCTAGGCTGGCTAAAAATATCCAAATGCAGATTTATAATGACGGGAGCTGATAAATTTGCTGGGGAAATGCAAGCGGTGTCATTGTCGTGCTGGAGATCTGTTCTGATAAATTGATGAGGGGAAAGAAATTGCCAAACATGGCGTAGACCTCTGGTGCCTGTTCCCCTGAGATGCTGAACGAAACGAGCATGTTTTCCTGGGCATCCCAGTGCCCCTTTTCAAACACAGTAGGAAGTGGAAGGCAGGAGAGGAAAAAAGGAATATAGAAAGCAGAGAGCATCTTTTTGATCAAAAGAATGACAGGACATAAAACCAAATCTTATCTCCTGTAAAATATTTTTGCTCTTTCTATTAAAAAAGGAACTCTTTTAAAATAATCTTTGGCCAAGATAAAAATTCACTTGAATAGCCGTGCATTTCAGGGGCAACATGTGGTTCAAGAAGGATCTATTAATTGGGGGGGGGGGTTCAATAAAAAACAGACTGTTGATGCATTTTGGGACTTCAGAATCAAAGCTTTTATTGCTGTCTCTTTTTAGTTGGTCAGTGGATTCTCAGAAGGAGAACTGCAGGGTGTCCCCTCCACACCACCTGGCATGAAATGATGTGACATGAGCTTCAGCTTTAATTTGCTCAACATCCCTTGAGCATCTAGCAGAAGTCAAGTCTCATGATTGGCATTTTCAAAAATGAGGGAGGCACCATGTACTAATAATGGGGCAGATGTACATGTAATGAACTCATTATAAATCAAATCATAAACATAATCATTGACACATGAGCAGTTACTATGAGAAATAAACAGAAGATAGGCTTCTGCTGAGAAAAGACCAGGAAGGCTTTGCAATGCAAGCAGCAGAATCTGTGCCTGAGATGATACAATGAACACCCACTTTGTAATAAGAGAGGAGTGTTTTTATCAGATTGAGAGGGTTATCTCTATCAGCATGGCACCAAGGTCAAAGTGAAAGTATTAGTCACTCAGTTGTGTCCAACTCTTTGTGACCCCCCGGACTGTAGCCCACCAGGCTCCTCTGTCCATGGGATTCTCCAGGCAAGAATAGTGGGGAGGGTTGCAATTTCCTTCTCCAGGGGATCTTCCCAACCCAGGGATCGAACCTGGTTCTCCCATATTACAGGCAGATTCTTTACCCTCTGAGACACCAGAGAAGCCTCTCCCCACTCTGAGGTAGGAAAAATACTACCTGCGTTGGGGACTTAACAAGATTATTTCAAGGGTTTAAATAAATTTCTTTCCTTGCTTGGTTTTTTAGCTTTGCCAAACAACTTGCAAACAACTGCTACATTTGCTATAATTATTTTAGATCATTAACTCTGAAAATTACTGTTTGTATTATTTCCTATCTTGGCCTTGTGCCCATTGTGAGCTGGCATTTGATAAACAGGTGGATGGTACTGGCCTGGAGGTTTGCCCTTGTCAAACACTTGACCCAGACCAAAAAAAAAAAGGTCATAGTTGCCTTCACAAGAGAAGCCTCATCGACTTAAGTCTCAGTAATGATGTTCTAATGATCTCATATGCTATGTTGTCATCTGTAGATTTATAAAGTCATGAAGCAAATGCAAATAGGATTGTCACTGTCTCCTTGAATGAAGAATAAAGAGTGGAATTTTAATTTTATGCAGCGTTTACTCAAGACAGCTTTATAGATTTGACAATGTTGAGGTCTTTCCTTCTCCTGGTCTTACTTAAACTCACTTTCCTCTAGATCAGGCAATAATTTGTAGGTTTTGATCTTCAATTTCAGTAGCAAGCAATCCCCTCAAATCCACAGAAAACAAAGAGTTTATATCTTACAATTCTATAGGATATGAATTATACAAATTTTTCATGTTGTTGTTAAAAAATAATGTAGCATAGACATGCATGTGGGAGTATGTAAAGGAAGTAGGAAGATGTGTGCCTTTTATTTTGAATGTATCACCAAGTGGATTAATGGATGGATAGGGTGATTATGTTATAAAGCAAGTATAGTACAGTGTTCACAGTAGAATTGAGATGTGGGAACATGGGTATGGATTATACATTTATTTTAACTGCATGGAATGTTTGAAATTTTTATATTATTGGGGGCAGATAAGATAGCAGAGACCAAAATTGGTAGAGGTGTTTGGATAAACATTAGGTGATACTGAAAATGAAGAGAAATTTTTCTGACTTGCTAAAATGAGGACATAAGTAAATAGCTCCATCTCTGAGCCAAAGATACAGTCTTTCTTCACCATTAGTGTATGAATCTGTCAGGTAAGAAAAAAAGGGCATTTTGGGGAAAGGCTAGCTCAGAAAGAGCTCAATCTTTTGTCCACTCAGCAATATATAAATGGATATTTTGGAGTTATTTTGCATTGTAAACTGCCTGAAGTCTTCACAGATAAGGCACTTTCTGCTTTCTGAGTCATTTCCACATATATTAAATACTTCATATACTCCAACCATGGTGCTTGGCATTGGGGCTTCTGAGAGGAAGTGCTTCAGAAAGGTTAATGTCAAGAAATAGGGAAAGATAGTAAGTAATGTGATAAAGTGAATGGAGGTCTTAAAGTGCTTTGAGTTGCTGCACTTAGGAACTCTGTGATCTTGGGGTCTTGGGCAGGTTACCTAACTTCTTTGTGCCTTGGTGTTTCACCTGTAAAATTTGGTAAATAAAAACTGTTAACCGATTGTCTGTTAAATAGCAAGACTTAATGAAGTATCACTAATATCTTTCACATAGAGAGGAAGAATAAGTGGCAAATCAAAAAATAAATTAACCCATCGATAGCCATAAGATTTGCTTGACAGAGACCCTTGGTGGTCCAGTTAAAGAATCTGCCTGCAGTGCCGGTAGTAGACCTGGGTTTGATCCCTGGGTCAGGAGGATCCCCTTGAAAAGGGAATGACTATTCCACTGCAGTATTCTTGGCTGAAGAATTCCATGGACAGAGGAGCCTGGTGGGCTACAGCCCATGGAGTCCCAAAGAGTCAGACACGACTGACCAGCTAACACTTTCACTTTTTCTACAGTCATAAGATTTGCTTGACAGCTGCCTTTCTCTCTCCTCCTGCCCTCTGCCCCTATTGTGGTCCTAGTATAGTTCTAGCATCACTATCTTGGAGCTGGAACAGAGCTTGCCACAAATTTGGGACAGATTCTCCTCCTCACATTTAGAGATGAGGAGACTGAGATGGATTAAAAGAAGTGACATAGCTAGTCCATGGCAAGTGAGGAATACATATGTTAATAAAGCTTCTACTGCAGAGAGAGGTAGAAGGAAAGACATTCCTTGGGAAATATGTTAGCATTTCTCAGGAAGTAAGAGAGAAAATACTTAGGTATATGCTCATGTGGTTAGAAGAGAATGTGGTTAGGGGTATCTAAATGCAGCGTGCTGCAGTCCATGGGGTTGCAAAGAGTTGCACATGACTGGGTGACTGAACAACAGCAAAGGTAATGCACTAGAAGATTCCCAAGAAGGACGTGTTGCAAAATGTTGCACCATACCGCTCCTGAGTTAAACTGTCTGAAGGGCTTGGTTGAATCTTGCCATGTGGGTGACTGCCCCATTAATTAAATTATTCTAATGACTTCTCTTTTTTTGTTGTTTAGTTGCTAAGTCATGTCCAGCTCTTTGTGACCTCATGGACTGTAACCCGCCAGGCTCCTCTATCTATGGGGTTTCCCAGGCAAGAATACTGGAGTGGGTTGCCATTTCCTTCTCCAGGGGATCTTCCCAACCCAAAGACTGAACCTTCATCTCCTGCATTGGAGGTGAATAATTTACCACTGAGCCACTTAACTATAGATCAGTATCTATAATCTATACAATCTGTGTCTTTTAGGCCCACCTAGGTTTATGTGGAATTAGAAGCAGAAAAGATGGCTTCCCTCTTTTTGCGAATAGCATGAGTATTCTAGAAATGTCTCTCTATTTCTGTCTCTGTGTATCATGTTGGATCTGTGGGGGATAGAGATCCCCCTGACAAGAAAGAGGTGGCCTCTAGGGATTTGAAGATTCACAGCTGGGAACTAAGGTTCAAACACTCTGGGGGTTCTGGATATTGGAGTCAATGGCCTGTACTTTGAGCTCAAGAACTTCGATGGGACAGCTCAACTCAGAGGTAAGATGGTGGTTCTTCTATTAGGGAAGGCTATTTCTTATCACAGAGGAGAGGGGAAAAGGGAATATGAGACACAGAGAGTGAGTAGGAGGAGAGAGAAAAGGAAAGGAGAAGACAGAAAATGAAAGGAAAAGATAGAAGAAAAAGATGAATAAAAACTGCTGATGGGATTTTTTAGCAGAAAAATTTGACTTAATGGGTCCTTGACACTATTAAGTTTTATAAAAATAAATGTCATAACATAAAGGGTTAAGCTGAATTAAGGTAAAATAAACTAGGTAAAGCTCAGTGAAAGAAAGAGGGTTTCCCTCAAGCAACAGTGCAGAGAAACATGTAAGGTTATTTATGGTATGCAATTCAGATCCTTCTGTACTTTATTTGAGAAACTGGTATAAATAGAAGAGTGAATACACAGGTCTAGAAAGCTTGCTAGAGCCTGTTTTCAAAAAAAAAAGTCAGAGCCATGCTCTACTTGGGAACTTACTGCTGTTTGCTCTGTTGATCAGATTAAAAAGAACTATTGGTGAGCAAGTGAGGTCTTGTGAGAGATGGGGGCAGAAGCACAGCCTATGGAGTCATCTAGGCTGTCTGAGCTTTGGAGGGAATGGGATCTCACAAGGAAGTCAGGGAGCCCTTGCAACTCTGGGAAGTAAATGATGCTCCCGTTGTTGCTGTTTTTTTCTCAGCCTCGACTAGTCAAGAGGCAGGCAGCTACTTAAAGAATGTCTTTAAAATCTCGACCCCGGACACATCTGTAGCTGCCTCCTGTACCATGCCCATCATTGCTGTAATTTTGAAAATGTGTGCATGTGTGCTCAATCGTGTCCAACTCTTTGCAACTTCATAGACTGGAGCCCGCCAGGCTCGCCTGTCCATGGGATTCTCCAGGCAAGAAGGCTGGAGTGGGTTGCCATTTCCTCCTCCAGGGAATCTTCCTGATCCAGGGATCGAACCAGGTCTCCTGCGTCTCCCACATTAGCCGGCAGATTCTTTACCACTAAGCTACCTGGGAAGCCTAATTATGAAAATCAAATTCCTTAATAACTGAATGAGCTGATAAAATGGACCATAGTTGTGGTTTGCCCAATGCAGCATTTTGAGAGAGAATCAATGCTGTCAATGGAATGCAAAGTGACTATGGAGACACCAGGTTACTTAATAACTGAATTGCTTAATAACAGAAGAAAGGGAAGAAGAAGCTGACTTTCCATGAGAATCTTCTGTATGGCAGGCACTGTGCTCTATGTGCATTAGTTAATTTGATCCTCACAACAGCCCTTCAAAGTAACTTAGTGATAATGATGGTGATTCTTTTAAGCGAGAGAGCTGGGATTTGAACCCACATCTGTATGGCTTCGATTCCCTTTCTTTTTCTATTACCTACGCTGTGTGCCTTCTGGCTCATGACTGTTCAATTATTAGGAGGGTGAAAGATGTAAAATAAACTGACATTCAAACCAGCATACTTTGTTCTGCATTAAGTGCTGTGACGGAAACTATTGGCAAAATGAGGTATGGAGAATAAGCATGAATTTTGATTGTTCAGTTCCCTGATGAGAACCAGGCAAACCATATTATTTGTACCACAGAGAAATGGAGGAAAAAAAAAAAAAAGGAGAAATCTAGGTTGGGGGAATATTGGCTGCAGGGTATAAGGCAAATTTAGATGTTGAAAGAGATTGGGAGTTGCCAGATTTGTCAAATGCCAAGATGTTTTCTTGTGGGGAAAAAAAATTGTTGGGAACTCACAGTTAGAAAATTATGAATCTTACACGGGCCAATTGACATCCATAGTTTTTTTTTTTGTTTTTTGGCAGGTTTTGCAAGGGAGTCCCTGAGAGGAGGTGAAATGAGATCTAGAGGCAATTTTTAGTGCAAGACATACATACCCATGTGTTAACCTTCTGTCACATGCCCACCTTCTTGCCAGATCTTATGACTCAAAGATAAGAGTCAGCCAAATATGGTTCACAGTGCCACAGGTCTTTCACTTCCCTAATTTGCCTTTTTTTTTTTTTTTTCTTAAAGTGGTTTTTATATCCCTAGTTAGTCTATTACCACCATACTCCACTCTACCCAACTTGTCTTAGAGCTTAGAGGCAAGAATATTGGGAGCAGGGACTTCCCTCATGGTCCAGTGGTTAAGATTTTACCTTCCAGTGCAAGGGCTGTGGGTTTGATCCCTGGTTGGGGAGCTAAGATTCCACATGCCTTGCGGCCAAAAAACCAAAACACAAAACAGAAGCAATATTTTAACAGATTCAGTAAAGACTTTTAAAATGGTCCACATCAAAATAAAAAACTTAAAAAAGAATAGAAAGAATAGCCACTGAGCAATAGAAGAATAATTCAATAGTATGTGTAATTTATAACTATTATAAATAATGTTACTTATACAGTTTTTAAATTTATATAATTTTTTGTATTTTGTTTAAATATATAAAATTCAATTTTTTGGTAGCCAGGTTTCAAAATGTAATGTATCGAGTTATCCTTTCAGTATATAATTAGCATACGTTATTAGTGACACTTCTACCATATTCTTTTTTTAAATTTATTTTTAATTGGAGGATAATTGCTTTACAATATCGTGTTGGTTTCTGCTGTACAACAGTGTGAACCAGCTATGTGTTTGCATATATCCTCTCCCTCTTGGGTCTCCTCCCACCCACCCCTCTCACCTCCCTAGGTCATCACAGAGCTCTGAGCTGAGCTCCCTGTGTTAGACAGAAGCTTCCCACTAGCCGTCTGTTTTACACGTGGTAGGGTATATGTGTCAGTCCTACTCTTCACAATCCAGTGTGAGTCTAGCACTTAAAGCACAGACCAGTTCAGCTAAGTCACATTTCAGTAGGCAAGAGACACATCTGATTAGCACTTTTGTTGGTCAGTGCGGGTCTACACCAGGGAAGTATGCACTCGCTGTTCATTGAACGCAGTCTATATTTTCCATTACCCCATCCATCTACCTGTAGAGGGGGCACACCGTTTCCATTCCATCAGAGAACCTGAGGGAATCTGGAGAGGAATGTGCGACTTGATGACCTCAGAGAGGACGTCTGCGTGGTGTTTAGTTGAAGGGAACTGCCTCCTCTTTTTGCCAGGAGGAATTACATCATTATCAGCTCTGTAAATATTACATCATTTACAACCTGTGTACCCAGCAATAGACACTATCTATCTATATCCCTAAGTACCTGTGGAATTGGCTCACATCCCAGAAGGCAATACACTGAAACTTCTGATTAAAGATAATAGGTAAATGAAATGAACATCCAATAAAAACCAGTTTGTGTTTTTAAACAGAACTAAAAGGCTAAAATTAGACAATGTAAGAGAGAATAGGAGTAAGGCTGTTCATGAAAGTAGTCAATTCAGTTGATATTTTGTTATTTTCCTGACTTTCTCTAACTTAAAGAAAAAAAAAATGTATGATACCCCCACATCTTGCCCAGGCACATGCATAAGAGAGCTCAGTTCTTCCCATTCCTTTTTCTTTCTCTATTACACTTTAAAATGTATCAGTTGTGGGGATACAGCTACAGAGAACTGTACTTGGTGAAGAGAGAAGCAGGTGTAGGATTTTAGGGATTCAACCTATGTAGTGAGAATGCTATGCTACTGCCCTGAATGGACAGTCTTGTCTGGCAGGAAGCTTCTTAAGGCATTCTCTTGAGCCAGGTGTCTTGGTGCAAGTCTGTGCAGGAGAGTGGCATGAGCCTTAGCTTTGGGAAAATATGCTTAACTGTTATATATGTGAAGTCTGTGAATGCTCTAGGACAGCCCCATAGAGAAGTTAGGAGAAGTTGATACAAAAATCCAGGTCATTTCCTGTGGACCCACGATATCATCAAGTTTTCCCTCTATAGCTCCTGGATGCATTTATCAAGATTCCTTTAGGAAACTAAACAGAATTAGAACTAGGCAGACTGTTCTCTGGGTTTGTTATTGTGGATGCTTAGTTCCCTGCAACAAAAATAAGGTGCGGAACAGTAGACTTCCTGTCTGGCAGCTGTGTTCAGACCCCACTTCTACACCTTAGCTGTTCTGTGACTTTAGGAAATCACTCAGTCTCTCTGAATCTTATTTTGTTTGTATCTGTTAGATGTAAACATCAGCTCTCAGCTTTCCTGTGAGGAGGAAATGAAGGCATTTATCTAATTTGTCTGGGACAGGGCCTGGTGAATACCGGTTGCTTAGTAAACACTGGCTGGTGCCTTTGCTTTTTATGCCTCTAAGAGCTTCTTGTTGCTTCTGTGTTCCTGTGACCCTGTTTTTCGAGCAGTTCTGCAGCCTACAGACTGGATTTAATTTAACATTCTCTATCCTCTTCTTAATTTTGTATTAAATAGTATACAGTTAATCTGTTAGAAATAAAAAACTATCAGTCAGGGACTTCACTAGAAGTCCAATGATTAAGACTCAATGCTTCCAGCACAGGGGGCACGGTTTTGATCCCTGGTCAGGGAACTAACATCCCACATACTGTGTGGTACAGCGCCCCCCCCCCCACCAAAAAAAAGCTGTCAGTCAAATTTCTAAAATGTCATTAAAACAAATACCTAGTAAGTACTTACTCTATTTCAGTGCCAGCCTCTGGAAACACAACAGTGAATTATTATGATAGCTATTACCCTAAAGGAGTCTTCCATTAGTCTTGCCTGTGAATCAAAGTTACCAGGCAATGTCAAGTGAGCCTTGTGTTGCAGAGTTGGGAAGAGGTTCAGAATCCTAGGAGAACTCAGATTAGCCCCGGGCCTTGTGTTGATGGGTTAAAGAAGAACAGTGGGTACCATATTGAGTTGTAGTAATTTCATAGTTACAGTTAATCTAGGGCTTCCCTGGTAGCTCAGCTGGTAAAGAATCTGCCTGCAATGCGGGAGAACCTGGTTTGATTCTTGAGGCAGGAAGATCCCCTGGAGAAGGGACAGGCTACCCACTCCAGTATTCATGGGCTTCCCTGGTGGCTTAGATGGTAAGGAATCTGCCTGCAATGCGGGAGACCCAGGTTCAGTCCCTGGGTTGGGAAGATTCCCTGGAGGAGGGCATGGCAACCCACTCCAGTATTCTTGCCTGGAGAATCCCCATGGACAGAGGAACCCAGTGGGCTACAGTCCATGGGGCCGCAAAGAGTCGGCATAGCTGAGCGACAAAGCACATCACATAGTTAATCTGTGCAGCCGCATCCAGATAAATTCATGATTATCTTTAAGCTGTTTGGAAATATTGAGAATAGCTTCCTGGCCCCAAGTGAGACTTTGAAAAAACCCAGGAGAGCAGAGATTCCAGTTGGGCAGCTCCCACTTTAGATTATGCATGATGCAGGTTTTTGGGAAGGGAGAATGACATAATCAGATCCACCTTAGAAACCAGTCTGCAGTTGCAGTGTTGCAAACTAATTCAGGTGAAAAATCATATGAGATTTGAAATAAAGCATGACTGGGAATGAGGAGGAAGGTGTGGATTTGGCAGGATAACTGATGACAGGTTAGATGAGGTTGTCACACAGAAGAAATCTGTGCTGCCCTGATCCATTACCTCTTGCTGTCTACTATGAACACTTACGGGGGTTGTCGTGTGTTTATTCTGGGCTATTCTTTATGAAGTTGGGGTTCTTCTCTGACAGTTGCTGAAGCCATGGGAACAGATGAGTTCACCATGGGGACAATGAGTTCTCAAGAATGAGAAGAAGATTTAGAAGGAGACACTTGGGGATGTTACCATTTCTTCCAGTTTCTTTGAATTGCCCACAGCCTTGGGCCAGTTGTTGTTGGAAAGCTCTTCCCTCTAATAAAGCTTGATCATCAAACCTGGGAGCTTATTTTACTCTGCTCTTCTGAGTCATGTTAGACTCCAGAATAGTTAAGTTTATTTTCCCCAAATCTTGTATCTCTTGCGAACCTTCCTCAGTGATTTTGGTTTTTAGAGATTTACTTTTGGAAGCTCATTCATTGTCAAAGGAGGGATAATTTTAGAGTACTCTGTGTGTGTGCGCCAGCTCAGTCATGTCTGACTTTGCAACCCCATGAACTGTAGCCCACCAGGCTTCTCTCTTCATGTAATTCTTCAGGCAAGAATACTGGAGTGTATTGCCATTCCCTTCTCCAGGAGATCTTCCCAACCCAGGGATCAAACCCAGGTCTCCTGCATTGTAGGTGGGTTCTTTACCATATGAGTCATCAGGGAAGCCCCCCTAGGCAAGAGTGTATATCTAAAATCCCACATAGGCACTGTTACAGTGTGATTTAGTAAACTGTATAAGAGAATGGTGATTTTCTTTGCAGGCACTTAAATAATTTGTTTTACTTCAATTCCTACTTATTTGCCTTCAGTTTGCTTTAGCTATTTCTAGTTAGTAGGTTTGTAATGGTGTCTCTCAGTGCAATTTAGTGATGACTTCTAGTCCTTGAAAACATTTTTTTTCATAGTTTAAAGAAGCAAGACGAGATGGTTTGTGTTAAGAGGTTTGTGTGGGTTTAAATTAAAAGAAGCATCATTTACTCAGTAGCAAAGTCTAGTACATTTAAATTGGGTGAGACAGGCAGGCTTCACTCTGGAAATCACTGTAAATCAATGCATAGAGCATAAAACATCCATCCACTATTTTCTTGCTGCTCCTTTCTGAAGGGTTTGGAAGATTGAAAGAGAATCCAAATCATTGTAGGTAGAACATATTGGATCCTAGAAAAAAATTTAAAGAAATGTGTTTTTTGCATATTAATTCTTAAAACTTTACCCTCAATTTAAAGACATTTGTTTTTACATTATTAAGAAGACATTTTTCTTTACATTATTAAGAGGAAATGCATTTACTTAACTAAAAAATGAATTAAGGTGCTGCCCTTCATTTTAAAAATTTAAAGTAAACACTTATTTGAATCTTTACAAAAGTAGTATCTTGCTTATTTACAAAAAATAGTTTGTGTAATGTCAACTGAAACTGTGCAGCCTAAAATCTGAGAATTATGTTTTATTTGGAGCATTACTGAGGACTGTAGTCTGGGAAGGCAGCCTCTTAGCACTGAGAGACTGTTCCAAAGAAGTAAGGAAGGAGCGAGGATATATAGGAATTTTGTGTTGAAAACATGCAGTCAAGCATCAAAGGATTACTGCTAGTCACCCCAGAACAGACATCTCAATTGAATGATTTTAGTTCCTGTCTATGTGTGGGAAGATGCAAGAGTCTGGACTCATTGAAACCACTCCTTTGATACACATCTTAACTATCTAGGGCCAGTGTCCTGTTTTCCTCTATCCTGAATCCCCTCAGGGAGTACCATTACATGCTATAGTGGCTGCTGGTTTGTTGGCTTGATGGCAGGCAACGTTCTTTGTTTACTGAAATGGCAAGCAACGTGTTTTTTGTCCACAGTAGACTACAAGTAGTCTAAAAGAAAGAGGGTTCTATTACTTCTTCAGTATGGTAATGACCTCATCTTTTCAGCCCATGGAGTATGTAAATGTAAATTGATCAGAATATATCAGAAATACAAATGGATATATTCAGGGAATATGGGAAGCCATGGGGTGGCTCAGTGGTAAAGAATCCGCCTACAATGTAGATGACATGGGTGAAATCCCTGGGTCAGGAAGATCCCCTGGAGAGGGAAATGCAGACCCACTCCAATATTCTCCAGTCCACTATTCCAATATTCAAAATGCAGACCCACTCCAATACTGCAGTCCATGGGGTCACAAAAGAGTCCAACTGGACTGAACAACTAAACAACGACATATTCAGGGAATGCCATGGTTAGGAGCATGAGCTTAGAGTCTTGGCTCTTCCATTTACTAACAGTGTGACCTTGGGCAAGTTACTGACCTTTTTGAGCCTCCCTTTTCTTATCAGTTCAATGGCATCTGTAGAAGTACTTCCCTCTCAAAGCTTCAAGGAGCAGTACATGAGATTTTTATTCAGTTGCTAAGTTGTGTCCAATTCTTTGTGACCCCATGGACTGTGGTGTGCCAGGCCTCCCTGTCCTTCAGTGTCTCCCAGAATTTGCTCAAACTCATATCCGTTGATTCAGTGACACCATCCAACCGTCTCATCCTCTGTCACCCCCTTCTCCTCCTGCCTTCAATCTTTCCCAGCAGAGTGAGGGAGAGGCAGCGTGTGTTGGCTTCATTGGGAATATCTCTTACTCAGAGCAACATGAAGGATGCTTTTCTTGACAGTCAGGGAATATCCTTGCTCTTCCAACTGAGATTTGAATATGGTAAAGGAAATGAAACATAAAGGGAAAATTAGGAGCTCTGAGAGTCTAAGGTTTAAAAACAATTAAAAGAATGGTCTCTTTCACTTTCACTTGTGCAAATGGCCAAATCTTTTGAGAGGCACAGTAACCAATCTAGCACAAACATAACAATATATAAAGTTTGAAAAGTGCTGCAATTAAACTTATGAAGGAAATATATATAGCCCCACTAATATTATATCATGTTGAAATTTATTTTCATATCCTTTGTCCATCCCTCTTTCATTCCAGTGGGACGTTATAGAGGCATTGCTCAGAAGCACTCAACTTCAGCATGTATTTTTGGAATGTTTAAAAGAAAGTCCCAAAGCTGGTTACTGAGAGGTTTGGAAAGTCATGTTCATTTTCAGACCCCATAGGGATAGCTGTCAGAAAGGAAATAAATGACTTGTAATTTTCCAATAGTAATAGTTATGGGATTATCAAGGTTTAGTGAAGAACTCTTACTTTCTAACCTTGTAAATTATTCTCATTAGTTAATAAATTTTTTCTTTATCAAGAGGTGCTCAGCGATGGTTTGAAAAATCACTGAATGGGTAAAGTGGAGGGAATTGAAGCTTAGAATAAATGACCTTTAAGCAACCTTCTAACTGAAATTTCTATATTTTCAAGAATTATTTTCAGTGTCATTTATCGTCCAAATCTAATCCCTTGTCTGGGAAACCAATTCAGATTAAAGGAAATTTCAAAAATACTCAAGCAATCAATATCTAATTCATTTAAGTCCTGTTTCTTCCCAGGCCTGCTGGGTATAAGCCTGGCATTGCTGCCATTTCTCTTACATTCAAGCACTTTGGGAAAGGTGCCATCTTTTTAGATCTATTTTCTCCCTGCAGCTTGGAAGCTGTGTCTATATAAAAAGAGGTGACATACTAGGCCCAGCGTATTAAAACCTTTTCTGAGGGAATCAATATCTCTTTGGGAAGTTTCATTTATATTTAAAGGGGAAAGGAGACAAGAGTATAAATGGACATAACATATCATGTAGACAGTGAAGGATGAAGAAAATGATTGGGAAGTGACTACTTGTTCCCAAGCATCTTATTAGTTGGCTTGGAGAGATGTTTTAGATCTCCAACTGAATCCATTCTCTGTTTCCCTACATGAAGAAAAAAATTCTGCAATGTGTTTTTCTGATGTTGGTTGTAGTTGTCTATCATTGATGTGAAAATTCCAGTTGTGGCCAATGATGACAAAATCAGAATCTGTAACTAGAAGCTTTACAGGCTGTATCAATAAGTCAGTAGGTTTGTTAGCAAATGTACAAATGAATCCTGACTTCATTATCCTCATATTCTAATCAACAAAATAGATCAGCTAAATTATTTTGTTCTACAACTTCAAGTGAGTAAATTATGCTTTTATATTATTATGTTTTAAATTTCACTAGTTTGAATGTCTGAGTTTTAAAATTCTGGGTTGCCATAGAATCAATTTATGCCTCTAAGTACAAATAAGATATTAACAGATTGTGAGCCAATAAAACCAATAATTATTGCATAACCTAAATTAACTTGTGGTATATAAGGTGCCTTAATATTCCCACATGTGTTTGTTGAGTTTAGTTGCTAAGTCATGTCCAACTCTTCACAACCCCATTGACTGTAGGCCACCATGTTCTTCTGTCTATGGGATTTCCCAGGCAAGAATAATGGAGTGGGTTGCCATTTATTTCTCCAGGGGATCTTCCTTACCCAGGGATTAACCAGGTCTTCGGCATTGCAGGCAGATTCTTTACCATCTGGGTCACCAGGAAAGTAGCATATATGGTGGTTTTCAAAATCCAAATAAGGTGAGCCAGTTTTTATTTATGATAATTGTATGTTACCTCTGTCCTTTTTGCTAAAGAAATTATTTACTTCATCCTCAAAGGTGTGACCCTTGTCTCCTTTCAGTTTGACAATACAATCATACACTTTGTAGTTTCATTTTCCAGTCATGAAACCCGAGAAAATGAAAGTTTGTGCTGTTATGGTACTTAATTGAGGTCTCCTGTCTTTTATGGTCCTTAATCAGAGGTCTCCTATCTGCATTTCAGCAAACCATAACCTGTCGCCAAAACTGGAGTGGAGGAGGTCATCGGCTGAGAGAGCTTGGCACTGGGATTATTTCTTTAACTGATCTCTAGGTCAAATGTGTCATTTAACATATGAGTTGTCTGAGCAAATTGATTTCAGATTGATGTCTGTAGATAAAGTTGACCTCTGATAATGGGTAGGGAATGCATTGGAGGAAACTGAGGATTTTCAAACTAACTTATTCTCTTACCTACACATACCATCGCTGTCTGGGATGTTACCTTCCCAGTGAGCATTAGGTGCCATGTGGCACCCCGGACTTCTGGCATGAACCAGGATACATCAGACTGGGAGCTGTCTGTCTTTCTAACCCACATGGGCACTGAACTGGTGTTCATCAGGGGAAAGCACTGGAAAAACAGCCGAAAAGCAGAGAAGAAATTTTAATGAGGATTCTAGAATGTGATACACAGTGTCTGTGACAATGGAAAACAGATATCAGTAAGGATTCTATATACATCGTGAATGCCTTTGAAGACATGAGAAAGTGCCCTGTCAGTCAGAAAGGTGATGAGATGAAGTAGACGTCTTTGGAGATACAGGAAAACGAGCATTATCAGCGACATTTATTATAAAGAGAAAGGACTCTGGATTTTTTCCATTGAATCTTAGTTCTATTCTAAACTGAGTCTTTTAGTCTCAGTAGAGTAATTTTCAAGAGTATTGTTGGACCCAGTCCCTTTGATGACTAGAGGCACAATCGTAGACAATGGTGCTGAGAACTTTAGAGGTTAGTTTATTCTCTTAACACTATGAAGTTTGTACTGATAGTATTTTCATTTATCAGGGGAGGAAACAGCCAATGAAAGTTTTTCTGTGGGACTCTAGGAAGGAAAAACTTTAAGTAAGAAAGTAAACATTCCTACCCAAATCATCTGACTTCAAGACTCATGGTTATTAATATGATCCTCTGCTGGGCAGATTGTGAAAGCTTTGACTATGACACATTTGAATAAAGCAGAGCTGCAGCTGGAACAACCAAAAAAATACACCTGATAAAAAAGCTTCATCGTTAGGGCCAAAATACAGGATCAGACTGGGCCCAGTGGTGGAGTACTAGGGCTAAGTTTTTGTTTTAAAGATTTTTTAACATGGACCATTTTAAAAGTCTTTATTGAATTTGTTACAGTATTGCTTCTGTTTTGTGTTTTGTTTATTTTGGCTATGAGGCATGTGGGATATAGTTCCCTGAAAATGAGTTGCTCAATCGTGTCTGACTCTTTGCCACCCCGTGGACTTTACAGTCCATGGAATTCTCCAGGCCAGAATACTGGAGTGGGTAGCCATTCCCTTCTCCAGGGGATCGTCCCAATCCAGGGATTGAACCCAGGTCTCCCACATTGCAGGTAGGTTCTTTACCAGTTGAGTCACCAGGAAAGCCCCCTAAGTTCCCTGACCAGGGATCAAATCTGCACCCCCTGCATTGGAAGACAGATTCTTAACCACTGAACTGCCAGGGAAGCCCCTAGAGCTGAGTTTTTGACCAACAGCTTGTCTTTCCTGGCCACAGACAGAACTGTTTCTAAAGAATGGTGAATGGCTGGATATCCTCTGAGGCAAACGACCGTAACTAAAAAGAGAAGTAGTAGAAAAATGCAAATGTCTAAAAAATTCAGACCTAGTACTGAGTAGACACTCAATAAATGTATGTGAGTAAATCAATGTGACCCTGTCAAGGAGATATCATTCTGAAAATGTTTTTGGTAAAAGATAATGTTTGTTGGAAGAATAATCAAGCTCTACATTGTTCCAAGGAGGATGTTTTTGTCTGTATTTTTCTGTCTATTCAAGAGTGGAAAAGAGGCTTGCTTTTTACTCTATGCTTTTTTTGAACTGTTGCATTAAAAAAATCATGTCCATATTTTATCTTTAAAAAACACAATAGAAGAGAAGGATTCTTTGCTTTTTGTAACTTTGCCTGTGCTTTCTGAAACTTACCTACGTTGTAACATACATGAATTTAGGCACCTACGCCAGAAAGATTCAGGGGACTACTCATCTTTCCTAGACCTGCTTTTGTATTCTGGGGCCATAATCTAGCAAAGACATCAAGATTAGAGGCATATTTATCATTGTCATTAAAACTGTCTACAGGATAATTGCACAGGACTTTCTAGTTCAAGGGCCCTTACATGAAGGCATTTAATAGTCCAAATTCAAGAAGAGATTCCCCATTTCTGAAGGCTGCATATTAGGCTGGTCTATAGCTTTGTCCCGTTATTTGAAGTTGTACCTCCTGGTGTTTGAAATATTTCTCCTATTATTTGTTATTATAGTTTCCTCACTGCAATTCACTGCACAGTGCTTCTTAAGGGAGTTAATACATTTCAATCTTAGAAGCTAACTCTGATTTGTGTTTTCCCACTGATATCTCTGGTACATTCTGGATCTAGGAAAGGTAACCTGTGTCTATTATACTGAAGTCACATGGGGGGCTGTCATTAGTAGGAGGGAGTTGAGTAAATGTTGATGCTGAAGAAGATTCCTGCAATATTTGAATACAACTGCAGTCCATTCCCAATTCTCAATGGTTGTTTTTATAGACCATGAAATCATAGCTAAAGTCAACTCTGGTTCTGCCCTAATGGAGAGGAACAGTGGCACAAATACTCCTAAACCATAGATAATTCCAATGTATTTATACTTGACTTTTGAACGCTTTTTATGATAATTTTCACAGCACATTGCCCTGCTAATTATGTTTTGTTTTGGAAAATATTGAAATTAACTTGTATTTAGTGATTATGTGCTATCTGATAGAGAGGAGTCTCAGGGCTATGTTGGCAAATCAGGCTGGGGAAGATGCCCAGCAGTTTACACAAAGAAAGGCTGAACAGTTCAAAGCTCAAGGAAATAAGCCTGATCTGAGTAGCTGACATATGGTTGTAGGACCTCAGTTGCATGAAACTATTTTTCCTTCCTCCCTTTCCCCTTCTACTTCTTCCCCTTATTTCTCCTCCCCTCTCTCCCTTCTTTTCTTGGAAGCATAGAAAGTAACTCAAAAGAAGAGAGAACAACTAAGTATTAGACTGGCCAAAAAGTTCGTTTGGGGATTTTCTGTAAGATATTATGGGAAAATCCAAAGGAACTTTTGGGCCAACCCAATACATTAGTGCTAGGCCTTGGATATTGAGGCCTACCAAGGTCTGAGGAGCCTCAGCCAGTGGAGTTAGGAGCAGTCTGGGCCATCAGGTATTCTAATACCAATAGGCAGGAGTGAAAGCCAGGCAGTGGGTCGAAATCAAGTAGCAAGGACAGAGGACTTGGTAAGCAGTTTCCAGAGATTCAAGCAAGGCACTTGGTAAAGTCTTAGCATGTGATCAGGCATGCACAGTTCCATGAAAACTAGAGACAAGATGAGGAAGACACAGGGACCAGCCACATGTTGTGTAGAGTGACACAGAGTGGCAGTCAGAAGGGAGTGTCCCAAGGAGACAAGATTCCACTCAAGCCAAGAAGCCACCAGTGAGCGGGGCCTCCAGTCCCCGACCCCTCGCAGAACCAATCGGAGCCAAAGAGAAAACACTACCAAAATAAATGGTCCACCACTTCTTAGATTGAAGATGATGTCCAAAGCACCTGAGTGCTCTTTTTAAGGCACTGGTCACAGTTGTTCAAATAAAGCTGCAAACCTTCCTGGGAAACATCAACGTGAGAAAGTTGCGGGAGAATGAACATGTTTATACAGTCTGCCCCAGCTCCACCACCTGGAGGCTCAGCTTTCAAGTTAAATTGTTCCCAGTGCTGCAAACAAGACTGGATCTACTCCCTGGATTCTTCAAGATCCCTTTTCCAATACTGGCTAGAGGGGAGCCATAACCTTCCCTTTCCCTGTTTTCCTCCAGCCCAGCTAAGACAAGGAGTTTCACATTTTTCAACAAGTAATAAAAACAGAAACAAAAATAAGGAAAGGAAGATGGATGAAAATAGGTATGCATGTCAAATATAAGGTAACTCTGGGTTAGGTTTTCATGGGCTGACATTGATGAATTATCTTTGGCTGTCGGGAGTACCATATTGTGGAGGGTTCAGCTGCCGAGAATGTCATCAGTGATCTGCCAAATTCCTGCCGGGGGTGAAGGAAAGGGGAGCTTTGAGAAATCAGCTTTATACTTGCTGATGAATCGGCTTCATATTTGCCACCCTTCACCTTATTCCCAAAAAGCCAGTATAAACTAAAGATCACTTTGTTTTTGTGGGCCTTATTATGTCATTAGTGTTAGAACGTACTCTCCACAAGGGCATCTCTGTCTTGTTCCATGGTGTCTAGAACAGGACATGAGATGTGATGTCCCAACCCCTTGGGTGTTTGCCTGACTTCTTGCTCTCATTTAATGGATCCTGTCTCTAAAATTGCAGGTACCCTTGTATTATACTAGAGGAAGTGGCTTCCTGAGTTTGGTAAACCCAGGAAGAATCAGCATTTCCTTTTTATCTGTCTGTATAGTGGTATCAAGTTGGGCTGTTGGGGAGGAAGAACATTTTCTTTACCTTCTAGGTGCTCTGGCGGGTCTGTGAATTAAATTGACATGAAACATATCAGTGGGAGAAAATCACACAAAAGCTGAATAACATGGATCCATGGGAGAGACCCAGGGAGCCTGAGTTAACTCACTAAACAGGCCCAAGCCCTCACCTTAACACCATCTTCAGCTCAAGACAAAAGAGGATGTTGGGGGGGGGGTGTGGTTTGGGACTTAAGAGGGGAGGAGGGCAATTCACAGGGAGATGGAAAAGCTGACGTTTGGTAAATAAATGTTTGCTGGACCTGTAGAGACAGTGGGACCCAGATTGGACGCTGATCTCTAGGGGTTTCCCCCACCACACTTGGTCCATATTCTTTTCCATTGTTGGTGCCGATAGCTCTATGCTGAGAACAGGCTCTCTTCTTTTAGGTGGTTAGGGGGGAGGTCAGAATTTCTGAGTTTTGGGGGCCTTGAGAGTTGGACTATAAAGAAAGCTGAGCACTGAAGAATTGATGCTTTGAACTGTGGTATTGGAGAAGACTCTTGAGAGTCTTGGACTGTAAGAAGATCCAACCAGTCCATCCTAAAGGAAATCAGTCCTGGGTGTTCATTGGAAGGACTGATGTTGAAGCTGAAACTCCAATACTTTGGCCACCTGATGTGATGAGTTGACTCATTGGAAAAGACCCTGATGCTGGGAAAGATTGAGGGCAGGAGGAGAAGGGGACAACAGAGGATGAGATGGCTGGATGGCATCACTGACTCAATGGACATGAGTTTGGGTGAACTCCGGGAGTTGATGATGGACAGGGAGGCCTGGCGTGCTGCGATTCATGGGGTTGCAAAGAGTCAGACACGATTGAGCGACTGAACTGAACGGATTGTTTTCAGCTTGAACTAATCCATATGCCAAAGAGTTATGCTGGGGTGGCAAACTGGATTTTAGTTTAAGGAATATGCCTCTTGTTCAGCCAGCTGGCATACAATGTGGTAATTGACACAACCAGAGAGGCTTTTCTCTGAGGCAGCAAAAAGGCATTATCGACGATAGGGCCTATTCTGTGACTACAGTAAGTCCTACACATACTAACAAGTCCATTCCGAGAGTCAAGTTTGTTTGTACGTCCAGCAGAAGTTAGCCTAGGTACTCAACTAACACAATCGGCTATATAGCATGTAAGAGATTTATAACACGTTTCACACAAATAACAGATAAAAAACAAAAGTGAAGGCCCTGAAGTGTGCAGGTCTCAGCAGTTGCGGCGCATGGGGCTGAGTTGCTCTGTGTTGTGGGGGATCTTCCCAGACCAGGGATTAAACCCGTGTCCCTTGCATTGGCAAGCAGATTCTTCTCCACTGTACCACTAGGGAAGTCCAAGAAAACATTTTGCATCTTAGAGCATGGTCCCTTGGAAAGTGTAGTAGGACAGTTTAAGAGCTGGCGCTTCTTAGTAGTGCCAGCTACATCACCGCTGCTTTTGTGCTCTCCTCCAGACATCCCGGGCTTGAAATAGATACTTTCCTACTGGACTGTATCCAGCAGTGTCCAGTAAGTTCATGAGAGCACAGCCACTTGTAGGGGTGCACACATGTGACAGTGTACCCCAGACACGTGACGTAACTTACGTGATTGGGCATGAGAACACACGTTCACCTCTTTCAAAGTTCACAATTTGAAGGTTCGTATGTAGGGGCCTTAACTGTGTATCTTTGCCATCACCTGTGTTGGGGGGGTGACATGTGCTCTGAGCACCTCCCCGCCCCCTAACCCTCGCATCACTGCAGCCCTCTCTCCCCACTCTGCCGCATCACTGCAGCACCTCCAGAGAGTCGGTTACAGTCCTTCCTAGTTCCTCTGCAGAAAGGATTTTCCATGTTGTCTGTTTACCCATGTGGCATCCCTTCCATCTGTCAACTTTCAGTTTGTTTTTCTGTAAATTAACTTTTTATAGCACATGAAAGAACTGTTGAGTTTCTTCTCAAACCTACCATAGTTTTTTTACTTAGATGATAGGAAAACCTCAGGAAACACTAAATTCTCAGAATTGAATACCAGCATTCTCTTGGGGTCATTTTCTAAAGCGATAAAAGCCTTTTTATTCATGGTGTTTCACTTTTCAGAGGAACGTGGAGAATTTGATCGCAGTGAAGCATTCATAACCATGCCAGGCTGCTTTGAGGGAGAGGTTTACTACTGATGGTACATTAGCAAATCCTGGCATGTTTGAAGCTGATGATCTCCAAAGGGCCCTGGCTGGTGTACATTTTACCAAATACCACCTTTCCTCTCCTCTGCTTTGGTTGGATCTAGGCAAGGATTGAAGCTCATTTTATAAGACCCAATGGATACTTGGGCTCCCCAGGTGTACTAGTGGTAAGAATCTGCCTACCAGTTAGGAAACACTAAGAATCTGCAAAATCTGCCTAGTGCAAAAGACTGAAGAGACACAGGTTGGATCCCTGGGTTGGAAAGACCCCCTGGAGGAGGGCATGGCCACCCACTCCAGTATTCTTGCCTGGAGAATCCCATGGACAGAGGAGCCTGGTGGGCTACAGTCCCTGGGGTCACAAAGAGTCAGACATGACTGAAGTGACTTAGCAAGCATGCAGTGATTACTTACCCACTATGTATGCACACCGTCCTATACCTATGAATCTGTTCTGCTTCTCTCTCTCCTCTGCTCCACCTTTTTGCAGAGGGAATCCTAATTTCTTTTTTCTCTCGTAAGTTAGTCATTTCATAAAAAGTCAATAAAGCAACCAAAAAATTCCCTCTCAAGAATTAGGACATCTATTTCTGCCACTTAAAAAAAAATATGTGTGTGTGTATATTCACTTGTGAGTGTGTGAGAGGCAGAGTGGTGGTGTTGGTGTCTGACGAGGATCAGTCAGACAAAACATGCCTGGCATTACTCCCACTTTATTGTTGTAAAACTGAGGTCTGGACAGGTGAACTGATTGCATCTGTGCTAGTCTGTGATGCACTGATTTGTTTCCTTTAATGAAATCTGAATAAAATAATTGACAGATAAAGCAGATACATGTGGACTTTGAAAAATAGGGGTTTGAACTGTGTGGATCCACTTTCATGTGGATTCACTCAATAGTAAATCCTATGGAACTCCAGGATAGTCCTTGGCTGGTTGAGTCTGGAGATATGTAACCTCTGATACAGAGGAACCGTGTGTGTGGAGCACTGACCTAAGTTACACTTGCTCCTTGACCCCACTGTGTTGTTCAAGGGTCAAGTGTATAGTAATTTCATCTTGGGGCTAATAATAGTGTACCTTGAGTGGCTGTCAAGCATTTCTTTCAAACTTTCATTATTTTACTGTCCTGGCTATAAAAAAATATGATCTGGCCTATTTCCTAGTGAAGAAATTAATTCATCTTCCACAAAGGTTCTGAAAATACACACTACTCAGTAAATCCAGATACAGCTAATGGCCATTTTCAGAATATGATGGAGAGGGGCTACCCTTAGCCCTTAGCATTTTGAGTTTCCAAATGCCAGTTACTTAAATGGTTTCCATGTCTTCCTCCCTCTCAATTCCTCTTACCTCGCAGACATGGCTGTGTGCATGCATGCTTAGTCATGTCTGAGTCTGTGACCCCATGGACTGTAGTCTACCAGCTTCCTCAGTGCATAGGATTTTACAGGCAAGAATACTGGAGTGGGTTGCCATTTCCTCCTCCAGGGGATCTTCCAGACCCAAGGATCAAACCCGCATTTCCTGGGTCTCTTGCATTGGCAGGCGGATCCTTTACCACTGAGCTACCTGGGAAACCCCAGGCATGGCTACCTTCTCCTTCCCTGAGCTACAAAGAAAGGATCAACGACCTTTCAATACGATAGATGAAGCTGGTGGTCATGTCAAAGTTAGGGTCGGGTGGGAGGAAGAGTTCTGGCAGGAAGTCTGGGCAGGGTGATGGTCTTGAAGGAAGGTTCTCAGGTCCCTACAACAGCTATCAGGATTGGACATGAACATAAGTCACCTGAACTTTCCCCAGCATATTTAGTTCAACTCTTAGTTCCACCTCAGCATTTTCTTTCTTTTGGCTCTGCATCAGACCACTCACCTGGCTTGTTTCTCCCCACTGCTCCGAGGGGCTCTTGAGCTGGTTTTCCGCTGTCCTTCCTGGCCACTCCATGTGGATCATGGGGACAATCATTCAGTTCAACATCCTTTCCAAATGCAGGGAACAAAGGTGGGGACCACTGAACCCCTAGGGATTCTTCCAGGCTGTACCATCTCCTGGAGCCTTAATCTTAGCAGCAAAAAAAACTTCAGGGCTTCTCTGGTGGTCCAGTGGTTAAGAATCCATCTAGCAGTGCAGACTGGTTCGGTCCCCAGTTTGGGAAGAACCCACGTGCCAGGGAACATCTGGGCCACAATTACTGAGCCCAAGCTCTGGAGCCCACGAATCGAAACTGCTGAGCCCACTTGAAGGAACTACTGAAGCCCCCATGCCCTACAACCCATGCTCTGTAACAAGAGAAGCCACTGCAATGAGAAGCTCTTGCACCCAACTAGAAAAAGCCTGGGTACAGCAACAAAGGCCCCATACATACCCACCCGCCCCCCCCCCCAAAAAAAACTTGAACAGTTTGAAGAATCTTTAAGCTCATCATTTATATATACTTTTATCTCACCCCCTAAAGCCCCAGGTGTTGTGCGGGGTTTAGGCTCTTTTCGGTTAGCAAACTTCAGCTTTCATCTTCTTTAGGTCAGCTTGCCCTGCACTCATCCTTCACCACTGACCCAGCTCTTACCTGAGATTTCTTATTCCTGAGTTTGTAACACAATTTTCTATTTTCTCAACACCTTGTTCCTGACTTTGAAACCTAGGGCTCCTTCAAGGGCACGGGTTTCCTGCAGACCAGCTGCCCTTCCTCCAGCACACACCCATGCACTTGCAGTTAGATTGGGGAGTGGTTAGTCTGGAGGCTTTCTTCTTTCCCATCAGCATCTTCAGATATTTGCCATCTTATGACCGTGTCTGAAAAAAATTATCCTCTTGAAGGGATTTTGCCGGGCTGTACACAGTGTATCCCTTCTTGTGACTCACATCTGAGTTCCTGGAAATATCCGAAATAAACATTCACAAGTGAATTAGGCAACAGGTTCATGGTCTTGCTTGAATCTCTGATGTGCTTGTGTGTGATTCTTCATTTGTTTGGAATGATCCGTTGAGCAGCCTAGCTGTATGGTTCTGCCATGTCCCTCCTCTAGGGACCTTTATCTCCCTAGATCCACAGGAGTCTGCTTCCTCAGTGACTTGTCATAAGCCGGGCCTGGACCTATTATACTCTTTCAGCAAGAACCTCTCAATCCTACCTGCCCTTTGACCTCTTATGTATTTACAGTCTTGAACTCTTTCATCTCTCCCTGTTTTCAAGCCCCTTTAGGCTTCATTTTTCAGGACCTCATGGTTGATCACTTCAATTTATCTTTCATCACCTCCTTGGCTCCCTTGACCTTTCAACTCATCCTCTTTGCAATGCCTGCCCCAGCTCTGCATCAGGTCTCTTAGTGACGTTCGCTACTCCTGCAACCCATCGGAACAACTGGTAAAATGAAAGACAGTGAGGGAATGAGTCATTCCTGTTGACAGTGTTCATCTTACTTGCCATTCTGGTGTGATTGGCAGGTCATCAAAGTCCATGCTGCTCACAGAGCTCACTTATATGCCTCAGAATCAGAAATGCTGCCCTGAAATGGATGGGATCTCTTAATTGAGAGAAGGCGATAAATTAACTGCTTTTAAAATGTTCTCTCTACGTGTGTGCATAAGTAGTAGATAATTTTGTAGAAATGAGAAAATATGGGTGGTGGGGAGAGATGAGCAGACTTTCTGATTGTTTTTCCCTGTTTTGGTTTTGTTTCCACTTTTTCCTCTTTTTTCTGTGTCAATATCAGCCCTCACTTCACAAACATATAATAACCCCCCCCAACTAAATAACCTAGAATATATGTTTTTCTCCAAGCTCATAAAGATATAAATATACTATGTTTTCCTCCAAGCTGAGCCACCAGGGAAGCCCAAGAATACTGGAATGGGTAACCTCTCCCTTATCCAGTGGATCTTCCCAACCTAGGAATCAGACTGGGATCTCCTGTATTGCAGGTGGATTCTTTACCAGCTGAGCTACCGGGGAACTAATAAAGATATATACACACCCACATAAACATCCATATATGTGCATATATATGTACATACATACATGCACACTGTGGCTGTATTGGCTTTTTGGTCATTGTTATAAAAGATGAGATTTTAAAATATGCATTGTCTGTTTCTTGTATTTGTCATTGTGTATTAAGTGGCAGAAATCACTCCAAATCATTTTTACTCTGAATTATTAATGCTGTCACTTCAATAAACATTTATTGAGCATCTACAATGAGCATTCTAATTTGAGATTTATTCACATTTCTGAATTGAAAAGGGAATAAAGAGATTCATGGTCCAGCCCTCCCATAGAATGGATGAGAAAACTAAGGCCTGATAAGTATCCATGAGTTGTTCATGGTCATGCAGCCAACTGGTGTCATGTCAGAACCTAGCTCCTGTGGTCTCCAAGTTCAGCACTATTTCAATTGTACTATATATTGGTCTGGTCAAAAGGTTTGTTTAGGTTTTCCCATAACATGGTATGCAGAAACCCGAGCAAACTTTTTGGCCAACCAATACTAAATCCCATAAATTAATGTGGGAGTCTTGTCTGACAGTTACTGACACCTGAAGTTGAGAGTATGCTACAAAATAGGATAAATATTCTGGCCTTAGGTAGGGAAGTATAGTGATGAGCAGTTCAGTGGACAGAGCAAACTGCTTTTATTGAACCAAATTTATCAACCAGTGGAGACTCATTAGGACCTCCCAGCTTTTGAAGGGACATCAATAGAAAAGAGAAATTTGAATTGAAGAGCTACATAAGAGATCTTATGAAAGGAATTCCCTCCCCACCTGAAGAGCGCTCTTTTCCCAGAGAAAATCATGGTAGAAGGTGACTGAAGATCCATTCTGGCTGCTCAGACACATCTGGAAAGGCTGAGCTTTCAGCTGGAGCCCCTTGCCCGTGCTGAGGGAAAGGAAGCTGTCGCCCAAGATGCTAAAACTTATGGCAACACATGAGAACCTTTGTGTTCATAGGAGGAAACAAATACATCACATTTTTTTGTTTAACATTTATTTTTTGTTCTGCTGGGTCTTCATTGCTGCACACGGACTTTCTCTAGTTGCGGTTAGCGGGGGACTTTTCCTTGTGGTGCACAGGCTTCATATTGCCGTCGCTTCTCTTGTTGCAGAACACAGGCTGTAGGCGTGTGGGCTTCAGTATGTGTACCTTGGGGGCTCAGTAATTGTGACTCATGGGCTCCAGAGCATTGGCTCAGTAGCTGTAGCACACGGGACCTAGTTCCTCTGCTGCACGTGGGAACCTCCCAGACCAGGGGTCGAATCCATGACCCCTGCATTGGCAGGCAGATTCTCAACCACTAGACCACCAGGAGAGCCCCCAGAACTTTTTTTTTAATGGGGGTGTAGTTGCCTTGCAATGTTGTTAGTTTCTGCTGTACAGTGCAAGCGAATCAGCCATATGTATACATATATCCCCTCCCTCGTGGCCTTCCCTCCCCCCCCCCCCCGCCCATCCTACCCCATTTACAATTCGTAATGGGGCTTCTGTGGATCTAATTGTCAAATGTTATCCTCTGCCAGATTTTTGTGCATTTGCTTTCTTCTATTGTCTCCAAACTGACCTGAATCCCACTGTGTTCATTCGGTCATCAGATAATTGTCGGGCATCTGTTCTATGCCAGCACGATGCCAGGGGCTGAATAAAGGGAGAATCTGATGTGTGGGCCTTCCATGTCCAAGCAGGAAACCACCGAATCTCCTGTGTGTTCATCCCTCCAGATAACTCAGTGTGGACTCCATGACCTTCATTGAAAACAGAGGAGAATGAACAACGTTTCTTCAAGCCAGCTAATTCTTTGGTTATTAAGAAGCTGATTGGATCTTTTGCATGCATTCCAAAAACTCTTTGAAGAGAGTCCTTGAAGGTATAATTCCATCAGAATATGTATAATATGGACACTTCAAGACAGTCCCCCCCGCCCTCCCCTCGCCACCCAGGAACACCTCAGCTCTGTCAGTGTGTGATGCGATTTTATATCACAGGATACCTGTCATTTGGAAAAAAAATTGCTTTCAATGCTGGGTTTTCTGGGGGCAGTTCAGAAAAGTACTGGGTTCAGGGTCTTTATTGTGTATGTTATCTTTTCCTTTTGGGACTCTGCAGTTCTATGTAAATTATGATCATAGCTAGGATTCAGTAGATACCTACTAGGTGTCAGATTGTCTACTAGCCACTTCACAGACATTTTCTAATTCAGTCACCTTGCCAGTCCTCTGTTACTATATCTTCACTTCAAAAAGGAGGCCCCGGGGAGGTGAGGTGGTTTACATCATGTCACAGAACTGCACGGGGCAGGGAGGAGGTCCAGATTCCCATGTCTCCAAAGCTGGGGTTGAGACTGATTGCACTGCACACGTCACCCCCACCAGCCCTGGGACAGAGGAGAATTAGGACGTGGGGGCTGCAGGTGGGACTGGGATTATGTTCTCATGGGTCAGTGTCAAAGGAGAGCCTTGGCATTTCCCAGGTGGTCCAGTGGTTAAGATTTGTGCTTCCAATGCAAGGAAGTGTGTATTCAATCGCTGATCGGGGAACTAAGATCCCACATACCTGGCGGCCAAAACAAAAAAAGCCAAAATATAACAAACAGAAGCAATATTATAACACATTCAATAAAGGCTTTTTGAAGCCATTTTTCAAGCCTTTATTGAAATGGTCCACATTAAAAAAAATCTTTAAAGAAGAATCTTCTAAAAGCTGAATTTTGAATGTTTAGAGGATGTCCTACTTGATATGAGTGGTCTCCTGGAGCTGGAATTTTCTTTTGAATGCCATCTCTGCACAAGTACTGCAAAGAACCGTGGAAAGGGAGAGCAGACTGACTTCAGATAATGTGACAGTTTACAAAAAAAAAAAAAAGGAAGAAGAAGAAGAAATAAAACTACAATTTCCAGTCCTGCCAAAAAATCTCTCTAGGGTACTTATGGCTGATCCAATACTTGTCCTCTGGGTAGTCAGATAACCCAGCCTTCAGTGAGCAAGAAATTCTCTATATCTCTTTAGTTAACTATTTCTACATATAGCCAGAGTCTACAGAGAAAGTGCCCTAAATTGATACTTCCAGGTGAGAAAGTCTCTCAGGAGACCGTATGATATAAATCAAAGTATTGTTATTCACATCTAAACTTAACAGTTCTGCTTAGCTCTTATATTTGTTTTATATGCGTATTCCTCAAAGTTTCCTTAGCAATAGATTCGTGGGTGATTTGTGTTATCATGTCCGCATTATGTATTCAAGATGAGGGAACAACCTCAGAAAGACAAAGGGACCCTTGAGGGCTACCTGGTGACTCTGTGATAGAGCCAGAATTAAATCGTTTTTAGATGAGACATTGTATATAGAGTTTCATGTAATTTCTCATGTGTTCTAATAGAGAACTCATTTTGAAGGTTACCATATTAGATGTGGAACAAATCTGGATGTCTGCTGCTCTCTGGCTAAGGACCACTATAGGGTAAAAGATTAGGACTTCCAGTTTGGGCTCCTTGGTAATGAAATCAACTGTTTGGTTAATGTTAACATGACAGATTTCATGCCTGAATAATTCCTCAGTCCCTCACTCCCTACCCTTATTTCAGCCTGGGTCTCCTTTCATCTTTGAGGTTTCTGAGCTATTTTATATTAGCTTACTCACCTAGGAAGCTAATACCATATATTCACCATGTGCTCAGAGAAGAGTCCAGTGACAAAGACCCCACGCACTGGACATTCAATGACATCATCCTCTCTTGACATGGTGCATGTGGGTCTTGGTAGGAGTGTTAGTGTAAGTCCGTGTGCCCAACACAGTGAGGCCAAACAGAAATGTCAGAGTCTGGAGGAGAGGAAAGATTATTGCAAGGCCCTGCAAGTAGACAGGTGGCTCATGCCCTAAAAAGCCCCGAACTCTTCAAAGCTTTTCATCAAAGCATTTTTAAGAGCCAGGTGAGGGAGGGGGAATCTCAGGGAACATATCAGCTTGTGCACAATTCTCTGACTGGCTTATAGTGAAGGAACAGAGTGGTGTCACAGGAGTAAACACTATCAGTCCTTAAGCTCCAAGAGGCCTGGGGACATATCCTCATGGTCATGAAGTAGTTAAACTTTTCCATTTGGTGGGGGGTTTTCACATCTGTAAAACAACTCAGGAAATGTGCATTAAATACTGTTATCTATTCAGTCAATCCTGAATACTCATTGGAAGGACTGATGGTGAGGCTGAAGCTCCAGTCTTTTGGTCACCTGATGTGAACAGCTAACTCACTGGAAAAGTCCCTGATGCTGGGAACGATTGAGGGCAGGAAAAGAGGGCGTTAGAGATAAGATGGCTGGATGGCTTCACTGAAGCAATGGACACGAACTTGGGCAAACTTCAGGAGATGGTGAGGGATAGGGAGGCCTGGTGTGCTGCAGTCCATGGGATCTCAAGGAGTTGGACATGACTGGATGACTGAAAAACAACATCAATTAAATAGGTACTTCAGAGAGGAGCTAAAGCAGAGGATAAGAGGGAAGGCCTGTCTTGGAAAGGCCGCCTAGGGTCCTACTCAGTTACAGGACTTCCCCTGTGGCTCAGATGGTAAAGAATCCATCTGCAGTGTAGGAGACCTGGGTTCGATCCCTGGATTGGGAAGATCCGCTGGAGAAGGGAAATGCTACCCACTCCAATATTCTAGCCTGGAGAATTCCATGTACTGTATAGCCCATGGGGTCACAAAGAGTCGGACACGACTGAGCGACTTTCACTTCACTTCAGTTACAGAAGATGAAATTAGCTTATTTTAATAGATGTTTTTAGAAAGAAATATCGAAGTATTGAAGAAATCGCCCATCCATCTAGAGGGAAACCTTTTGTTTTATAACTTTAACCTTGTGTGTGCATGCTCAGTTGCTTCAGTCACGTCCAACTCTTTGTGACCCATGGACTGTAGCTCAGCAGGCTCCTCTGTCCATGGGATTCTCCAGGCAACTGGAATGGGTTGCCGTACCTTCCTCAAGGTATCTTCCTGACCCAGGAATTGAACCCTGTGTCTCCTGTATTGCTGGCAGATTCTTTACCCCTGAGCCACCAGGGAAGCCCAAACTTTACTCTTACTACTAATCTTTAGGGTTTCCTTGGTGGCTCAGACAGTAAAGAATCTGCCTGCAATGCAGGAGACCTGGGTTTGATCCCTGTGTTAGGAAGATCCCCTGGAAAAGGAAATGGCAACCCACTCCAGTATTCTTGCCTGGAGAATTCCATGGACAGAGGAGCCTGCTGAGCTACAGTCCATGGCTCACCAAGAGTCGCAAACGACTGAGCAGACTAACGCTTTTCACTAATTCTTACTCCATCTCAGCTCTTTTCACGTTGTGGGATTGTTTGGGGTCAGTGGGCCAGGATCTGAAATGGCTGTGTGTGTGTGATGGTTGTTAATTATCTCAGAAAGGCAAATGATCAAGTGAAGGGAAACAGGCGACACTTCACAGTGAATGTAAAGTGGTGTTTGTATTGCTGCCAACTGTTGGGGAGAATTTCTTATCTGTTGCTAGGAAAAAAAATACTGGAAAGCATCAGTGGAAACCTACAAATAAAATCCTGAAAACTGTAAAGATTTATATGAGTTATTCAAAATAGGGGCAATGTTATTATTTATGAAGACTAAATGTTTGTATTATGGTACAATAACATTTAATTCTAATGATGATTCCTTTGCAATATTTGTTTAAATTTCAACCATGCTAATTTGGTGTATGAGCTGTTATTTATCTTTGTCTGTTTATGAAGCCAGTTTGTTAGGCAAATGATCAATGTAATTTGCTTACTGTCATTCAGAAAACCATCTTCAAACATTTTAGAAGCTTCTATATACCAACAAAGTTTATGTTAATTATATGTAAAAATATTCTTTACTTGGACATTATCATGTTAACTTCAAACCCAACATGTTTACCCTAAAATTCCCTGTTTCTAGGATAAATGAGTCTTATCTGCTCACTAACCCCTTTTATTGTTGATAGAACTGTACCTCTTACTTTGGAAACTCAAAGTCTTCCTATGAACCCTCTCATGTTAAGCATATCCATCCTGTCACAATATCCAGAAATACTGTTTTTCAACTATATTTTTAGCTTCATTTCTGGCACCTCCATCTCAGACCTCTACTAACCCCCTGGACTTATTTTCATCTCTCTGCCTACCATTTTTCTTCCTTCAATCCCTCCGGTGCATCAGTTACTCCATCTTTTGACTTGTGAAAATCACTTAATCGACATCTGGGGTATACCTGGGTGATTATAGAAAATTCTTAAAGTATGTGCCGCAATTTTAAAAAGTAACAGTAACACACAAATTAAAATGGTAATAATAGAAATTATAATAGTGAAAAAGGCAATAGTTATATTAATGAGGAGGAGACTGTTTTCAGTCTTTCGCCAGAATACAGGTAACCAGCTTTAAGAGAATTTGAACACAGATTATACTTTCTACTGAGTCTATTTCTTCCTTTATTTTTTATTTATACAGAAAGTCTTCAATTACAAGTCATTGTGAAGCAAAGCAAATGTTCGGTGGTCTGTCAGCAAGTTCTGGCTTCTCGGATTATGCAAGGAATCAGATATTACAGAGATTTCACTGATAGACATTCATTGCCCTACTGGGAGCTAATTAGGTTGAGGGAACGCATTTCTCAAAAGTGGCTGGAATATTGATGTATCAACAGAGAAGATAACTGGCAGATGGATTTCTTATGAATTCTTAGTTAGCTTTGTTTGTGGGAATTATTTTTGATGTTCAGTTATGGCATTCACATGCATTAAATATGGCTAATAACAGCACTGGTTTCTTTCTGCAATAAGCTTGGATATCTCTAAATAGTAAGAAAGAACCTTTGCTAACTAATCCATTTTTATCAACAGTCAACCTTCTTGGGAACTTTCCCTCTCTTTTCACAAGTGTTAAATTTTTTGGTATTTTGTCTATGAAGCAATAGATTCAGGCCCCTCCATGTAGTGAATATACCACTGAGAAGACTTTGTAAATTAAAGAAATAGTTTTACTGGACTTTTTTCACTTATTCTTGCAAAAACTTATTTGAGGAGCCTAACTCTTGACAGCCAGAGTTCTTGAGTGTGAAGAAATAGACTCTTCTGTTCTTTACTCATTTTTTTCTGCACAGCATGCTGAAAATTCTTGGCGATGATCTGATCAAATTCACAGCTTTCCTTGTTTGGTTGAAACTTCAGTCAAGTTCAGGAGGCAAACATTGCCAACTGTGAATAAAGAAGTATTGGATTGCCCTGAGGTCCAGTTTCTGTCATTCATGTGGTGACATTTTACTTTGCTGTACACAGTGATGGTACTCAGTTAATATCGATCCCAATGCACTTTGTATTACATCAGGGCTGACAAAATTATTAACAAACAGGAAATCTCTTACACTCTGGCATTAGTCTCAGTGATGAAAGAAAACAAGTAATCCTTTATCATTTTTTCCCTTCTACACACATGGTCTGCTTTATGCTGTGAACCTATGATTTTGTACAGCTCAGAAGAAAAATATCTGCTAGTGAAAACATAATGATAAATAGTAAATGTTCTTTCACATTGCATTCCACTGATGATATTCATCTTCTAACAGTGTCACTTCATAGAGGGTTTTGAAATTAGTTTTGCTTTTCTTGGGTATTGCTAATTGCTATTGAACTTCTTGGCAAGTTTCAATGATGCCTCTTTAGTTATAGTCTCTTTTCTGCCTTTAGTGGGACAGCTCATCAGTATCTTACTTAAAAGCTTTTACTTTTCACTTGTTTTGGAAAAACTCCATAGATTTACCTGAACCCCACCTTGAAAATTACCATATAGCTTTAATGTCTTCATGCCACTATCCAACTCTATAACAAGCAGCACAGTGAGGACCAGTGATGAAAAATAGCTGGTCCAGAAGATCCAGTCTTGAGATTTTCATTGCTCTATTTCCTGTTTGCAATTTTCTTTTCACCCTACTTGTAAGGTATAGTTCCAGCCAAGGCAGAAAAGAAGGAGTGATGACCTCAACAGAGATAGGTTACCTTTATTCAGGCAAGGAGGGGTGATGGCCTAAGGACCAGGCTGAGCGCGAGAGGGATCAGGGAGGCTTCATATTTAAAGGGAGGTGTGTGGAAGCGATAAGGGATGTTTTGGGTATTCTTTAGTTGAGATGGCATTTGGAGTTGGGCAGGGGGTGAGAAGTCCTCTGGGCAGGGGTTGATAAGTCCCAGATAGATGCAACTGGCCTGGAGCATCAGGGCGGGACCTAAAGTTCGGTTTTGTTTTCTCCAAAGTTAGGTGATTCAGCAAGGTCCTTTGAGACCGTGGTTTTCTTTTCTAGTCCCAAAGACTCCTTCACTACTCAGGAACATCATGCATTGCTCAGGAACTTTGTTTTGTGCACAGATTCACTCTCTTCTTTCTGAAAACGTCTCTATTTACTTTGACAACTTTATGCCATACTATAGTACATAATTTATAAGAGTCTTTTCATATTTTAGTACTTTATATGCTCAATGGATTGATTTTGAGTCATTAGTTTATTTTGTGTGAACTGATATTATTAGGCACAATAAAGCAGTTATAAGAAGAACTATAAAGTCATAAAATATAAGGCACTAATAAGCAAATTATGTGTGAATTAATCAACTGAACTGAATAACACCCTATCCACTCTACATGTTCTATGTGTGTAAGATGTTTGAAAATGTGAGAACTATTAAGAACATGATAAAATTTTTATGAGAACCATAATTAAGCTTGTAGTTTAAATCTCCTAAGTGCTAGGTTGTTGCCAACTCCTACTTTTTCACAGGTCTCCCGTTGAAAAAGAGTGGTCTGTCCCTTACTTTATATTATTTTTTTCTGGTTTCTTCCCTTTAACACACACACGCACTCATACACACACACCCCTTTCAGTGGCTCTGATAGCCTATGTGATAAAGTCAGAACTCCTTAGCCTGACATTCAAGATCTTCCCCCGAAGAGGCTTCATCTTACTTGCCCAGACTAAGAAATATATATTCACAACCTAAAAGGTATGAGTTATGTTTTATTCAGCTGGAATTTTTAGAACTTCAAGCCCAGCCGGAGAGGCAGCATCTTAAGTAATCCCGAGAGAACTAACTACTTGGAAAAGGTGAAGGGGATGCTAGGGTATATAGGAGTTTTGAAACAAAGGACAGGGAGTAGGAACAAAGGATGACTGTTAATTAAAGAAAACTAGAAATCTGAAGTTTTCTTTGCATGGGAAAATGCAAATGTCTGGGCCCACTGAAACCATTCCTTTGATATGCACCTCAGCTCTCAGGGGCCAGCATCCTGTGTTTTCACATCCTCAGGATTCACCACCATAGAGAGTGGCTCCAGTCTGATGGTTGCTGGATGGATTGCATTCTTTTCCTTCCTGAGTTCCCTCAGGGCTCACTGTTGCCCCGTAGCTGTAATTGCTGATGACTGACATGCTCTGTTTACTTACATGGCGGGAAGTATTGATCTTGCCCTACTAAGCTTACCTATGCATCCGCTCCAGATTGGGCACACTGTGATTAATAAATGTTGTATTTCAATAAATGTGGGGTCCCAGGGTTTTCCTACACTCATTTAAAATAGATACAAGAACTTAAGTATAACGTGCCTTTTCAGTAAAGCATTCTATTCAAAAATTTTCATTCGTTCTTTATAGCTTCCTTATCATCTGGTTTGAATCAGTGGCATTTTAATTTAATAAATGCTAGTGTGCAGTATGTGCTAGATACTCGTCTATGCATTTTACAAATGTTACCTTAAGTAATCCTGAAGTCAACCCTCTGTAGTGTGTACAGTTATTAATACCATCCCTATTTTATATGCGAGACAACTGCTTTGCTGAGAAGTAACTTGGCCAGGATCACAGAGCTGGTCAGTGTCACGACTTGAGCCTTCACTTTTAACAGCTGTGCTTGTGGGATTTAGACAGTGACTTTCTCGGAGAACTAGGCTTCTTTCTCTGTTTATGATATCCCTATAGGTTGACTATTAAATCACATAAGGAAAACGAGGCATTTACTTTTTAGTAAAAAGAAATAAATACACAGTTAAGATACTATGTCAGGGCTTCATTGGTATATACAGAAGAGACAGGAATTCAAAGCCTAAGGGATTGTCTAATCCACCTTCTATGAGACTTTCCTTTCTGATGACCATTTTGCCATGGGCCACCATTCTCATGATATGCTATCATGCCCAATGTCCTGTATAAAAGAGTAGCGTCTTTTGAAGCAATCAACATAAAAGGGGTTCAGCCTAAAAGCAAGCAACCATTATCGGCTCTTCAATGACTCCCAATTTTCCACAGGAACCATTTGTGCCCAGCCCTCTTCTTTAAAACCACTCTTCTCATGGAGCACATATTATCTTTCCATCTGTGTATAAACTGGACAGAATTTCCCTAAATAATGAATGAAGCAGTTCTGCCTCTTACTAATCAGCATTGAAAATTATCTCCAAATTCTGTTGGCTTAATCACCACTCACCCCTTACTTATGAATCTCCTGGGACTCCCTTTCTGTCAATGGTGGGAAGTAGTTTATCACTCCTTGGGTTCTAGATTCACTTTTTGAGTTCAGGCTGCTATTCCCATCTTCTCAGAATCTGTTTTCCTCTTCCTGCTTTCCCTTTTTTTGAAATGTAGGTTTCCTTGAATTTTTTAACTTAGCCTTTTGTCCTTTATAAAAAATTTCCTCCCTTTAAGCACAAGATTATGGTTCTTAATTGCTAACATTTCCTAATACCTAAAGGAAAATTGCAATTTAGTTTAAAAAATACTTTTATTCAGGTGTGTAGACTGGCTGTGTTTTTGCAACCAAAGTGTGGAATTGAGTATTAGTTGCAACATTAAAATAGTGTAAACATCAAATGTAGTTAATTCTATTATCAGTAATGTTCCTAGTTTTCTCTAAAATCATCATGAGGGTTTACGTCTAGATTAGATAATTACTTGCAGTCAGTCTTCTTTGGAAGTTAGAAGTCTTTGAGTTTCCATGTTTTCTTTATGATATTTCATAGATTTTGGCATAATCATTATTAAGAGTAATATATTACTCTTGCATTCCTGATTCTTAAAAATATATTTCATAGGACTTCCCTGGAAGTCCAGTGGTAAACACTCTGTGCTTCCAATGCGAGAGGTGTTGGTTTGATCCCTGATCAGGGAACTAATATCCCACATGCCACGTGGTGCAGCCAAAAAATTAAAAAAAATAAATATATATATATACATACACACACACACATACATATTTCATGATGGTTTACTTCATTCTAGATGGAAGAATTTAAAGAACTGATGGGTAGTTATCTACAAAGAGTTAACATGTTGCAATTTCCTCATAATGCAAAGTGACAGCGTTCGATGTAGGTAGCAATGTAAAAATGACTGAAGAGGCATTATTAATTATGTATATGAGAAAACATTTCTTTTATCCACTAACTGCACCAAAGAGTAGTGTTTTATGAGGTGGAGAATTGGACCAACTGCTCTCAACTAATGGTTCCTGTGTACTAGAGCTGAGGTGCTAACCCAGAAGACATTTACATCTTTGTCTTGAGATCTGTGGAGTGAACCATGGAGTGGATATTTTTGCATTTTACGTGGAGAGGGAAAGAAAAGCTAAAATATGACCCTGATGCTGGGAAAGGTTGAGGGCAGGAGGAGAAGGGGGTGACAGAGGATGAGATGGTTGAATAGCATCACTGACTCAATGGACATGAATTTGAGCAAACCCTGGGAGATAGTGAAGGACAGGGAAGCCTGGTATGCTTCCCTGTGGGGAAGTGGCAAAGTGGCAATGTCTGTGGGGGTGGCAAAGATTTAGATATGACTGAGCTACCGAACAACAAAAACAACAAAATGCCTGTTCCATGATGTAGCATCGTGGATATTCCAAATTTTTATTTGTGATTTAATGCCTATGCCAAGAGTGAAATCTTCTGTTCAGGATACCTAAATCTGTTGTTGCAAATTGTGTGTCTTTCTAAGCAGCAATTCACTTGGAGATGGAAGGTTATACCGGACTGTTTTCTTTGTTGAGTGACTAATCCATCGATAAGGACTTCATATGAAATCCGTCATTGAATTCTTCTCACCTCCCCACCATGGGCAAGTTCCATCTGTTGACTGTAAGATGTTCCCAGCAGCTGAACTCAGTGGTTCAAATTTTCACTTTCAGAGTTTCCTGTAATAGTTGATAAGTAGACGTGATCTTTCCCTAATTAAAAAAAATTTTTTTATTGGAGTATAGTTGCTTTACAATGTTGTGTAAGTTTTTACTGTACAGCACAGTGACTCAGCTATATATGTATATATATATATATATATCCTCTTTTTTAAATTTTCCTTTCCATTTAGATCACCGCAGAGTTTTGAGTACAGTTCTCTGTGCTATATAGTAGGTTCTCATTAGTCATCTATTTTATACATAGTACCAATAGTGTATATATGTCACTTCCAATCTCCCAATTCATCCCACGCCTCCCTCTTCCCTCCTTGATGTCCTTACATTTGTTCCCTACTTCTGTGTGTCTATTTCTGCTTTGCAAATAGGTTAATCTGTGCCATTTTTCAAGATCCCACATGTATGTGTGAATATGATATTCTTTTAAGAACTCTTGGTCTTAAAATTCTTGATTTTGAGTACACTATGTTATCTTACTCCTTTCCTATTTCCCTGATCTTTCTTTCTTGAGTTTTTCACTGGTTGTGTGTCTTCTGATTTAAATGTGGATGTTGGCCCTTAGCCTCTTGTTCTTCTTCCTTTATATCGCAGTTCTCAATCTGGGCATTGGATTAGATGGGGAGGTGATTGAGGGTATAGAATGTACTGAAACTTTTTTAGACCAGCACACATGTCTAAACACTCCTCTCCCATAGTAAAAGATTAATGGAGACAGGGAAGGACTGATAATTTTCAGATTCCCTCAACAATATGACTACCACCTTGAGGGACACTGGTAAATTCTTCATAGTGATTTTATTCATTTCCATGTCTTGAGCATTTGTGCCAGTAAAATAAACTCTCTGTATCAAGATTTCCAACTGTGTGCTAGAAATTTACATGTGGTTATTTCACTTCTCTCATAAAACTACTTCCTTATTCTGTTTTTCTCTATTTGTTAATCAGACTTAACATCATTCTCCTGGCCTTGTGAGCTTGCTTGTTCAGTCGCTCAGTCATGTCTGACCCTTTGCAACCCCATGGACTGTAGCATGCCAGGCTTCCCTGTCCTTCAACATCTACCGGAGTTTGCTCAAACTCATGTCCATCAAGTCGGTGATGCCATCCAACCATCTCATCCTCTGTCATCCTGTTCTCTTCCGGCTTTCAATCTTTCCCAGCATCAGGGTCTTTTCTAATTAGTTGGCTCTTTGCATCAGGTGGCCAAAGTATCAGAGCTTTAGTCTTTAGCATCAGTCTTTTCAATGAATATTCAAGATTGATTTCGTTTAGGATTGACTGGTTTGATCTCCTTGCTGTCCAAGGGACTCTCAAGAGTCTTCTCCAACACCACAGTTCAAAAGCATCAATTCTTCAGTGTTCAGCTTTCTTTATGGCCCACTTCTCACATTTATACATGACTACTAGAAAACCCATGGACCTTTGCTGGCAAAGTAATGTCTCTGCTTTTTAATACAGTTTAAGTTTGTCATAGCTTTTCTTCTAAGGACCAGGTGTCGTTTAATTTTGTGGCTGTGGTCACCATCTGCAGTGATTTTTGGAGCCCAAGAAAATAAAGTCTGTCACTGTTTCCATTGTTTCCCCATCTATTTGCCATGAAGTGATAGGACCAGATGCCATGATCTTAGTTTTCTGGATGTTGAGTTTTAAGCCAACTTTTTCACTCTCCTCTTTCACTTTCATCAAGAAACTCTTTAGTTACTCTTCACTTTCTGCCATAAGAGTGGTATGAGCTTAGAGTCTGAGTCAACTCTGAACTCTCTCTCCTTCTGTCCTCTGTCAATCATCATCTTACTGAAACATCCTTTCCTTTTCTCCGTTGTCTGTCCTCCATTGTTACCAACACCTGCCTTGTTCACTACTCTTTCCTTTTTCCTTTAAATATTATGGCAGCCTCCAGTTTGGTCTTCCTGACTTGTATATTTCTCACCTCAATCTATCCTTTGTCTCTTTCACCAGTATTCTGCCCTGGCCTATTGAAATTTTGAGTGAAAACATCATGGTCATTGCTCTACTGGAGCTTATAGCCCTGTGAGGGACACAAATAATGATCAGTTAATCTCATAATTAAAGGTAGTTTTAAATAAGAGCTTACAATAAAGGAGTTATGGGGGTTAGAACCTAGACAAAGGGATATTAACCAGTTAACAGGTGTGTATGTGCTGGGGATGGGTTGATATTTAGGTAATAGATGGGTGTTATCTAATCAAAGTGGTAGGGGTGATGGGTAAGAAAAGGTCTTGTCATGAAATGGAACAGTGTCTATCAATATGTCTCATGGTAGGTAGGGACATGGAGGTTTTGAGAAAAGAAAACTACGGTCACAGCCAAGGAAAGGTAGGAGAAGGGACTTAAGTGAGCTGGTGACATAAGAGCTGGTACATGTGGTGCCTTGTAGACTCTGGTTAGAATCCTATCAATTATCTAGTTATCAATGTCCATAGCTCTGAAGATAGAGCTATGCAAACTTGTTGAAGAGTCTCAGTTAAGTTAGTAACATGATCAGACTTTGAAAGATTATTCTTTTCTCTATTTCTCCACCTGAAATCCATGGTCTGTTGTTTTCTTTTATTGTCTAGTTGGTTTGGTTATGAACAAGAGTACCCGGTCAACTCTTGCTCCATGCCTCATATGAAATTAATTGAGAAACAGCCATTTTTCATCTAAGACTTTTAATTATCTTTCATTTAGCTCCCAGAGGCGATTGGGCATAGATGCCTAGTAAGTAATTGTTAATAACCAACATGATTATTTTGGGCAAAGCAAGATGGAAATTTACTGCTGCCAAATAATCAGTGCCAGTTTCAACCTGGCAGGAGTTATTAAAGACTGAAGAAGGAGAACTTTTGCCTCTGTTAGGAGAGGGCTGGGCTGTTATTTTCTTTCTGGAGTGATTCACTCAAGGTTGGCGCACAGTATCATTCATTTATATAAATAATGCCATGAAATTTTAAGCCTAAAATGGACATTAGAGGTCACCTAGTGCCCGGACAAAATCTGTAGAATATTTATATTTTAGTGACATTGTCATATATTCCTGGAATCTTTTCAGAACATTAAGTCAATAATTGAAGCACCTCTGGAGTTCAGTAGTCGTATTTCCTCACGTTCATTATTTAGTCATCTGTAGAAAACATTTTTGTGCTTAACTGCCGAATTCTGCTATAAGGTATTTAACTAGTGGCATGGTGAAACTGGGCTTCTCTGGTGGTTCAGACAGTAAAGAATCTGCCTACAGTACGGGAGATCTGGGTTTGATCCCTGGGTCAGGAAGATTCCTCTGGAGAAGGGAATGGCTACCCACTCCAGTATTCTTGCCTAGAGAATTCCATGGACAGAGGATCCTGGCGGGCCACAGTCCATGGGGTCACAAAGAGTCAGAGATGACTGAGCAACTCACAATAGCAACAAACATGGTAAAATTACAATCCAAGGAGTTAAATTCCTGCTCTGACCAGATCTGTTGACTTCTAGGTTTTGTATTATAGACCAGTCATTTAAATCACACAAGTCTTAATTTCCTCATCTATGCCACATTTTATTGATATTTAATTAAATATTAAAAATCAGAATAAATTCTTCCATCATGAATCATGGATTAACTTATACAGTAAACATTTATGGAATGACTTCTATATGCTCAGTTCTGGACTATGCTAATAAAAGTGAGTAAATAATACATAACTGTTCAAGGAGAACTAGTGAACTGATGAGGGAAATAATCCAAAAAAGCAGGTACTGAGACAGGCTAGGTTAAGGACCCACACAAGATGTTAAGGGAGCATACAGGAGAAAATCCTAATCTAACCAGGAAGAGTCAGAGCTGGCCATACAAGAGAAGTGATCTCTAGGTGAGTCTTTGAGATTGAAGTGAAATTGCCATGTTTAAAAAAGAAAAAATGAGTGTTTATAGAAGACTGAAGAAGGAAAAGAGAAAAATAAAGCAATTGTAAGTTTGATGACAAAATTGTTGAGTAGTGTGAAAAACTGTGGAAGTGGGCAGAGGCCGTATTATCAAGGGTTTTATCTTCCAAATTAAGGAGTCTCTGATAAATAGCTTTTAAATCCTTAAAAAATCTAAAATCTTACAAAGACCAAAGAGACATAAGTGATATACCCTTGAAATATTTTTACTCGGAATAAGTGTGATAAAGTGTAGAATAGGAAATTTTGAAAGGTACAGTTCTGATTGAATTATGAGCAGTGTAAAAACTGTAAAATAATTGCCATGATATAAACCTTAAAAAGGCTATGGAAACTCGGAGAGGTTTTTCTTTGAGCTACCTTTCACAGAACAGAACCCCAGTTACTCATGGGTCTCCATCCTCATGGTTGTAGTTGGCCTTTATCAAGGCCTATTTGATATATCTCTACTAGAATCCCGAAATGCCAGAAGTGCTAAGTCACTTCAGTCATGTCTGACTCTTGTGTCCCCATGGAATGTAGCCCGCCAGGCGTCTCTGTCCATGGGATTTTCTAAACAAGAACACTAGAGTGGGTTGCCAGTTCCTTCTCCAAGGGTTCTTCCTGACCCAGGGATGGAACCTATGTCTGTTATGTCTCCTGCATTGGCAGGCAGGTTATCTCCTTTAAAACTAGACAGATGGTGACCCTAAGACATTTGGAACTCATCCTGAATGCTGAGGTATAATAAAGTTATTTTGGGTAAGATATAGCTTTGTTCTGAAAATGAGGAACAGAGCAGTACTGGTCCCATTTCTAGTGTCCCTGTGTAGGGAAACCTGAGATCATGTTTGCATCAGGTCCCCTGGTTGGGGTCTTGGTGAAATCTGTACCCTGGGATGCTGGTGCTTGCTGAAAACCACTCAGCTTAGTCTCTCCAATTCTTTCTGTCAAGTATGTCAAGAGAAAAGAGGCAACTGTCATGATAAGTCTGTGCACTGCACGTTCTGCATTAGGCTCATTGCCTCCATGTACCTTGGTCAGAAAGCATGAAGGAGGTATTTGACATCTTGTATTGTAAGCACATGATACATTAAAAAAAAAAGAATTTTGGATTATTCTGCCTCATATTGATTATTCAGCAGTGAAATTAGCTGTTAAACAGCATTGACACTGAGGGTCATTTTTGGAAAGAGAAGAATTATTTTTTAACCTTATTTGCTAAAGCTACACATTCCTTGGAGGTTTACCCATCCCAGACTCTGCAAATGAGATGAAACTATCCTCCTTTTTTTCTGGTTTGTTTTAACTAAGAGATGATCTTGAGTGCGATAGAGAGAATTGCTAAATAATTATTAACACTCAAGTGTCATAGTGTTTATAAAGAAGAATTGTGAGATTTAAGAGCTTTATTTAGACAAGAAAAAATGCAGATATTTACTTGAAGGGATTATTACAAGAAGAGAAAGAGAAAAGGAGAAAGAAGAGAGGTTAATAGGTAGGGCAGTTTGATCCTGCAACAAGCACTCAGGAATCTCCATGTTATTTTTGTTTTTTTTTCATGCATCTTGCATTTGACTCTAAAGTAAAGGAGTTACAAAATTTTAGCCTAGCTTTTGTATCCATAACAAGCAAGCTTTTATAGAAAGAGACACAAAGTTCTCCGAGTTGAATATACTTGGTGCTTCTAAAGATTCACGAAAAAACTCTAGGAACGTATCATGGCCACCAAAAGAAAGGTGTGATTTAATATCAGTTGTTATTATTTATTATTAAGAGGACCAGAAATAGATGAATAGAAATGACTTTTTCTATATAGCATCTGGTCCCATCACTTCATGGGAAATAGATGGGGAAACAGTGGAAACAGTGTCAGACTTTATTTTTTTTGGGCTCCAAAATCACTGCAGATGGTGAATGCAGCCATGAAATTAAAAGACACTTACTCCTTGGAAGGAAAGTTATGACCAACTTAGATAGCATATTAAAAAGCGGAGACATTACTTTGCCAACAAAGGTCCATCTAGTCAAGGCTATGGTTTTTCCAGTGGTCATGTATGGATGTGAGAGTTGGAATGTGAAGAAAGCTGAGTACCGAAAAATCGATGCTTTTGAACTGTGGTGTTGGAGAAGACTCTTGAGAGTCCCTTGGACTGCAAGGAGATCCAACCAGTCCATCCTAAAGGAGATCAGTCCTGGGTGTTCATTGGAAGGACTGATGCTGAAGCTGAAACTCCAATATTTTGGCCACCTCATGCGAAGAGTTGACTCATTGGAAAAGACCCTGATGCTGGGAGGGATTGGGGGCAGGAGGAGAAGGGGACGACAGAGGATGAGATGGCTGGATGGCGTCACCAACTCGATGGACATGAGTTTGAGTAATCTCCGTGAGTTGGTGATGGACAGGGAGGCCCGGTGTGCTGCGATTCATGGGGTCGCAAAGAGTCGAACACGACTGAGCGACTGAACTGATATCGTCTTTCAGTCTTCGATGGCTTTTTAAAAAAATTAACTTTAGATACTAAGAGTAGAATTTATAAAGACATTTGGGAGTACTTCCAACCTCAAAAGAAAAGAAAAATATCAAATTTAACAGTTTCAAATATTTCATGATTTCTAGTTGGTTCTGTGTACACTTATTTTACATTAAAAAAAAATCCAATCCACTGATGGCCTTTAAAAGGCAGAGATTAGATTTCCAATTGTCTTTTAATGATTACAGAATTCGTATCACCCACTGTTGTAGACATACTGCATTTCTTTGTAGTTATTGATGATGTACCCTGGGTCTGCAGTATGGCACTTGGCAAAACAGTGCTTCCTAATTTGAACTCTTCAGTGTACCTTCTGGGGAAATGGCTCTATAATACCATTGCATTGACTCGTTTAGTAAATTATATTATTAGATATCCATTTATAACTTACCCTCTAAGTGATCTCAATCAATCACTTGGTGTCTTGGTTTCATGTCTATGAAATTTTTTGTAACAATTACTGTCTTTGCTTGGCTCTCAGGGCTGCTGTGTGGTTCAGTTGGATGGTTTCTGTGAAGTTCATTTAACCATCTTGTGTGGATTCCATGTAACTGGGAGGCAGCTTTCTTGTAGTAGATTTCTCAGATTACAGGGGTGAGTATGGGATAGGATGTGATTTATGTAAAGTGTGGGTCAGTGGGTATCGTTGGCTTGTGAAGAATGAAAAAGGTGGGTAGACCAATGGGAGAGGATTTGGAAGAAGCACTTGCACACAGTCAGATCAGCTTACATCTTGCCAGGTCCTTGCACATGTTGCCTTCTGTACATTTTGAAATGACTCTGAAATCTGGGTATAATCAGAGACCAGAGGTTTCAAGTAACTTGCCCAAGACACTTTCTACAATTGGCAAATGATGAAATTGGCATTTGACACAGTTCTGACTGGCTCCTAAACATCACACTTTTTCTGCAAAGTGATTGGAAACAGTGGAACACGAAATATTTCTTAGTTATGCAGATCAAAGTATTGACTTCACTTGGTTTTCTTGGTTAATGTTTAAACAACAGCATGAGAAATGAATATGTGATTTTAGTACAAATTGTCTGGCTGTCTATGTCATTTTGCACACATAAGACAAGCAGAGTGGCTGAAATAAGGCACATATGAGGACCAAACGTTATGACCATTTCATTCTGGGATGCAAATACACTCTCTGCTTCTGTGTGTCTCTGGTATTTTGAGTCTAATCCTGAGGCAGCCATAATACTCATTTGTGAGTATTTTGAGTTATTTGACTCATTATTTCAGTACTTGAGTTATTTTGAATCTAAACCTGAGGTAACCATGGTATGCATTTCAGTTTGAGCTGTTCTTTAAATTAGAATCATGCATTAAGTTAGTTGACTTTTACGTTCAAAAGGCCAAAGTCATAAATAGACAATTCTAGTAGAGTACTACAACCTAACTCTTTACTATAAGAATCAAAATATACTGTTAAAAAAATCAGGCAATTGAAATGGATTACAGTAAGTTTATGATATGATGTAATTTGCCTAGAAGATAGGTGTGAAATTATTCTGTAACATCAGCATTTTAAAGGATTTTTTCAGTATCCTGTTTGGATAAGTAATAATAGTAATGCCAAAAAATCTTCAAAAAGTTAAGCTATACCTTTAGGTCTTCACACTCATTTTAAGAAGAAGAAACTTAGACGTCATGGGATAAATTAACTTATTTAAGGTTACTCTGAAATTTAGGGCAAAAATCCTTATATTCTGAGATGAGACAAAATTTTAGATCTCAACTTTAAATTCAATACTTGCTCCTCCATACCATACTGCCTCCTAGGACACTAACTATAATAATATCTTTGACTTCCATTTTAGAATCACTCACATCCTTTAATCCAGATGTTTCTGTATTAGCTTTTCTTATTAAATATTAGGAAACAAGAAACTTGACTTTCATCTCTAAGAGCAAATGGTATATTAACTGACATATGTAGTTCAGTGCCTTGTGCAGAGTAGGTAAGCCACAGACAATTGGGTTCATCCCTGGAAACTGGTTGGCACTCTTACTTTTCAAAATTTGGCCATAAGAGAGATGAACACTGTGAGGGATGGTGTGTTTGGATGGTTCAAACCCAATACCATCTTCTCCATGCCGTCTTCAAATAGAAAATGCTAGACTCACAGTTTCCACTGAAGGTTCTGCTCATGTAACCACCCCTATTAGTGAGTGAGCCAAGGTCAGTGACCCATTCAGTCAGTTTGTAGATTGACCAAAACACTAAAGGTAGGTTACCATGAAAACTTCTATCTAAACTGGAATGATGAGCAATTAATTAGCTGGGCCAATCAAATTCTCTCTTATGATGGTGTTATAAATACACAAAAAGAAAGCAAGAAATCTGAGGCCTCAAGGTAGCAGGGGGCCGTAAGAAGTCCCACACAGAATGATTAGGCAGTAAAGTAATATATACAGAGTATTCTTGCCTGGGAAATCCCATGGACAGAGGAGCCTGGTAGGCTGTAGCCCATGGGCCCGCAAAGAGTTGCTCACGACTGAGTGACTAATGCTTTCACTTTCAAGGGGAGTGATGTGGGTTAGATACAGGACTTCCCAGGTGGTAACAGTGGTAAAGAATCTCCTGACAATGCAGGGGGCACAGGAGACCTGGGTTCAATCCTTGGGTCAGAAAGATCCCCTGGAGGAGGAAATGGCAACCCACTCCAGTGTTCTTGCCTGGGAAATCCCACGGACAGAGGATCCTGGTGGGCTACAGTCCGTGTGGTCACAAAAAGTCAGACATGACTAAGCACACATGCATATGGATTAGACAAAACAGCTGTGGTGAGACCAGAGGCCCATTGAAAAACTGCCTATCACAAAAGGGAGCAGCAGTACATTTATGATTCTGAGGGAATGATGTTAGCCTGTATAACTGCATGTCTTACATCCTGTATTCTTTCATTTCTACTCAAGAAGTCTGGGTGTGCCCATTTATCCATCCTGAGTTTCAGTGAGATTCTTAATCTTTACTATCACAGGATCTTTATAGTAACTTGTCCTCTTTTTTTTTTTGAAGATGCCTGTATGACACCTTGCTTATGCCAGAAGAAAACCTAATATGCTTGGGTGTATGGGGAAAAGCCTAGAGATTCTCAACAGGGGTGTCACATTCCAAATATTTGTTTTCTAAGTGCCAGTCACATTTACCATGATTGTTTAGGTAGACAGTCCAGTTTACATCACTTTTCATGAAGCATCAGGCGAAAATGATAGATTCTCCAAGTACCTTTCTGAAGCTGTTATGCCTCAAAAACTTCCTTTAACCTTTAAGTATCTGCCTTCAAATGGTCCTCTTGGATCACTCTTGACAAAACTTGGAAGAAGATCTGAAATTTGGCTATTTCTAAGTAAAAAAAAGAATTGTGTCTGCACGGGGAGAGAATAGTCATCTAACCTAAAGATGCCATTGCAAACCCCTCTGCCTTACTCTTCGTTCAAGGCCCTTGTGACCCCTTTCTGTTTGATATATTAGTCCTCCTATTCCACGGCAGGCCAATGAAGTTGACTGAGTCTGAACCATTTTGAAAGATTGGCTTACGACTGGAATCCCTCCTGCTTCTTGATATATGCACTGGCCATTCTGGACTCTTTGTGAGTTTTCTACATCTCAAAGGTATTAAATTTCTCATAAATTGTATCTGTGCAGTTATCCTATGAATGTGTTAAAATATAGTCAGATTAGTGCTGTTTGAGGCTCTGATTTGTTATCCATTCTGATGTTACCTAGCAACAAGGGAATGTCCAAATTTGTAACTCCAAGGACTTCATGGTACCAAATACACATCTCATTTATTTTCATTGAGCCCTGTGTGGCTTTCTGAATTCAAATATTAAAAAATGTTGTTTTACAGATGGGAAGATGGAGAGCCGGTAACTGTAGTTAAGTGATAAAGCAAGTAACTGGCAGATACCCTAGTGAAAACTGCATATCCTAATCTAGATTATGCTGCTTCAACAAGCTATGTTACATTTTACTTTATTTGAATTATAAATGAAATACTCAGTTTAGGTTGCATTTATCAAAGAGTTATTGAGTTGCTAATCATACGTATCACTTTTGAAGTTTTTCCATTATGATATGGAAGAGAGAGTCTTATAGGTGATATAGGTAGAAATGTGCAGACAAGACAGACCTGAAAGAAATTAATGCTTAGTTGATTTATTTTGGTAAATACAAGTAGGGTTACTGTACCTTGAACTTTTGTGGCTAAGAACAGGATATTGCTAGTTGCAGTTTTGCACTCTAGTGGTAGGCGGTATTAGACAAGGAAAATATGTAAGCCTTGAATAAGTTTTCCCTTTTTTGGTAATATTTAGCATAAGGCAAAACAAATCTTCTAAAAAGAACATGTTATACTCTGGTTTCTCTTCAGATCGTATAAATCTTTCGCCTTTTACTAAAGAAAAAAAAAAAAAAATAAAAAGAACATGTTGTGGTAGATGCTTTCTGTCTGTTAAGCTGCCTGGCATCAAGTGACATCCATTTCCTTTCTGTGTGACCATCCTAACCCTCATCTTAGATTTGGACAGGGTTGAAGTATCAATACGAAGTGACATGGGTTCTTATCAAAATTCCTTTGAGATTGCCATGTTTTTTTGTTCTTGTAAAAGAGGGTCACACATGGTTGTCAAGTCACCGAGGAGACGATGTTAGTATGGTTACCCTGGGCTCAGATGAAACTGCAGGATGGGATTCCTTTTTATCTTTCCATCAGGTAGGATGAGAATCATTTAAACTGAGAAAGGCTTTCTATGTAGAGGATCATGTCATCTGCCAGTCCAGGTTGGATGCATGAGACAAGTGCTCGGGGCTGGTGCACTGGGATGACCCAGAGGGATGGGATGGGGAGGGAGGTGGGAGGGGGGTTCAGGATGGGGAACACATGTAAATCCATGGCTGATTCATGTCAATGTATAGCAAAAACCACTACAATATTGTAAAGTAATTAGCCTCCAACTAACAAAAATAGATGAAAAGAAAAAAAAAAAAGAAGAGGAGGCAACATAAAGTCCAGGGTAGAGACTGGAGGGATGTGGCCACAAGTCAAGGAAGCGAGGAAAGCTGACGGCCACTCTAAGTTGAAAGAGGTAAAGAATGGACTATCCCCTTAAGAGTTTCTAGAGGAAGCTTAGTGTTCCAACACTGAATTTGGATTTTCAGGCCCTATAAACTGTGAGGGAATAAAGTTCTATTGTTTTAAGCCAAAAAATAAAAAAAAATAAAAAAATTAATGAACTGAGAAGGGCAAGTTCTAGCCAAGGAATAATTGGTACTCCTAGATTGTTACTTTTAATTTTTGTTTTTTAAATTGAAATATAATTGTTTTTTTAAACCATCCTGATTCATGGGTTTACAGGTCAATTAGAAATGTTATTAGCTCCCTCCTATCACCTTCCCTGTTAGCTGCTGCTTCAGGAAGAAAATATATGTTGCAATAATTCTAGTAGGAAGAATAAACAATTTTTAAAAATTGCCAATGTCTGTTTATTTCACCCTGACTGTAAGCTTCTTCATCTCGCATAACCATAGGACAGCATTCTCTCTTCTGTCTGATGAGGGGTCCTCCATCGCATAAATCTAGAGGAATGCTTACAACCCTCTATGTAAGATTAGATCCTAGAGCATTTACCCTTTTCATCCTAGGGAGTTATTTATACGCTGGAGGACAAGTTCATAAATGTTGAGTAAACAAACTCCCTCAGCCTCCTGTATATTAATTGTTTCTCAGGGACAAAATCACTTCATTCTGACATTAGCAGCGTTGTCATCACCACAATCATTTCAGTGGCCAATTAGTGAGCATTTTCTGTGTCCACGTGCTGCACCAAGATCTTTACAGATTTCATTCTACTCTTTACACCGTTCTTTAACACAAGTGCTGAAATACAGGACTTAGAGTCTGAGAGAGAAAGTAGGCTCAACGTAACATTCTGATGGAACTCAAATTTGACACCGGAGCTATCAGATTTGAAAGCCCATGCTGTTTTCAAACCATATGCTGTTAGTGTGTTTCAAGTTTCTCCCTCACCCATGGATAGAAGGAAGGTCATCTACTTTTTATTTTATTATTCAGTTTATGTAAAATTTATTTTTTATTGGTTAATAATTGCTTCACAGCATTGTATAGGTTTCTGCTGTACAGCAATGTGAATCTGTTGTAAATACACACACACACACACACACACATACACACACATATTTATATATATCTCCCCTCCCTCTTGAGCTTCCCTTCCCCTCCCATTCACCCCTCTAGGTCATCACAGAGCACCGGGCTGGGCTCCTTGTATGGCAGCTAGATAGAAGACCATCTACTTCTAAAATTAAGCTTTTTATTTTTTTAAGGTTTTGATTACCTGTAATACATCACTGAAAATGGCTCCATGCTTTTGCCCTGGGCTACGTAAGACATTTTATCCAAGATAAAATAACACCCTTTCACTGTCCCCTTCCCTTGTAGACCTACTAGGGAAAGGAGAGAGTGTAAGACCCCAAGTTCATGACATGCTGCAGTTTACCAAGAGCTTCTAAACATTCAAGGAAGGGCGATCAAGAGATGGTTTGCTTCAAAAAGAAAATAGGAGGGATTCAATTTTTATTGAATTGGGCTAGATTTCAGAAAGGAAAAGCGTCCCCCCAAAATGGAGTGTCTGAACCAAGTGACATGTTGCTCTACCAAAATGGTGTTTAAGAACAGGAGCGTCTGATGTTCCCTTTGAAGATGCCTGCACTGCTGTGACGTCACCTCTGCTTGTACGATGCTAAACTAACCATGTGTATCATCTCCCAGATGTGAGAGAGGGGGAAGGGTAACTGGTAAGAACAACTTTTGATGATAAAACCAGGAGCCAAGTACAGGCAGGGCCCACTGCGGGAGGAGGAGAACTAGAGTTGAAAGGATGGAATTTTCCATAGGAAATAAAGGCTTTTGCTACCTGACTCCTACTTATATTAATTAAGCTAAAAAGATTTCATCTCTTCTGAAAAACATTCTCGTCATATATCACTCACTTTCGTCCCACATTTGAAAGTATCGTTGCCACCTATACTTCTAATTTCAGTGATGAACAAAAGATATTACATAAGATAGTACATTTGTCATAATTATTGGCAGGTGCAATTTGCAGCTTCGTTATGAAATAGGATTACAACTGAATATAAAATGTTGACAAATGTGAGCTAGTTTTCCCAAGAATGTTTGAGTATTGAAGCACTTAAAAGTCTTCAGAAACTCAGAGAAACTCAAGTGCCATCTCTTCCAAAATGATATGAAGAACAAGTTATCATTGTATTACTCCACAATATATTTAATTAACTGAATAGCCCATGTGTATTATTGAGGCTCACACTTTTAACTGTGATGTGGGATACAGATGAATTATAAAAATTAGTACCGTCCCTAGGGGAGCTTACATTCTAGTAGGAGCAACAGGAGCAATGCACAGAAACTGAGGTTGAACCTGAGTTACAAAGCATGTGTTATTGAGTTAAGTAGAGGGTGAGCAGTAAGCTTCATGGATGAAACCTACACTTCAACATACTCATCAAGGGCTTGGACAGGTGAGAAACTGTGAACTGAGAAAAGGGCCGTCTCAGTTCATGCCATGTGAGCAGTCCCATTAGTGGTATTAAATGTAGTATGCTTAAGGAGGCGAGAACAGGGCAGGCAAGAAGGAGAATGTAGATGAAAGGATGAAAAGCAAAATGAAAGAAGTAGAGTGAAGTTGGATCCCAGAGGGAATTGAAATCTAAGGAGCAGGGTTTTGATGATTTAGGAGACCAAGAAAACTGGCATGCTCTTTTAGGGTACATGGAAGGTTTACAGGAAAGATACGTGAGCAAGATGCTATAAATACAAGGCCGGCCAGAAAAAGAATGGAGAGCTTCATTTATGACCTTGAGTTCTGCTTGTCTCATTCTTGGATCCGCTTTGGATCTGTGGACTAAAGACTTTGCCACAAAATCACTTATACTTTCACTGGTCTTATAATAAACAGAGTACCTGCCCTGTGGCCTCTTTTAGTTGGTGATAAACACAACTGCGCACCCATGGAATTGCTTACTGTGCTGTATCTTATAGCTTGATGCAGTGACATGGAGACCAGATAGCTCACAACCAACACTACTAACTAATTGACTCCATTAAAACAAGAAGTGATTGTGCCAGAATCCAAATAGAGTTGAGGTTCAAACCTAACAGAGGAAATAGGCAGAGAGATAGAGAGTGGATTTTCTGATTTAATAGATTTAAAACATTAGTCTTCACAATTCTAAAAGTAGTGATGTACTAATTCAATTTTCCAGTTGCTGGTTGCCTTCTTTAAAACGTGTATGGTGCTATTTAGAGAGCTTTGTAGCAAGACAGAAGAGAAAGTTTGAGGATAATTCCAGTGAGCTTTAAACGAAGTTATTGGACCACATGAATTTATAAGATGTGGGTCTGAAGAGTATTCTTATTTCTTCAATAGAGTGTTTCAGACTGTAAGGGGGTAGTAATCAGTTAAGAATGGATCAGTGGAAGGTCTCCGGGATGTGAATGTCAAGGGCAGAGTTAGGAATGAATTTAAGTTTGATGTTAACATAGCTAAGTGTAGCCCAAAGTAGTTTGATGGATTAGATGCCTCCAGTAGTTCACCTAAAAGAAGACTGGTTGATAATACCTTTTCTTTCCCTTCTGGGCTTTTCACTTTGCAGTTGAGGACTTGGGTGGCCTCAAAAATCTTTAGGGTGAAAACATGTGAATCACTCTGACTTGGAAATGGCAAGATTTCTCTCTTGAGAATACAAATCAAGACTCTTGGCTTTAGGTTAAAATATTAAATGATCACTAGCTTTTAATTAATATGTTATAGTTAAAGGTCTTTCTTTTACAGTGAAGAGCTCCAGTGCTTCAAGTGTTGAATTGGTTAAGCTGAACAATTTCTGAACGTCTCAGTGACATGTTATCTAATAACATCTTTTGCTTTTCTAAGTTTTATTCTTGAATTATGTTATATTACCAAAGAGCAATATATTTTACTTTACATCCTCGTAGAAATTCCTTCCCTGAGTTAACACTTTAATGTTTTGTCCTTAGATTTTTTATGGGGTCACTGTACGAAGTAGCACAGGAAGAGCCAATTTATATTTTCTATAAAACTGCAGTTGAAGACTTTGTTTAGTGTGATGGAAAATTCCTTATACAAAGATTTGCATGATGATATTTTCCAAGGACTTAATGCCCAGAAATGACGTATTCCTACAGACAGTCTCATAAGTTTTCATTCATTAGTGATCTGTAAGTAATCCATGAGAGTTCTCATTTTTCCTTGGCTACCAGGAAGTCCACAGCTAAATTTAATTCACAACTAGAGTAACAATTAGAGTGACTACCCTACCCTTTAGTTTTGGTTCAGTTATTTTTTCCTTTATGTTCAAAAACAATTTCTCTTTGTTACTCTGTTTTCTTAAATTTGTAGGCTGGAAAAGTAGTAGACTATTTGTAAGAGTTGTTGTTTGTTCACTAAGTCCTGTTCGACTCTTTTGCGACCCCATGGACTGTAGCCCGCCAGGCTTCTCTGTCCATGGGATTTCCCGGGCAAGAATACTGGAGTGGGTTGCCATTTTCTTCTCCAGTGGTTTGTAGGAGGCTAGGCTATAAATACAGAAACGTGATATACAAGTGAGTTCCTCAAAACCTACCCCATATACCTTTTCTTTCCCTCCTTATGAGTAAACCATAGGACTTAAAAGGATCTTTGATTTCATATTCACTTGCATAAATCATGTAATAGACACATGGATCATAATTTGCATATTTTCTCATGCTATGAGTGTTCAGAAAATTTCCTGAAACAGTTAATGATCTTCACATACCTATTTGTTATTAGTAGATATCAGCCTACAGGAGCTGTCTTGATGCCATGGCCAAATGGACATTGGCCATGGACGTTGAATTCTTGGGTGCTGGGAAGATAGCTCACATCTCTCAGTGCTTTATGTACTCAATGTTCCCATTTGATTAAAAATGAAATCATTTTGATCTGGATTCTAAAGCTATTGTGAGCCCTTTAGGTATGGCTCAGTTTCTGGCCATGTTCCTGCTGCCTGTGCTGGAGGAAACATCCATTGGAAAGACTGAGTTTGGAAAGAAGGGAAAATACCAGCATCTTTCTTCATTTAGAAGTTCAGCGGGAGGTGCTAAAGAGATTTCTCCACCAGCGAAAGTCTTGCTAAGACTTTAAGCTTGACTTCTTATCACATCCTCTATGCAGCTTTCTTTGCTCTGTCCTTTATCCCAAGCTGAATTAATCCCTTTCACTTCGGTGTATACTGAGAGTATATGTAATGCTGTTACTGCACTTGAAAAATTATTTTATGAGGTGTTTTGCTTTCTTGGGTAAATCCTCCTTATATTCCTCCCTTGATTTTATTCTGAAAACTAGAATCCTTCAAACTTTTTCACTAAAGAATTGAGGGTTTGTTTTTATCTAAAATAAAGATCACATTGAAAATCATATAATAGCAGTTGTCTACCTGGGATACCCTTGCAGCAGTGGGGGTACCAAGAGTTCTCTGGACTGTGTCTCATCCTCACATATGTCATAGCTGGAGGCTCTCTTTCTGGACCTGATTTTGACAGCAGAGCATTTGCATTATGTCTGAAATTTGGAGACTTTAAAGCAGTTGCTTTACTTCTGTTTTCTCAAATAATTCACTTCCCTTTGAATCTTATTTTATGAATACAGAGGTACAGTTGTCCCTCAGTATCCATGAAAGATTGTTTCCAGGACCATACCTCCTCCCAATACTCAAATCTGAGGATGCTCAAGTCCTTTATATAAAATGATACAATATTTTTGTATAACCTATTAATACACCCATCCTGTCATGTACTTTAAATCATTTCTAGATTACGTATATTTGATACAATGTAAATGCTATATAAGTAGTTGCTGGTGCATGGAAAATGAAAGATTTGCTCTTTGGAACATTCTGGAATATTTTTCCTAGTATTTTCTATCTGTAGTTGGTTGAATCCTTGATTACAGACTTTGTGGATATGGAGGGTTGAGTGTACCTTTTTCTTAGCAGTGTACTTGGAGAGGGAATAAATTTAGGAAGAATAACACTAATATTATTATTGCAATTACCTAGTCATATAAATATCTTTTTATTTGATTTACCTTTATCTTATCGACATTTATTTTTTTCCTAGACAGCTTACCTACAAAATTACCTTTTTTTTTTCTATTTGCATACTCTGTGTTGACCTAATTTGTCTGTTTCAAGACTCTTTTGAAATTCTATAATGAAAAATGGTTTTATTTTCTCAGTACTCTGAACCTGTCCATCTTCTGCTCTTTCATTGTACCCATTTCTCCTGCTTCATCTCTCGTGAAGTGTGCATGTTTTTCTTCATTTTCTTAGCTATGAAACCTGCTTGCATCTTTGCTTATTCCCCTATGATTTGCTTTCGCCTCTGCATTTCACAGACTTCATCTCTTTGCTGTTAGGAGTCCAGTAATAATAGAGTCCACTTTCTTTCATGAAGTCTTTGTACTCTAAGTCATGGGCATCTGACGGGCTAAGACCACATCTTTTCCATATGCTTTGTATTGTCATCCCACATAAACAAAAGGGCATGTTTAGAAGATGGTAGAAAGCTTGATGGGTTTCCCTGGTGGCTCAGACAGTAAAGAATCTGCCTGCAGTGCAGGAGACCCAGGTTCAATCCTTGAGTTGGGAAGATCTCCTGGAGGAGGGCATGACAACCCACTCCAGCATTCTTGCCTGGAGAATCCCATGGACAGAGGAGCCTGGTGGGCTACAGTTCATGGGTCGCAAAGAGTCGGCCATCACTGAGCGACTAATGCACACACACAGAAAACGTGATGAGCACTTTCACAAAGAGTAAGGACCTCTCAGTGGGATTTCAGAGAATATCACCTCCTTTGGGAAGATTCTCTTGTCCCATTTGTCATCTCTCCCATCTGAGTAATATTTAGAGAAACTTTCATTTCCATGGAAGGAAGCAGATGCAAGACACAAATGCTCGACAGTAGATAACACCTGAAGTAAAAATCGCAGAAAGCATGAAAGACTGAGAATAAATTTTGTTATCAGAGAAAGAAGCATTTAGGAGAGCGAAACAATGCATAAAGAGGAAGCAAGTGATTTCTGACCTACTTGAAAACACATAAACTTAGCTCAATTGACTAAATGTCTTAAGTGAAGAATATGAATCACCTTAAAGGGTTGCATTGATTCAGCAATCTATCCACATTTTACCATTTGGACAATTGTATAAAAGACCTGTGAAGGCTGTATTTTGGTTAAGAGAAGCTGCCCTACCCCACACCCCATCTTTATGAAGGGAGTATAAGTACCCAAATAGTTTTTCTCTTTCAGATTACATATATAATTAGTATAGTGATTCTCTCAGATTCCAATCAGAATGTCACATTTGTTAATGCAATCACTTATTTCTATTCTACTTTATCATTAAATAAAAATGAAAACTCAAGAGTTTTCTCCATGTTGGTTAAATTACCTCCTTTAATCTTTAAAATTATTTGAAAGGTAATACATATATATTTTTACCAGTTGGCCAAAATATATTGAGAAAGTACTACCCTTGTTGTGGTAACTGCCTTTTTGCTATGAAGGCATTAATTTCATTTTATTTTTAGTGCTTGTTCACAGTTCACTTTCCAGAGTGTCTGTTAGGCTTGTTAGAGTCCAAAGAAAGAATGTATTTCCTTTGGATTTAAAATGTCTATGCTGTCATTAACTATTAATAGCAGAACTAATAGCAGGATGGCTTGGCACAGACCTTTACTGTCCTTTTCCCAGTTAGACAATAGAGTGCCAGTGTTCCTTGGTATGCATTTGACGAGAAAATAGTGATAACACTTCATTTTTTATAAAATATTTCACAAAGCTCTTTGACATTCATTACCTCATTTAATCTGCACAAACAATGCTGTGAATTAGGTATTATTTTCTGCATTTAAACATGAGGAAATTGATGCTCAAGGAAGCAATGATTTGGCTGAAGACATGGTATGTAAGAGCCAGGGCTTAAATCCATTTTTTTCTCACTTTTGTTTCAGGGCCCTCTCTATTGGATTGATCCAAAAATTTGTTCAGATTTTTCCGTAACAGCTTAGAGGAAAACCTGAATGAACTTTTGGGTCCCCAAATCCCATGGGCAGAGGAGCCTGGTGGGCCTGCAGTCCATGAGGTCACAAAGAGTCTTTCCTGACTGGGCGACCAAACAACAAAAAATACATCGTTACATTGTCGTCTTCTCCTGAACTATGTTCTAACCTGTTGAACTAACTAGTTAGTGTCCTTAACATGCTGCCTTAGAATACCTAGTGCTTACTGTTCTAAGTATTTGCATGTATTGCATAACACCTATAAGGCATGTCATAAGACTTCCCTGGTAGCTCAGAGGTTAAAGCATCTGTCTGCAAAGTGGGAGACCTGGGTTCGACCCCTGGGTCAGGAAGATCCCCTGGAGAAGGAAATGGCAACCCACTCCAGTATTCTTGCCTGGAGAATCCCATGGACGGAGGAGCCTGGTGGGCTACACAGTTCATAGGGTTGCAAAGAGTCGGACGCGACTGAGTGACTTCACTTTCACTTTACAGTTTCACTTTCATAAGACATGTCAGATTATTTTCTCTATTCTATATACAAGGGACTTAAATAACTTGCCCAAGGTCTCATAGCCAGTAAAAGGAATAAATATGTCTCAGTTTACCTTGAGAGACCATATGCTTAGTCGCCATCCTTTGCTTCTGAAATGGTAACTTCCTAAAGATTTTATAAATAACTTTTCTCATCAACAGCATGGTTTTGGTGATGACTTTCTAGATACTCCTTATACCAATAAGAATTTCAGTAATCATTATATTGGACCACTTTCCAAAAAAGATGATTTCCTAATGGATAAACCAAACTGAAATGTGTGTTCTGTTAGAATTTAGATCTTGGGAGGTATGAAGAATAATGCTATTGCCATATAGTTACCAGTTTTGAGACTAAGACTGTAGTATATCAGTTGCTTAGTCAACTATACATATGTTTATTGAAACTTTTTATGTTCAAGGGCTGTGGTAGGTGCTTGGATAATATCCACGTGAAGCCTAAAATCTAATAAAAGAAATACTTTTGAACAGGTACTTGTTAAACCCACTAAAGGCAGAAAACTTCATGGAAACATGCACAGTTCCCTTAATATGGAGAAAACAGGGGAGACTTGATGGAAACAGTAGCCTTAGAGCTAGTCTTTGGGTAAAAGTGAGGAAAAGGCAAACTATAGTACATGGTGTAACTGTATATGGGTTCTTTGGGGATACTTCATCAAGTATAAAGTTTACAGAACTTACTTTATGAATCAGTAGGGACTTTATGTGATTGTGAAAATAAAGTACATCTATTTTAAAGCACTCTGTGCTTAGAGAAACCACTGCACTGACATTTGTTGAAGAAGGGTTCTCCTGAGTATTTAATTGGGCATATTAGGAAGGATAAATCTTTCCCATCTCAAAGAATCAATTCTTGCAGTTATTTATATCTACTTTTATATCTTTTTTTGGTAAGCACCCAACATTCATTTTGATTACTGTTAAATCAATATAAATTCTGAATGAATTTCTGTGGCTCTCACTTTGCTTATTAAGCTGGAAATTCAAGGGCAATAGAGATGAGACTTTCACATCATTTGTTGGAGAATGTTTTTGATCAGTGGCTCTTAAAAACCTAAGCTTGTTCTTTCTTTTGTTAACATCACGAGAGAGGACTTCTTTGCTGAAATTGATTGCTCTTCTACAAAAACAACACTAGACGAATTTTCCAGTGGGAATTGACAGGTATATTGTTAGACTGTCAAGAATCATGATTAAGAAGAAAACATTGTATTTTCATTTCCGAGCCTCAAGGTTATGTTCAAGAGTTGAATGAATTTTGTTTGCAGTTCATTTCTTATTAAGTGTCCTCATCACACTTAAGCAACTCTGTACTCATTTTTCCTACAAACTACCAGTGGCAGCTGAGGAGTAAAGGTGAATAAGCCTAAGTCATTTGTCTAAATATATCTTCTCTTTAAGACGTCTCTTGGTCAGAATCAAGTGATCCACTAGTTTTAAGTTAACAGTGGATATATAGATTTTGACATATGCCAAAGAGGAAGTACAATTTAATTCCCAAAAGATGTACTAGTTGAAAAGTTTCAGTGTTCATTTTCAGGGAACTTAGAGGCAGGAGATTGTCGTCCATATGCTTGACTTTGGCAGCTTATCTTAGTAAAATCCAGAAAATAGGTTCACCAGTTAATTTCTTCAAAGGAATCCATTTCAGTGAATTCAGGTGTGTTATCACCACCATTAATTGGTCTCAACTTGTATAAAGCACTAGTTAAAGAGGAAGCAAGGATAGCAAGATGAACAAGATAGCTTCATGCCACTGGACTTTACAGTCAGATGAAGAAACAGGACCTTTACAATCAAATGAATCAAATCAAGTGAGGAGGTAGATATGTAGACTATAATTCTAAAGTAGAATAAATTAAAATAACTGTTGTATGTTTTTGAAAAGTAGGAGCTATGTGAACAAAAAGAGGGCACTTGCCCCCTATTTGCTGAAATCTAAATGAGATTTATTGAAGAGAAGTTTGATCTGAAAATTGAACTCTGAGCAGAATTTTAAAAACTGGAGAAGTGAAGGAAACATTGGAGGAAAAGAGAACTGTGAAAAAAGAAGCCGAGGTTTGGAAAGGCAGATGTTGAATGCCAACGGCTGAAGTACAGCTCTGCAAATGACAGCGAGATAGGAGATCATTAGGAAAAGGCTTGTTGAAATCAGGTTGGAAAATTCTTTAAAATCCTACGAAATGCATGGACTGTATTATGTGAGTAGAAGCGAACAATACAGATTTTGAACTCTAATGATGTACTTTGAGACAAACTACTTAGAACAAGCTTTGTAAGTTTACAGTATCTGGGGATGACTGTTGTCACGTGCCCAGAGTTGCTGCCTGTTTTTGCAGGGCCACTACCTTAATGAAATACCTTCATGACAGCTTATCCTTGAAAGTGACTCTGACATCCTCACCATCTTAGCTTTCTCTTAACAAACTTTATTTTTGACAAGTTCATATGCTTGTGATTAAGATATGAAATAGTGCAGTCTTGCACTGAAAACAGAGTCTCCTCTCCTGCTTGTTCTTTTGCTTCTGTTCTCCAGAGAAAACTATACTGATCACTGAATTTATATGGCACTTAAGTCCTTTTTAAAAAAATAGAACACTACTGCTTTTTTATGTCAGTGAGCTATGATTTATTTACCAATTTCTTTAATGGATATTGGGGTTGCTTTCAGTTTTTTTTTTTTATTTTTACAAATAACATTGTGATGCACTTTCTTGCTTTTTTAAAATAAGCTCTGTGTTTTCTTAAAGCAGTTTTAGATTTATAGAAAAATTGCAAAGGTAGTACATATAATCTATATTCAGTTTCTCTTATTATTAAGGTTTTACAGTAGTGCACTATAAAGAAATTAGTAAGGATATACAGTTAGTAAGTTGAGCTGAACGGCACTGTCAATCAATTTGATCTAATTGACACATGTACACTACTCCATCTAATAGCAGCAGAATGCACATTCTTCTTAAGCTTGTGTGAAAAATTCACCAAGTAGATTGTACACAGGACCGTTTAAACATGCCTTAACAAATTCAAAGGAATGGTGATCACTTTGAGGAACTTTTCTAGAAAGTATACAGAAAGGATAAATAAATGAAAGATAAAGGTGACATAGAAGCTATATCTTAAAACATTCATATCCATAAAGTAGAAGCAGCAATAAATTAATTAAGAGTAAGAGATATTTGAAGAATGTTGATTTTAATTTTTGAAATTATTCCATCTAGTCAAGGCTATGGTTTTTCCAGTAGTCATGTGTGGATGTGAGAGTTGGACTATAAAGAAAACCTAGCACCGAAGAATTGATGCTTTTGAACTGTGATGCTGGAGAAGACTCTTGAGAGTCCCTTGGACTGCAAGGAGATCCAACCAGTCCATCCTAAAGGAGACCAGTCCTGAGTGTTCATTGGAAGGACTGATGCTGAAGCTGAAACTCCAATACTTTGACCACTCGATGCAAAGAGCTGACTCATTGGAAAAGACCCTGATGCTGGGAAAGATTGAAGACAGGAGGAGAAGGGGATGACAGAAGATGAGATGGTTGGATGGCATCACTGATGTGATGGACATGAATTTGAGTAAGCTCCGGGAGTTGGTGATAGTCAGGGAATCCTGACGTGCTGCAGTCCATGGGGTTGCAAAGAGTCGGACACGACTGAGCGACTGAAATGAACCGATATAAAGAGTAAGAATACAAACTGAAAGGTTTCTTAAAGGGCAATATAGACAAAATAGAAGCGAGAAAAGCCTATAGATAGATACACTATTGTGAATTTTAGGACAACAAAGACAAAGAGAATACACTAAAATTTCCCAGGAAAGAGAACAGTGGGTCCTCTAGGAAGGAACAAGAGTTAGAGTGCTCTCATATTTCTCACTTTTTATGCTGAATACGTGAGAGTAGTATATTGTTCAAGGAAAGGGATTTCATGGAAATTTGTTGATCAAAATACTTGATTGTGAATATAAAACAAATGATTAGTTTTACCACTCAAAATATTCTTTAAAAATGCCACTGAGAGTAGAATGGTCATACAAGAGAATATTATTCTGTGATAAAAATAAATGAGTTAAAAGGCTGTGAAGAAAACAGAGACATTTAAGTGTGTACTAATAAATATAAAGAATCAGTCTGAAGAAGCTGCCTACTATAGTGAAGGTGGAAAAAGCGAAACCATAGAAATAGTAAAAGGATCTGTGCTGTCCAGGAGTCCCAGGTGAAGGAGCAGGGACAGGAATGAATACGGGAGCTCAGTGAAACTTCTGGGCAGTGAAACTGTTCTGTATGATGCTATAATGGTGAATACATGACATTATGCATTTGTTAAAACCAACAAGACTATATAACACAAGGAGTGAACCGTAACATGAACCAGGGCCTCTAGTTGATAATAATATATCAAAGTTGGTCATCAGTTGTAGCAAATGTACTCCACTAATGTAAGATATACGTAATAGGGAAGAACTGTGCTGTGGGAGAAGGAAGTATTCATGTATGGGAAATCTCTTTACTTTTGGTTCAATTTTATTTTTTTGGTAGACCTAAAACTGTTCTTTAAAAGCCTATTAATTTAAAAAATGTATTCCAGGAAAAAAAAATCCAGAACACAAGAAAATATGGGAATTATAAATGAGAAAACTACCAGTAAGGCTTATGATTTGTAAATTAACAAGAACCAAGAGAAAAAAAGCTATATCTAAAATAATCTAGAGATTTTTGAGATAAAAATCCAGTTTAGTGGAATGGGATGGAGTGTGGAAAGAAACAGCATGAGGAGCCCTCAGAGAGGTGAGACTATACTAGGGAACTTGACTTAGGTGCAACGTAGAATTGTATTAATATGTATAAAAATGGTAAGGAAAATCATCACAAGTATTTTCTGAATAAAATGGGAGTAATTTAGGAAGAATAAAATTTGAGGATTTCAACTCTCAAACTAGAACAAAACTTATGTCTCATGAAAAGAAAAGTAAAGAAAGAAAAAAGAAAAGAGGAAAAGAAGGAGGAAGTGGGGGGAGAGAGGGAAGGAGTCAGGGGAAATGAGAGGGGAAGGGAAGTCCAAACATGGTCAGAAAGTATTGAGCAGGTGTGTAGCTATTCTATAGATTGGGTGAATTGAGGGGATGGGAGTGACGAGGCTTAACACGAGGGACAGATGCTGAAGAGTCCTTTAGCCTTACAGATTCTTCAGTTGTCAGTGAAGTTTGTAATTGAAAGTCAATGGAAGGTATCTTAGAACTTGGATCTGTTGTGCAACAGTTTTTTTTTTTTTTTTTGGTTTGTTTATTTGTTTTGTTATTTTTTTGTAGTATGTATGCAATTCTATGTGAGCCACTCCTATAAAAATGGTTAGACTGGTCAACAGTGAATGAATATGAGAGATTTGTATGAGAAAAATTTTTCAAAATGATAATTGTTGAAACAGTCATCTGAAGAATCTAGTGTAATGGCTAGCATTGCTATCAAGTAGTGTTATTGAGTGATGATTCTTGGTAAGGATCAAAGATGTTTTTATGCATTTTTATGTTTTACTTAATTTATCTTTAAAATATTTCAGAGGCAATTGGTGTGATACTTCAGACACTTGACTGACAGTATAAGTTTTCTACAAGAATTCAAATGCCTCCTTGAAACAGATGAACAGAACAAAATGTTCTGTGGGATGTGTGTTAAATTATTATTGTTTAATAGAAAAATGAGCTGAACTTTGGCTGCTCTTATGTAACTCCATAAGCTGGTATTATTTCCATTTCATCCTTTACATGTGTGCACAAGTATTCCAATACAATAAAGGTCACTAATGGGAGCATTAAAAGGAGTTTTTGAAATCCCATTCACCAGAAGCTTCTTTGTTATAATTCATATGTGTTTAAAATTCTCTGATTTTCTCACTGTCCAATTCACTGATTTAGATATTTGTTTTTTATACTTTGGCTGCATCCACAAAAATTAAAGTAGAGAGTTTTAAGGAAATTATTCAGATAACTGTTCAGAAGATAATGACCTCATACATTTAGGAAAGAAAACATTTAGGAGTTTAATTTCATATTAATTTTAAAATTTAAGTGTAGTCGATTTACAGTGTTGTATTAGTTTCTGGTGTAATATTTTACATTACTTATTTAACTGGGTTACTTGTGTGGATCATATTCTCTGATCTCCTAATTTGATCTTCCTAATTTGATCTTCCTAATTTGATGTTGGTTATGTGAACATGAATTGCTTTTGAATCCTGATTGGACTAGATGTGGGTGAGCTGGGGAATGTTTGTTTAAAGTTCCTACTAGGCAATGTGCTCTGGTCATAAAAATGGTCAGAACCTCTGAATTCCACAAAAAAATAGAAGATACTCATTTATCATTGTTTGCCTGGACAGAACACTATTTATTGTTTGCAAAAAAATTTATATTTAACAGCCTGGCAAAAAGTCATTATTATTCAGGCTTTGTGACTCTAGAAAAAATATAAATAAAGCATATGTTAAGGAAAATGTCTAGAAACGGCCCCCCAATTTCACATGATTAATACCAGAGTCTTTGAATGTGGTGAGTTATCACTCCCATAGTTATGTTACATTATATGGCACAGTTGACCTTAAAAAGGATCAAGTCTCCCAGTGGACCTAATCTAATCACATCGCTGCCAAGAGCAGAGACCATTCTCCTGCAAGTGGCAGAAGAGGGAAGAAGGGAAAGTCAGAGAAATTCAAAATGTAGGAAGGACTTGACCTGTTGTTGCCATTTGAAGATGGAAGAGCCTCATGAGAAGGAATGTGGGTGGCCATAGGTCCTGGGAGAACGAGCCTCAGCTGACAGCTAGCAGAGGATATTGGGCCTCAGGTCGCCCTGATTTTGTCAACACCCTGGAGGGGCTGGGAGCGGGTTCTTTTCCACGGCCTTCAGATAAAAGAGCCTAGCACTGTCAGCAGCTTGATTTTGACCTTGAGATATTTTGAGCAAAGTCCAGCTGAGCCCACCCTGCAGGACTTCTCACCTACAGAACTGTGCAGTGATGTATAGGGGTTGTTTTCAGGGCTAAGGTTTGGGGAATTGGTCATGTAACAGTGGACAGTGAATACAGGATCTAAGACAGGTAGCCATTGATGGTTTGAGGTGCTAAAGAAAATCCCATTCCAGTGTTTGATGTTTCAGAGTGCTTACCGATTTTTCTTCACATCCCACTGACTTTACTTTTAGTTTGGTTAAAACAGGCTCCCTCAGACATCACAGAAAGGATTAAAAGTCATTTAAAATTTCAGTTATTAAGATATGTAGTGTAAATATTTTGTTGTTGTTGTTCATAAGGGGTCTTGCAAATCTAACCACTTACTTAAGTAATACAGGTAGCAGGAAGTAAAACTGGTCTTAGAAGCCATGATGCAGAATTTCTCACTCAGTCACCTTTCCCCTCAAGGCACATTGCCTCTGAGCTGCCTATTCTCATTGACTAAGAAAATAATCCCAACTCTAAAGAGATACTGTACTTGTTTGATCATTTGGCTAATTCTGCACAGAATCCTCTTTAAGCATCTATTGAAGGGTAGAGACATAGACAGGATTTAAAAATCTTTATTATGAGTCTCCCTAGTAGCATCATAAAAGAACATTGCTTCTAATGGACAACTAAATAAAGTCCAGAGAAAACGAGCAGCTCATTCAAGGTCATCCTTTGCAGTTGAGAAAAACGAGGCTCAAAGAGGTGCCATTATTACTTCAAATGTTCCCAGCTAGTTCATGGCAGAGTGAGAGCTATAATGTGAGTCTCTTGATTTCCAGTATTTTTTTACACTAAATTGTGCTGACAGGTATCAATTCTATAGAACTTGCACCTACACCAGTTTGAGAAATAAAATATATTCACAACTACTGAGTTATCACTATGCTTCCAGCAGGAATATCCATGACTTAGAGTGAAGCTATGATATTCTCCAGGGCTACAATTTTTTTTTTTTAATTTCTCTGGATATGGACCATTTTTAAAGTCTTTATTGTCTTTTTTACAATATTGCTTCTGTTCAGTGTTATGGTTTTTTTGGCCGTAAGGCATAATCTTAGATCCCAGATGAGGGCTCGAACCTGCAGCCCTTGCAATGGAAGGTCCAGTATTAACCACTGGACCACCAGGGAAGTCCCTGGGGCTACCAGTTTTTAGAGTCATTTTAACATTAGTCTGACTCCAGAATTGTGTTAAGCTTGGTTGGAAGGGAAACCCATGATGCTACATACCTGAAGGATGGGAATTATAGCCAATCCTGTTATGTGTGACTAAACAATGGTTTAGTCCCTTACTCACTGCCCGCTCCTGACTCCCAAACCTTACAGGGCTTAGGAGAAACCATGAGAAGATATGCTGAGTCATGAAGTCCAAAAATAGCTCTGGGAATAAAACACCTCCCTTGCCCTCAGAACAACTGTGGCCGATATACTTCTGCTGTTTTCTCCATCTATTTGGCACATTAAAGAATGTGTCTGTTGCTTAAGTCCCTTGAACCATTAAGACATATCCTATTTCTTTGGCTTATATGTTGTTTTGTGAAGATGAATGTCAGCTTGCTTTATTCTTTCATGTATTTATTAGAGTATGCTTTCCTGATGTGTAGAAGCTTGGCTTTTTTTTGAAGCTGGTTTAAACTCAGATATTTTCCCCACTGGATCTGAGATCCATTGAGGGCCAGACACCAGGGAGCTGTTAGACATATGTAACCCTCCCCTTCACATCTCTTCAGGAGTTTCAAACAAGTTTTAATTATAAGAGAAACAAAAGGAAACATTTCTTCTTCTGTACTGCTAGGGGGAAAAAAAAACAGCTTTGTTGGGGAATTGATTCATCGTTATGCTTTGATGTACCTAGTTCTGTTTCTCAGAGTGACTATTTCAAATATTAAGTACTTATGTTAAGTATTATGTTTTTACATAAATAGTGAACATACACTATACATTATATGTATATGTGTGTATGTATGTATGTACATATATATATATATATATATTCTGTGTGAGACAGTTATGAAAAAGATGAGAGTGTTTTTTAAAAAATATTGAAATTTTTCAGTGCCTCTGAATATGAAAGTGGCACTTTTAGTTACAAATGCATTGGCCAGAATATGTCAGGTTCATGGTTTGTATGATCCTAATCAACCTCGGGACAGAAGGGAGCAGACCATCCTCTAGCTTCCTGGGGAATTGTGTAAGTCTTGAGAAATGCCTTTTCACTTTGACTCAAAGCACCAGAAAAGTCTGGGAAGTTGAATAGTGCTTTCTGATCCTGTGTCCTGGTTCTTTTCATCACTGTCAGTGTGTTAGCTAGCCAAGCACTGAGACAGTGTGCTTACCACCCAGCCTGCCTCCCTCCCCATCATCCCAGTATATTCAGATATCCAGGAGATCACAGGTAGGACAGCTCTAAGATGCTCTGTCTTCCGCACATGGCTGGAGATTAGATGGCTCTGTGGATGACTTCCGCATCGAACTCTGGTGGCCTTCGTCCTGCTGGTTCTTTTCTCAGAGCTTCCTCTGACACTTTTGTAAAATCAAGATGATAAATACAGTGTACTTCTTAAGATTCTTGAGAAATTCATCATGGAAAATATGACCATATAAGATCCCCGTAGATGTCAAGAACCTAGTAGCTGTTTCAGACATCTCATTTCCCCTTGCTTTCATCCCTCCCCGCTCTCTAACCATTTCATCTTCCCCTGCTCTTTTGGTGAATGAAACTTAGTCTGTTGACCTAAAGATATATTTTTACTCCCAGTGGTGTATACAATGGTTACGTTTACTTTCATTCATTCAGTTGACCAGCACATCAGTTTTTGAGTGTCTGCTCTTGAGAGACACTGTTTGGAGTGCTAGGGGGCAGGCAATGAACAAAACAGGCCACTGCTCTGCTGGAACAAAACTTCTAGTGGGAGGAGGAAGGCAATAAGGAAATAAGTAGTATAATATATTAGGATGTCATAAGTACTCTTGAGAAAGATAAAGTAGGAAATGAGGTAGGGTTTTGGGGGGAAGAGGGAATAGAAAAAAGATTTAATGGTCCAGATAACTGCTTGTTGAGATAGTAATGGTTGAGCAAAAATGTGCAAGCTGGTAAAATAGCAAGGCATGCAGGTACACAGAAAAGAATATTCCAGGCAAAAGCAGAAGCCAGTGCCAAGTCCTGAGGGGGAAGCATGCTAGGTATGTCTGAAGAACTGTAAGGAGCCATCTTGTCTGTAGCAATAGGAAAGGATAGGAAGAACTGGGGTCATAGATGAACAGTGGAGGAGTTGCTGGGCTGTATTGGTCTTTGAGATCCCATGAAAAATGAAGGGGCCTTTGGCAGGTTTGTAGGGGAATAGAATACGATTTGGCTTCATATTTTTTTTTTCATTTATTTTTATTAGTTGGAGGCTAATAACTTCACAACATTGCAGTGGGTTTTGTCATACATTGACATGAATCAGCCATGGAGTTACATGAATTCCCCATCCCGATCCCCCCTCCCCCCTCCCTCTCCACCCGATTCCTCTGGGTCTTCCCAGTGCACCAGGCCCGAGCACTTGTCTCATGCATCCAACCTGGGCTGGTGATCTGTTTCACTATAGATAATATACATGCTGTTCTCTCGAAACATCCCACCCTCGCCTTCTCCCACAGAGTCCAAAAGTCTGTTCTGTACATCTGTGTCTCTTTTTCTGTTTTGCATATAAGGTTATCATTACCATCTTTCTAAATTCCATATATATGTGTTAGTATACTGTATTGGTCTTTATCTTTCTGGCTTACTTCACTCTGTATAATGGGCTCCAGTTTCATCCATCTCATTAGAACTGATTCAGATGAATTCTTTTTAATGGCTGAGTAATATTCCATGGTGTATATGTACCACAGCTTCCTTATCCATTCGTCTGCTGATGGGCATCTAGGTTGCTTCCATGTCCTGGCTATTATAAACAGTGCTGTGATGAACATTGGGGTGCACGTGTCTCTTTCAGATCTGGTTTCCTCGGTGTGTATGCCCAGGAGTGGTATTGCTGGGTCATATGGCAGTTCTATTTCCAGTTTTTTAAGAAATCTCGATTTGGCTTCATATTTTTAAGACTCACTCTCTTGGCCATGTTGAGAAAGCATGTTGGGGGCAGGAGCAGGGTGGAATCGTGGGTGCAATCAGGAGGGTATGGCAGTAATTCAGGAAAGAGGAAATTCAGGAAAATGTGATTTAGACCAAAACAGTAGCTGTGAAAATAAGTAATCAGCTTGTGGTTATTAAGGTAGAGCCATGAAGGTTTGCTCATGGTTTAGATGTGAGATTTGAGGTGAAAAAGGAGCCCAGGATGACTCCAAAGTTTTGGTCCTGTTGACTAGAAGGATGGAGATAGGAAGAAAAAAAAAAAAGAAAGAAAGATGGAGATGTTAATGAGATGGGAAAAACGCTGCAGTAAAACAGAACCATTAATTAAAATCACTCATAATCAGTGCAGGAAAGACACTGCCACAAACCCTGTCAGAAATAAGCCACATGCAGAGTTGTATGCGTGGCGGCTGATTTTCTTGGTACAATCTGGAAACTAAGATCTTAGCATAGCAGTGAGCAGTGCTCACTTGGTCTTGCTGTCAAATAATGTGACAATGTCTAAAGTAATTTTTCTACTTGGAATTTTATGATGGGACTCAGGTTTGCTGGGTTTTGTTTCTGAGATTGGCTGGTTCACTATCATATGGAGTAAGTTTTAATGTAAAGTAATGTTTCCTCATTAGTAATCCCTGAAAAACCTTCATGACTGTGACCAATGGAGTGGTTCTGGTCCCTTTGTGATTTTCTTTCTAGGTTCTGGGGAGTGTCTCATACATGATTTGCAGTCCTCTATGGGCCTGAATGTCCAGCTGTCATCTTAGACTCTTCATACTAGATCTTATCCATTGTTTAGAAATGTGTTCAAATGCCTCATCCTCTTTCAGTGGATTCCTACTGAGGCTTATCTTTCTTCATGATCAGTGTATCTACCTATGTCAGAAGCACAGAACTGTTTAGGGAACATATGTACTCTGCTTCCCCTCCTTCCCTCACCTGCCCCCTCCACCCAGTGTTCTGTTCCTGAGTTTCCTTTATCAGTTTTGCATTATGGCTGAGATCAACATGGCCTTCTCATTCATGGTAAGAGCTGGTGACCAAACGTCTCTGAAAGGAAGTTACCTTCGGCTTGCAATTCTACCTGAACCCAGATTCCCCTCCTGATCAGTCCCACAGCATTTCTAAGTACTTCCTATGGACAAGTCTCTTGCAACAATAGCTTGAGTTACTATTAGTTACTCGACACCCCAAATCAGGTAGGTTAAATATATTTTTGTTATGGAAAGAAAAAAAAAAGTGAAAGTATTAGTCGCTCAGTCCTTCCAACTCTTTGCGACCCCATGGACTGTCGCCCACCAAGCTTCTCTGTCCATGGGATTCTCCAGGCAAGAATACTGGAGTGGGTTGCCATTTCCTTCCTCCAGTGAGTCTTCCCAACTCAGAGACTGAACCTGGTTCTCCTGCTCTGCAGGCTGATTCTTTACCATCTGAGCTACCACAGAAGGAATCACATCATAATTAGAGTAACACAAGTTGTCATGAAAGATTTCAGTATGTGTTGATGATACCTGAAAAGAAAACAAAGCAATTTATGTGTATTATAATATACACTGAATAAACCATTAGGTTATGTTGGGACCTCATCCAGGTGAGGCTGGCAGGAGATTGATGATACATCTTTCTCACTTCTTTTCTCCCCATCCCCTATCTATTAGTTTTTCTTATACCTACAAATAGGGCAATGAAGAAAAGTACAGTATACAGTTTTTGCTTTCTTTTAAACTAGCCACTAATTTCAGGCAAGGGAAGCATATACCTGCTGTATTTTTTTAACCTTCACATGATTTAACAGAGAAGAATGGTGACTTGATCATGTCTTTAATGTGATTTCTTATTGCTTAAGAATGTCAATTGGTGAAATTGAAACTGTCATTACTTTGTTTTTGCCTTCATTTCAATGACTTGGTCCACCCAGCAGTGCCCATCATCGCATTGTTTCCAGCTGATCTGTTTTATTGGAAAATAATTTATCCCTTAGCATTGATATGTTATAGGAATGTCTGATGTTAAATGTACCTGATATCATCTTTGGAAAGTTACAGTTGACAGAGTAAAAGGAATCTGTTTTATTTTTCAAGTCTCAGTAAAAGGATGTCCTACAATGTTTTAGAGGGAGGGATGATGGAAATTTTTTGCAACTGGAAGCTGAATGTTCAGTTGTATAGAAAGCAATCTCCCTTATTCAACTAGAGTTGTAGGCATTTGCTTTGAAATAAAATATTAGAAAAGTAATGACAAAGCTATCTTTGAAATCACTGGTTGGCCACACCATGCTAATAGGATAGCACAGTGCCATAAATGATGAACACATTACATATAAAGCTGTTTTGTGGTGGCACAACCCTTTAGGTCCTAACTCATGATATCATTAAGGTGGTTTGAAAAAAAAAAAAAAAAAAGAAGGTGTGTCTACCTCTGCTGCAGAGCCCATGCATTTATTTTTCTTTTGTATATTATGGTAGTTGATGGTCAGATGAGGACTGGAGAAGGAAATGGCAACCCACTCCTGTATTCTTGCCTGGAAAATTCTATGGATAGAGAAGCCTGCGCAGGTTACAGTTCATGGGGTCACAAAAGAGTCAGACATGACTTAGGAACTAAACAACAAAACAACAGCAACTGCAAACATTTAAGTATTAGTGAGATTTGCTTGTGATGCTAGCACTTTAGCACTGAGCTCCCAGAACATTGCTGCATGTTCTTGTTGAAGTCTCCAAGCCAGCAGCTACCACCTTTCCACATTCCATGATGAACACCTCAACCTCTCCTATTTGATGAGGGTAGGCATTCATCAAAATGTCAGAATGATTAAAATTACAACCCTAAAAGCCCTTTTATCAGCCCCTCCTCTTTAATCTCTTCTTCTCTCTAGCTGCAACCTGTCACTTTTGCAACTGACTATTACTGTTTTTTTTTGTCAAGAAATTGTACCTTGTTATCACAATTGCTTGTTGTCCAAATTGCTTTCCGAGGCTACAAAACATTGTTTGTGGACAGTGCTGAGCACAGAGGCCTCTCCATCTTCTCTCCGAGCATTGACAGTGGAGGAGAAAGCGGGAGGAAATCCCGAGACCTGGAGGGGCTGAGCCTTGCTTTGTCTTTATGCTGCTTGACTGGGGAGCCGAGGAAGTTTAGCTGGAGGACTCCAAGTAACTGATTCTAAAAGATACTATTACATGAAATTTTCTTCACTCATTTATTCATAATTTATGCTTACTTTTATGTGAGCTTTTGTTTTTTGAATGAACTCTGAGAGTCTGTGGAATAGCATCCTGTCAACCTAATTGTATATGAAACGAAAAGTAAAATAGATGGGCCAAAGAACTAAACAGACATTTCTCCAAAGAAGACATACAGATGGCTAACAAACACATGAAAAGAGCTCAACATCACTCATTATCAGAGAAATGCAAATCAAAACCACAATGAGGTACCATTATACGCCAGTCAGGATGGCTGCTATCCAAAAGTCTACAAGCAATAAATGCTGGAGAGGGTGTGGAGAAAAGGGAACCCTCTTACACTGTTGGTGGGAATGCAAACTAGTACAGCCACTATGGAGAACAGTGTGGAGATTCCTTAAAAAACTGGAAATAGAACTGCCATATGACCCAGCAATCCCACTCCTGGGCATACACACCGAGGAAACTAAATCTGAAAGAGACACGTGCACCCCAATGTTCATCGCAGCACTGTTTATAATAGCCAGGACATGGAAGCAACCTAGATGCCTATCAGCAGACGAATGGATAAGGAAGCTGTGGTACATATACACCATGGAATATTACTCAGCCATTAAAAAGAATTCATTTGAATCAGTTCTAATGAGATGGATGAAACTGGAGCCCATTATACAGAGTGAAGTAAGCCAGAAAGATAAAGACAACATACAGCATACTAACACATATATATGGAATTTAAAAAGATGGTAACGATAACCCTATATGCAAAACAGAAAAAGAGACACAGATGTACAGAACAGACTTTTGGACTCTGTGGGAGAAGGCGAGGGTGGGATGTTTCGAGAGAACAGCATCGAAACATGTATATTATCTAGGGTGAAACAGATCACCAGCCCAGGTTGGATGCATGAGACAAGTGCTCGGGCCTGGTGCACTGGGAAGACTCAGAGGGATCGGGTAGAGAGGGAGGTGGGAGGGGGGATCGGGATGGGGAATTCATGTAACTCCATGGCTGATTCATGTCAATGTATGACAAGACCCACTACAATATTGTAAAGTAATTAGCCTCCAACTAATAAAAATAAATGAAAAAAAAAAGTAAAAAATGAAAACAGCAAACCAAAAAACAAAAAAAGTAAAATAGGTAAGATATATATATATATATATATGTATGTATGTATATGTGTATATATATTTGCACACACATATATATATATATATGCCTTACCTATTTTACTTATATACACACATCAGTTCAGTTCAGTCGCTCAGTCGTGTCTGACTCTTTGCGACCCCATGAATCACAGCACGCCAGGCCCCCTGTCCCATCACCAACTCCCAGAGTTTACTCAAACTCATGTCCATCGAGTCGGTGATGCCATCCAGCCATCTCATCCTCTGTCGTCCCCTTTTCCTCCTGCCCCCAATCCCTCCCAGTATCAGAGTCTTTTCCAGTGAGTCAGCTCTTCACATGAAGTGGCCAAAGTATTGGAGTTTCAGCTTCAGCATCAGTCCTTCCAATGAACACCCAGGACTGATCTCCTTTAGGATGGACTGGTTGGATCTCCTTGCGGTCCAAGGGACTCTCATAATTGAACTTATCTCACATGCTAGTAAAGTAATGCTCAAAATTCTCCAAGCCAGGCTTCAGCAATACGTGAACCGTGAACTTCCAGATGTTCAAACTGGTTTTAGAAAAGGCAGAGGAACCAGAGATCAAATTGCCAACATCCGCTAGATCATCGAAAAAGCAAGAGAGTTCCAGAAAAACATCAATTTCTGTTTTATTGACTATGCCAAAGCCTTTGACTGTGTGGATCACAATAAACTGTGGAAAATTCTGAAAGAGATGGGAATACCAGGCCACCTGACCTGCCTCTTGAGAAACCTATATGCAGGTCAGGAAGCAACACTTAGAACTGGACATGGAACAACAGACTGGTTCCAAATAGGAAAAGGAGTACGTCAAGGCTGTAAATTGTCACCCTGCTTATTTAACTTATATGCAGAATATGTCATGAGAAACGCTGGGCTGGAAGAAGCACAAGCTGGAGTCAAGATTGCCGGGAGAAATAGCAATAACCTCAGATATGCAGATGACACCACCCTTACGGCAGAAAGTGAAGAAGAACTAAAAAGCCTCTTGATGAAAGTGAAAGAGGAGAGTGAAAAAGTTGGCTTAAAGCTCAACATTCAGAAAACTAAGATCATGGCATCTGGTCCCATCACTTCATGGGAAATAGATGGGGAAACAGTGGAAACAGTGTCAGACTTTATTTTTTGGGGCTCCAAAATCACTGCAGATGGTGATTGCAGCCATGATATTAAAATGCGCTTACTCCTTGGAAGGAAAGTTATGACCAACCTAGATAGCACATTAAAAAGCAGAGACATTACTTTGCCAACAAAGGTCCGTCTGGTCAAGGCTATGGTTTTTCCAGTGGTCATGTATGGATGTGAGAGTTGGATTGTGAGGAAAGCTGAGCACCAAAGAAGTGATGCTTTTGAACTGTGGTGTTGGAGAAGACTCTTGAGAGTCCCTTGGACTGCAAGGAGATCCAACCAGTCCATCCTGAAGGAGATCAGTCCTGGGTGTTCATTGGAAGGACTGATGCTGAAGCTGAAACTCCAATACTTTGGCCATCTCATGGGAAGAGTTGACTCATTGGAAAAAGACCCTGATGCTGGGAGGGATTGGGGGCAGGAGGAGAAGGGGACGACAGAGGATGAGATGGCTGGATGGCATCACCGACTCGATGGACACGAGTTTGAGTAAACCCTGAGAGTTGGTGATGGACAGGGAGGCCTGGTGTGCTGCGATTCATGGGATCACAAAGAGTCAGACACGACTGAGCGACTGAACTGAACTGAAGGCATATATATATATACATATATATGTATATATATGTGTATATGGTAAGGTATATAAATATGTTTATATACTTAGATATGCCTTGCCTATTTACTTATATGTTTTATTTATATTCCCATATAAGTACACACATATAACACACACACATATACACATATATGCATGTGGGAGGAAGGGACTGAGGAAGAACTTGGTGAGTCACTAGAAATTTAGGGAAAGTCCTAAAGTCCTCCTGCTGGGTCTGAAATTATAGATGCTACATTATGGTAAGCAAGTTGACCTTTGGAGGAAAGCAAGAAGTTTGTACTGGAGGCAAGCCGGCCCCACTTTGTCAGTTCCTTTGTTTACGGACTTCTATAAGTTCTGGAGCTTCAACTGTTTGTTCCTTATTTTTGTTTTATTGCAGCTGCTGCATGCTAATAGGCTGTTGATGGCAAGTATATTTACTAGGTATACAAAGTGCTTAGGCAAGAGGGCATCCATGATAATTCATCTTCAATGTTTGAGAAGACGTGTATCAGTGTCAGAATTAAGTGCGGGCAGGACTTCCCTGCTGGTCCTTCCAATGAAGGACCGTGTGGTTAAGACTGTCCTTCCAATGAAGAGGTGTTGGTCCCACCCCTGGTTGGGGAGCTAAGCTCCCACATGCTGCATGGCGCGGTCATAAATAAATGTGTGTTAGTCGCTCAGTCGTGTCCGACTCTTTGCAACCCCATGGACCAGAGCCCACTGGAGTCCTCCATCCATGGAATTCTCCAGGCAAGAATACTGGAGTGGGTTGCCATTTTCTTCTCCACATAAATAAATATTAGTTAAAAAAAAAAAAGATTAAGTGGGGAGAGTTGCCAGTAGTTCTTAGGGACAAGGTGACATCAGGGAGAGAATCCCTGGTCACAGTTTCAGGGACAGTATCAATCTCAGGAGAGATTAGGAATGACTCTGTAGGATTCCGTTACCAGATTATCACCTTTTTAAGAATTATATTGAGACCAGAAGGGAGAATACTGTTTAGATATGTGTAGCTTTTTGTCTTTAAATAAATAGAATTACTTAGGTTTCACTTTTTGTTTCACTATTTTTTCCCCCTTGGGGGATAATTGTTTTATAATATTGTGTTGAACTCTGCCATACATCAACATGAATTAGCCACAGGTATACATATGTCCTTTACTTGCTTTTGACCTGGGAAAAACAGTATCTTTCCTCTGAGGCTCAATTGTTTCATCTGAAAAATAGGACTAAAACGTCCAATATTTCAGAGTTATTACCAGGATTAAATGAGATAATATAAGTCAAGAATTTAGCATACTGTTTTGGCAGCAAGCACATGCTTAAGAAATGATATAGTTTATTATTGTGCTGTGGAAATTGTATTTGACGGTGTGTGTGTGTGTGAGAGAGAGATGTAAATTGCTTTCTCTTTTGCATTTTTATGAATGTGTGACTTTCATCCCCCTGAGCTGAGGCGTCCATCACAGAGAGAGCTGATGTAGGGTTGTTCCTGGAGAAATGGAAAGAGATTGAGATGAGATTCAGCTTTTAATGTCCCTCATGGGAATTTTCAGGGAACAGGTAGACAGTAGAAAGGAAAGTTAGACTGTGAGCAGAGGAAAGCTTTATTAAATTCATTACTAGGAATCCTAGTGGATAGGCTGGATCATCCTTCCTTGTGTGAGTGCTCAGTCACGTCTGACTCTTCGCGACCCCACAGGCTGCCAGGCTCCTCTGTCCCTGGGATTCTCCAGGTAAGAATACTAGAGTGGGTTGCCATTTCCTCCTTCTGGGATTGAGTTCACATCTCCTACATTGGCAGGTGGATTATTTACCACGGAGCCACCTGGGAAGTCAGACTATATCATAGCATTTTACGTAAGAGAGGATCTTCTTAGACAAAAAAAAGAAGGAGAGAAAGTTCATCCCTTCTGGTCTGAGGACTACAAGAAGGAGAGAGGAAGATAGGAAAGTCAGGGCAGTCTTCCTTCTCCAGATGTTGTCCAGGACTGGGGAAGCTATTTTATATTAATTAAAAGGAATATCAGCAGCAAGGGGAGGAACTCACTTTGCTGGGTACCTCTGTACCCATTGGGTGCAGGGGGAGAGGGTATCAGTGAACCAGGCGATGCAATGCAGCCAAGCACAGAAGGGCTCATGTTTAGCTTTCTGGAATATGATGCTAGTAATGGTGGCATGGATGGAGCTGAGAAGTGCCTTTGTGCCCTCTATGAGATACCCAGGTGTTGACTACTAGGCTGGACCTGTGAGAAGTAAAGGAAGGCCAGGGCCCCAAGGAGCATCCCTCATCCCTAATTGGGTTCCAAGAGACTGGCTGCCAGACTCTGGCATCAGATCCCAGAGATAGCACTATTCAGGAGACAGCCCACACCAGAGATTGGCATGATGCCACATCCCAGTCCGACATAGATCCAGAGACCCAATCTGTCCCCCATTCTGAGGTCTTAAAACTCACTGCAGTTTCCATGTCCCCCTTGCAGTCTTAGAGGGAACACAGGGAGAAAGGGAAGTGTGAGATTGTTTTTAATTATTGGATTGACTTACATTGATGGATGGAGCTTATTTTAGTCCCCCTCTGCCCCATTCACCACCACCATCATCAACACCACACCGAGGCAGGGAGTCATGAGAAAAATACAGTGCCTTGGAGACAGAAAATGTGTCCACCATAGCCAACATCCATAGCCAACTTGAAGTAGTGTGCAATGCAACTTGTCTTTTTAATAGCTTTTATTAAATGGCAAATCTTATCAACATGCATGCATGTGTGCTAAGTTGCTTCAGCCATGTCCAACTCTTTGCAATCCTATGAACTGTAACTCGCCAGGCTCCTCTCTCTAAGGGATTTTCCAAGCAAGAATACAGAGTGGGTAGCCATGCCCTCCCCCAGGGGATCTTCCTAATCCAGGGATCGAACCCCCATCTCCTGCATTGCAGGTGGAGGCTTTACTGCAGAGCCAATGCGGAAGCCCTATCAATATATGAAAGCTAAATATAACAAGAAATTAAGAATGGGTATACCTCATTTTTGTAAGTGATGGGTTTACTTTGTCTGCTGTGCTTTCTATGTATTTGCCATTTTATTCCTCTACTCAGAACCTAAGTAAATCTGGTAATGGAAGTCAGTTGCTGCTTCACAGTAGAAGTTTCCTCTTGGTTTTCTTTTGATAATTCTGAGTTATCTTGAATATATCAGTCAATTTTAATCTAAACTTGCATTGCATTTTTTTTACCTTTATTTTGGAGTGTAGGAGATTAACCATGTTGTGATAGTTTCTAGTGGACAGCAAAAGGACTCAGACACACACACACACACACACACACATATCTGTTGAACTTGTATTACATTTTAAAATGTAAATATTTAATTAAAAATCATGTTTCACTTACAGCAACTCTATAACTCTGTAATTTACATTGTAGTATTGATAGAATATGTGAAGGTATGCATTGAGTGAGGGAACCCTAAAATGAAAAATTTATCCTTTTATATTCTTTGGGAAAACCCAACTCAAAATAGGAAAATAAGGTACGAGCAATATTAAGATGGCTAGGGATGGACATTCTCTTTTGAGAGGTGGGCTGTTTCAGGTATCAACAGCTCTGTCAAAGTCTGTCATTAGAAAAGCAGATGTATAGATTTCTTCATTTTTCTTATCCTGAAGGTGGAAATAATGCAATCCTTTAAAAATATATTATAGACATCAAACTTTTTTTAAAAAAGATAGTCACAAAATAATTATCAAACTGTTTTGAGCAAAACAGATCAGACTATACTTCAACAAATTTCAAGAGATTGTCTAAATTTTGTTATGCTAAAAGCATAGCAAACTTTGGTTACACAATTTTATCCTGTTTTTTGTGTTTTAATGTTCTCTTATGATTATAACAATACATTTTTAAAAAATTTCTCTACGCTGTCAAATATGTATTCCTTGTTGTTCTCATTTTCATTCCCAATTTAATTTTTAAAAAGTATTGTACATAATCATCAACACAATTAAAGCCCCAATTCTCTGAATAACAAAACTTTTAAGGAAAGTGATTAGAGGTGGAGGTGGATAATGGAACTTGGTAATAACAGTAAAATGGTCACAATCAGTGGCTATTGTGTGAACATGGCCTGTAAATTAGCAGTCTCTGCAGTGACACCCAGCATCAGTGCTACTGCATGAGTTATGCGATGATTTGTTATTTTATGTTTCTCTCCAAGATTCCCAAAAGAAGTGGCATCAAAAGTACACTTATTTGTAGGCTTCCAGACTCTTAATTTAGAAGACATTAAACCATCACAGTTTAGAGGAAAATGTTGGAATGGTTCATATTTAGGGCTAGCGTCTACTCTAAGAGCCCAGCTATTTCCTTCATTTTAGAGTTGAGGTTCAGAAAAGGTAAGTGGAAAGCTTTATCTGTGTTTCTGTGTGTGATTGCAATTTGAGAGAACCAACAGAAATAGCATTAGAGCTGAGACATTCGATCATATTGTAGGACACATACACACAGAGTTCAATTTTTCTAAGTGAAGATAAAAAGAATTTCAACCAAGGCTCTTCCCTTATGTGCTTTCTTCCTATAGCTCTAGCTAATATATGTCTTTTAGATACAGAAGAACATTGGGGAAAAACTGGACTCACTGAACTATTCGTGTCTCATGTTTTCAACTGATAGAACATACTATCTCTTCTTTTAAACCCATTTCTTGCTTAACTGACATGCCATTTATATTGAGTAAAGTACACCAATGTGAAGTGATCTTGAAAAGTTTTTATATATTTACACTTGTGCAGTCGCCACCCGGATGAATATAAGGAGTAATTCTGTTATGCTGGATACTCCCTTAAGCTCCTTACCAGACATCACCCTCTCTCTGAAAGGTAACTACCATTCTGTCTTCCACTCTTGTAGTAGCTTTGTTTATGAGTTGAGAACAAGTTGATTCCAAAAAATATGTATTCTTTGTATCTTTCTTCTTTGAGCATAATGCCTTTTAATTCCATCTGTTTTGTTTGACATATGCATGCTAAGTTGACTTAGTCATGCCTGACTCTGCAACCCTATGAACTGTAGCCCACCAGGCTCCTCTGTCCATAGGATTCTTCAGGCAAGAATACTGGAGTGGGTTGTCATGCCCTCTTCCAGAGGACCTTTCCGACCCAAGGATCCAATCTGCATCTCTTATGTCTCCTGCATTGGCAGGCAGGTTCTTTACCAATAATGCCACCTGCGGAGCCCTGTTTGATGCATCGGTACTGTTTTATTTCTCTGTTATATTCCATTATATGGCTAAACTGCAGATTGAATATCAGTGGACATATGGGATACTTCCAGTCTGGGGCTATCAAAAATGAAGTTTCTACAACCATTCTTGTATAGTTCTTTTGGAGGACGTATGTGTTTATTGCTCTTGGGTCTATACCTGGAAGTGGGATTTCTGTACATAGACACGTATTTAACTTAAATAGATATTGACAAGCTATTTTAACAAGTGGCTGAATTGGTTTATATTCACACTGACAATGTATGAGAGATCCAAGTGTTCCATGTCCTGGCCAACAGTTAATATAGTCAATATTTTATATTTTAGCCATTTTGGTAGGTGTAAAGTGGTGTCAAATTCATGGTTTTAATTTACTTTATCATTAAATTTAACTTAAACCTAAGTATTTAATAGTTTTGATGCTACATTAAGTGATATTTTATTTCATTATAATTTTATGGCTGTTAAATGAAATTCACCCAATTCTGCATTTTGATCTAACTTAAAACATTGTTAAGTTCATCTATTCATTTGTATCTTCTTCTGTATTTTCTGATCATAACCATGTCTTGTGTAAACAGTTGATAGTTTTAGTGCTTTATTTCCAATTTTTGTTTTTTTTCTTTCTTTTCCTTGCTTTATTGCAGTGGCTAAGATCTCCAGCAGTCTTCCACAATGGCTCAGCAGGTAAAGAATTCACCTAGATCTCCAGTGCAATGTTGAATGGGTGATCACAGATATTCATTCCTATCATGCTTCCAAAATGGGAGGCTTACTCAATGCATGTCATCATCTTGTTAACTCTCTAGTCAAACCATACTTTGTATCTGTAATAACACAACAATTTAATTTGGTTATTTCACATTTAACTGAATTTCTTTGATCTCCACATGATTTCCAAATATAATTTATGACAAACTCCACTGTTTAGAAAGCAAATAATTTTATTTCATGAGACCTTTGTATTTCACATTCAATTCTAGAAAATTTGTGTTAAGGAAGCATAATTTATGAAATGCAATGCTTTCATACCTCTTTATTTGTGACTGCTTTAAAATGTAGGCAATTTTTGTATAAATATTTTTCTTCACCACATTTGTACGTAGTTTCAAAGAGAGCAAGCATTCATGTCACATTTATTTTGAACCCATTGGCAACTATTAGAATGCCTTCTCTCAGCAAATACTTGTTGATTGTTTTAGAGAAAATAAATTCTTTTTATTATTCTCAAACTTAAAATTGCATTATTGTTGTTGTTGTTTAGTTGCTAAGCTATGTCCAACTCTTTGTGATCCCATGGACTACGATGTGCCAGGCATGCCTGTCCTTCACTATCTCCTGGAGTTTGCTTGTTGGTTATAATCACCATTTAAATAGCACTACATTTTACTATATTATTGCTGTAGTCAATAGTCAAAATATAATCAAAGTTGATTTTTTTTCTGGAAAAAAATCAATTAAAAAGTATATTAACTCAGCATAAACTATTATGTAACCAGACAAGTAAACATACATAGCTTTGAAACATAACAAGATTCCTGAATACATTTGTAATCATCAGAACATGTACCTATCAATCTTTACATATTAGTATACCAAATTCCTGTTACCTGATCACATGGACTACAGAATTTATTCTACATTTTAAAATAAAATACAAATTAATTTTCATTGGTATAATTTTCCTTTACTATAAACATAGAGAAAAATGTTAACTTTTCTTAGTCTCATCTCTTTCTTTCCTCCTTCCTTCTCTTTTTTGTTTTTCTTATTTACCCATAAATTAACCATGTTGTCTGATTTCCCTGGTTAGCATGGCAATTTGTATAATGTTGGGGACAGTGGTGTTTGAAAATATTATATTATAAACCTAGGTCTATAATTTTAAGTGAAATCGTAGGTACATTTGTTATATCAGATCTGCAATACCTTTATAAACATTACTTTTGATCTTATATACTAAAGGGTATTTAATCTTATGGATATTGTTTATGGGTTTTAAATCCTGTGAAGAAAGTAACTTCCCTATGAATTTCAGAGGCAGACATTAGGTAGAGAGGGTGATTTACTTAAATCCTTGTTCCAGGTAGAGGTAGACATAGGAGTGTGTCCTGAATCTTCTCTTAATCTAAATAACTAAAAAACACGTATTAGTCAATATCCCTAGTATATAGACAGCACTACTTCTAGCCAGTCTGTCAGTTATCTTAAACAGGGCTTTTATTTCTCCCTCTTTGCCTTGCTTAAGATCAGGTGATTTATTTAACAAGAGATACATAGGTAGATACACTTGTAATGCTGAAATTTTGACATTTCAAGGTAAATCTAGTATCAGAGGGCTCCATTAGGTAGTCTGAAGTATGTTCAAATTACATGACAGAAAATTTATTCTAAAAACTAATGACAGCAAGGGAGAGGGAACTATTCAGAGTAAGTAGGGCGGTATTTGTTTATCTAAAATCTTATTGGCACATTATTTGACTACCACTCCATTTAATATGACATATGCAGTCACCTGGATGTGTATAAATGTCAGTGCTTAGACTAAAAAGAATTGTAACTCAAAACCTTATATTCTTCACTGAAGCTCAAAACCTTATATTCTCCACATGAAATGAATGAGTCCACAATATTAAAACACTTTGTTTTAATACACTTAGCCATTGAACCTCAGAGTCTATGCTAAATGTTATTATCACTCTAACAACATTAGGGGATTTAAAAAACTCACAATTTAATGTGCATGAGTGCATAGCTTTCAAAATTTGTTTCATTACACCCTTATGGATTATCTTATTACATTTATACCTTACACCTTTAACAATACCAAGACAGATGTATGTATATATATATATTTGCATGCATATTTTCAGTGTTGGAAATTCATTTATTGTCCTGTCTGTCAAGTAATCTGGATACTTAAGTAAGCCACATCTCGGGGAATTTCTAGAACTTACATTTGGAACACTTTAATTGATGTTGTAGGTAATGAAATTTTACACCTATAGTCTCATATTTCCCTTCAGATTACTTTTAAATTGCATCGTCCTGTTTTCCTGGCCATGCGATTAAAGAAATGGCTAAAGGAAAATGCTGGAAAGATATCATTAAGCATAGAGTTACCTCATTATTCCTTAAGATATCAAAAGTGAAAATTCAACAACGTTGGAATGAAACTTGATTTATAGTGCAACAGAGAACCCCTGGAATTCGCAGAAAGGAAGTAAGCAAAATTTGCTAACAGCTGCAGTTGAGTAAGATGTCCAAGGCAGAGCAGTCGGTCATCTGTTCAGCTGGCAGCTGCAGGCTAAGCCTCACCAGCTTCCCTCCAGGAACCAGGCTTGGCATTTTAATTGCTGAAGTGCACCCACTGGTGACCAGCTGCCCAGGGAGCCAATCGGGAGTAGCTCTGGGTCCTTCCAGAGTCTTAGGGGAAAGATTGAAAAGAGGGAAAGTGTGTCTTGACCCAGACAGAGCCCAGCTGGTCCTGAGTTTCCTGAGACACCAGCAGACAATGCCTTGATGTGGACAAGCAAACACTCAGACTTCTTAGAAGAGAGAAAAGGCTTGAAGCAGGATTCTTAGGCTTCATTTTAATTAGGGTCAAATCAGAGTCTCTGGCTGAAGAATGTAGCACCATGTTCATCTTAACCTTTCTCTAGAAGAACATGAACTCCGAGGTGTTAACCTTGCAGCCACTACTGATTTGACATTCACCTATCCCCCTACTTAGGTTGGGATTTTGTTCTGTGTGTTTGGACTCCAAGGTGTAGAAGGAACTCCTGGTAGGAAACAAAACGGAAATCTTTGCATAGCCCAGAGGCCATGCTGGCTGCTTCCTCCCATAGATGGGTATTTCCGGTCATCTTTGGGGCTGATGCTCTGCTTCACTCTCTGACCCCAAATGCAATCTCTGATCATATGTATCAGGCAGTTTGTGTTTCATTCTGTAATTCACCCCAGGTGAACACTTCTATTACATGAATTTCTTGAAGGGAGAAGCTATAGCCACAGACTTTTTCTTCCCCAGACTACTGATATATGAACCTTGCTGATAAAAGGAGTAGATAGAAAGTTCCAAAGTGAAACTTTGAAAGCATTCAAGAAATCAAAGAATAATAGCCAAGTCTTGGAACTCCATTTCTAAGTTTTGAGTGATGGGCAAGGAGGAGAGAATTCATTGATGAAAAATGAGGGAAGAGTGAAGGAATGAAGCAAGTCTATAGTATTCTCCTGTCTCCTAATGTATTCTGGCAGGAAGTTACTGTGAATGGAACAAATGTTATACACTACCCTGTGTGTTTGGAAAGAGGACAGGAATGTGCCTTGGGAGTGAATGGAAATTTATTAAATTAGGATTCCCTCAAACTTGATTTTCTATCTCTACCAAGCACTGTAGTTAATTGGCATTTCTGAGACTCCTGTGGGACCCAGGAGGCAGACAAGAATCAACAATTCAGAATCATGAAATCAAATGGAAAACCAGTCACAGAAAGACTAGGAAAGAAAATGTTCTTTAATACATGTATTTTCCAGCATCTCATTGAAACTATGACTGAAAAGGATCCAAAAAGTGTAGAGAAAATAAAGAATAGTAAAGATATTAATTCTATTCATATAACATTTTAATTTTGTTTGTAAAGTGTTTTGATAATTGTTTGATCTGGCTTATATAAACAGATATATCTGTTATTGATAGCTGTGTATTTATGTATACACACATAGAAGAGTTCTAGAAAGAAGAGGGCAAAGTGAACATAAGTTACTTCTGGAGATTGGGAATAGGATTCCGGTGTAGGATACAGAAGATCTGTTACATTTCATTTTATATTTCTCTGGTGAGCTTGAGGGAACATTCTGCTTTTTAATGTTTAAAATTCTGAAATACATCTAAATTAAAATATTAATTTACATTCTTCTCAAAATTAAACTTATTTACCATCTGGGCATATTTGCTTGCATACCTTGTTTCTTTTAGGAAACTTGTATAATTTTGTTAAAAACAGTTTAAACTTAAAGCTAGTAAAAAAAACAAAAACTCAAATCAAACCACACAGACTTGCAGTTAACACTGGATGCATAAAATTCTGTGACATATTTCTTTGTATGTTCATCAGTAAAAGAATGGATGGGCTTCTTCAGTGGCTCAGTGGTAAAGAATCCACTTGCAATGCAGGAGACATAGGAGATGCCAATTTGATCCCTGGGTCAGGAAGATTCCCCAGGAGGAGGGAATGGCAATCCACTGCAGTATTCTTGCCTGGGAAATCCCATGGACAGAGGAGCCTGGTGTGTTGCAAAGAGCCAGGCGTGGCTGAACACACACACACACACACACACAAAATAAAAGGATGGATAGATGAATGAACAGGGGATGGGTGGATTGACAGACAAATAGATGTGCAGGAACAGGTAGATGGAGGAAGGTGAGCTCAATCTTTATACATAGCTCACAGCAGAGTCAATATTTTAATTTAACAGAAGAATCAAACTAAAGTTTTACTTTCAGAGAAAACTATTGGCCTCAAATAATAATCTCTTCACCTCAAGAGATATCTTTTCTTAAAAGATTTACCTAAGAGTCAAGCAAAATTAACTTAGTGAAAAACATGGAGCGCGTTCATTTTTCTTTTTCTTTTCTTTTTTTACATTTTTTAACCTACAAAGATCAATTGACTCCCTATTATGAAAGTAAAGGTATTGCCACTCTCATACTTCTCATATTGGCTGTGATATTAGTGTTTATATTTTCCAAGTTTAGAACATATGCATTATCATCCATGATGATATCTTCCAAGCCATGATAAACTCAAATGGGTTCGGTGTTCTCCACCATTCAGTCCCTTGGCTACTTGAATTTTTAAGTGAATTAATTTCTTTGCCTGAATTTTGTGATCCTAGTCTTTTGGTTATTTTTTCCCCCTAAATGGGCTATTTTCATGTTTGACAGTATCTACTTGTTGCTTGCTTCTCTCACAATTTAGGTTCCAGTAATGCCCGTCCTTTACAATTCCTTTCATTTGATTTGTGGACAATTTTTCATTTTCTTCTTATATTCAGTTTTGCAGGAAGTACAACTGAAGTAGAACTAATGTCTGTACCTCTTAGTTGACTGGCTCTTCAGTGCCAGGATGCCTAAAATACTTTATCCTTAAAACTTGGCTTCCCAGGTGGCTCAGATTGTAAGCAATCTGCCTACCATGCAGGAGACCTGGGTTTGATCCCTGGGTCAGGAAGAGTCCCTGGAGAAGGAAATGGCAACCCACTCCTGTATTCTTGTCTGGACAATCCATGGACAGAGAAGCCTGGCAGGCTATCCAGTCCATGGGGTCACAAAGAGTCGGACACAACAGAGGACTAACACTTTCACTTAAAGCATGATAGCTGAGCTCCGTTAGGTCTGAAAGTTGTGTGTTTCTTTTGTACTAGATTTTCTAGGAACAGTGATTTTTCAATCTAAAGATTTAGCTAACTCATATGTTTTTGCAAGAAATTTTGCTTGGATTATTTATTTGAATAGATACTCTTCTTCATTTGTTAAATTCCCTACTTCAGGAATACCTATTAGCTTCATGTTTGATTGTCTTAAGTTTAGCTTTTTTCTAATTGCTGTAATCTGTCATTCATCTTCCTTTACTATAATTATCTTAAGCCATTCCTCTTTGTCAATAATTTAATTTTTAATTATATCTTATTTTACTCTAGTTATTAGTTTTGTAGGGCTATGGTCTTAGTTATTTTTTCCCCTTCAAATCAGTTGTATCCTTTATCATCTCATTCAGTTGTTCTATCAGTTTGCCTTTGAGTTCTTGCCTTAGTGAACTCATGTTCTCTTGTTAAATTCTTTTGGAAGAAGCTGTTTGGAGTATGGTTGTCAAATGAAAGTTGTCTACTAAATTTGCATTTCAGAGAAACAGTAAACAGCTTGTTTCAGTTAAATGGGTCTCATGCAATATTTAGAAACTTCTAATACTTAAAAGTTATGTGTTGTTGGTATGAAATTTAAATTTAACTGAGCATCTCCTATTTTGTATTTTTATTTGTAGTTTTTGTACAACATTTCCTTCCCTTCTCTCCTTCTCCACTCAAACATATTGGCATGTGAAACATATTGGCACTCAAACATAGTTGTCATGTGAAAGTGAAAATCGCTGAGTCGTGTCTGACTCTTTGCGACCCCATGGACTTTACGTCCATGGAATTCTCCAGGCCAGAGTACTGGAGTGCATAGCCTTTCCCTTCTCCAGGGGATCTTCCCAACCCAGGGATTGAACACAGGTCTTCTGCATTGCAGGTGATTCTTTACCAGCTAAGCCACAAGGGAAGCCCAAGAAAACTGGAGTGGGCAGCCTATCCCTTCTCCAGGGGATCTTCCCAATCCAGGAATTGAACTGGGGTCTCCTGAATTGCAGGCGGATTCTTTACCAGCTGAGCTTTCGGGGTTGTCATAGCATTCATTTTTTTTTCTGCTCATTCTTGGGTGTATCTGTCAATTTAACTTATTAGCTCTGATATCCTGTGGGTGGATTCTTGCTTCTCCTCCTTGCATACTTTTGGTTTTCTTCATTCAGTGTACATTTTGAGAACTGGATTTTCTTTTGCAGGCTGTTTGTTTGTCTGTAATCTAAGGAACAGTGAATGAAGAAGGGAAGAGCTCATGTCAGACACCCTGCAGTTGTTTTTATGTCTCATGAAATTTTGTGGTACGTTGGAGAATGGGTTTTATTCCAGTCTCCTGGGAAGATACACTAAGATAATGAATGCTTTCTCAAATTCAGTGTATAACCTTGACTCTTCACTCTCTTCAGAGCCAGCTAATGTCTTGTTCAGGGTAGGAGAGGCTAAGCTACAATAACAGGTAAGGCCCAAGATATAGTTGCTTAACAGAGGAGTTTCTTCCTTCTCATCAAGTTTTACTTATTTCCCCATTTTGTTGCCATGCCTTTTAGGAGACAGTGATTTCTAAAGCATGATTCTTAATGAGCTAGCATTCATAGTTTTAGTTGTGGTTTGTTTTTAATAATCCAGTTTTTTTTTTACTAATATTTTGTTTCTAATTCATTAATTTTCACTAAAATTTTAAAGAACAGCTCTTATGATTGGGAAAGGAAAATTACCAATGGCTTGTTTGGTTCATATACTTTGGCTGCACTATTGGTGAATACGGTTTCCTTCTTCTAATGAGCAAACATAAAACAATTAGAAATAGGCATCTCAATTATATGTAGAACAGTTCAGTGGGGGAAAGCTATAAGAATTAAAAAAACTGTTTTCTGACTATAAGGAAGAAACTTACCTAATAAAATGACAGGACAGGAATTTTAATAATAATGATGTCAGTTCTGCCATTTAGTGTTTGATTTGGAAACTCAGTTTCCTTATTTTTACAATAAGAAATTTGTCTACATACTTTCAAAGACTACTTGAGGGTTTTGAATTATTTTACTTTTATTTGGAATTAACATTTGGGTTGGCTTTTAGAAATGTACCAAATGAATGAATGTTACATGGCTGGGTGAGATCAATATAAGATTGATGAAGTTTAACCTTGGCAATATTAATAGCTAAAATTTTATTTAAAATTAATAACTACAATTTTTTATTAATTTTTTTGTTGGTTAAATTTCAAGTTTGGCATTCTAGTGCAAAACCAGCATTTTTCAACACTGTAAGTTGCTAGATTCCTCCTGCGGTAGAAAGAGGAACACAGCATATTTGTGATATAAAGTAGGTGTTCATATTCAATTGGTATATTTAAAAATGTCACTAACCCATCTATATAATATATATACTATACTGCACATATTATATAATGTAGTTAATAAAATGAGAAAATAGCTTTCCAGTAAACATGTTTTATTGCAACAGAAAGAACTCTGTAGCAGGATTCATAATTAAGGAATATGAATTTCAGAATATCATTAAATCCTGAAAGTGATATTCATCTATAACAGTAAAAGCTTTGGTAAAAACTTTCCCTTCCATAGACACAGCACTTTCAAGAAGTGTCTTCTAAGCCATTCTAAGTGTGTTTTTTTAAAATTCATTAAAGAAGCAAAACATTCTTTGGGTATCTCATTTTTCTCTCTAATGTGTTTTTCTTTATATTTTGTATATCCTTTATGACATCTGGATCAAAGATGTTGTATTGATAGATGTCATGCATAATTTTAGTTTTTCCTGCTAATGAAATTTTGAGTTCTACAGTTCATATTCTGCCATCATTAATTTTTCCTCATGGATATGAAAAAATCCTAAGCAGGGATTTTTCTTGAAAACCTTATGACCTAAGTGGTATTAAATACCTAAAAATTGAATATCTTCTCAAGGGTAATTATAGTTAAAATTGTGAATTTTTTCATGAAGAACGTTCCAAAAAAATTTTAAATAATGATATAATCTGATATCTATTTTTCCGCGTTATGTTATTTGGAAATTTCATGGACATTTATCTCTAAGGATAAATACTTTTCTTAAGGTTATCTATAAAGCTTGTTCTCTTCATAGTCGCTTTAACTGTTAAATCTATTTTCCTACTTATTTATATTGAAAGTCCTTAATTATGATTTTGTACCTAAACTTAACAGCTTTCATAGTTGTCATTAATTACTGTAGCATTTTAAACTTCAAATATTAAGTACACATCTGTATTTCAATTTGATGGCCAGTTTCAACATATACCACACATAAAACGGTTTCCACTCATTAGATCTATTCTGCTCCCTGTGCAGTTGCCCACTGGCAGGGAATGTCAGTAAATGCCTTGTTAGGATTATTAAATGCCTTGTTAGTATTATTAGTATTCCAGTTTGGAATGTCATCAATGTAGGAATTTGGCTATTCTGTTATCTATAGGCTAAGAATGAATTTGAAAACAACAAATTTTGGCCAGACACTGGTACTAACATCCTACTGAGTTTGCCCTTGCTTGTAAAATATGAATTATGTTACTTCTTTAGCAACTTGTGCAGTTTTTCTCCTCTGTGACCTTCCTCTGCCTCTTTCACAAGAAATATTCATTTACTATTGAGGAGGATTTTTAAAAACCTACTAAGGAATAGTCTATAGGTAGCGAGGGGCAAGCATCTCTCTCAGGCCTAGGTTGAGGATGATAATATGTAGAATTACTCTTACCTCTTTGCCTCTGATTGATTCCTTCCACTAAGTCTGTGGATCAAGCGAATGAGCATTGGCAGTAGGGAAAGGATGAAACTGCAGGGTACCTCCATCATACTTCAGCATCATTTAAGATTAGAGCCGGCAGGAGTTAAACTGCCAACATATGCACTAACAAAGCTTAGTTATGGATATCTCCCCAGGTCAGCATATCTGGTAGGATTCTGTTTCTGGATCGAAACCTCTAGCAGGATCTCTGGCTGCCCTAACACTGGAGTGAGCACTTTCCTGGCTGCCAAGTCTTCCCTTTCTTAAATAATTTATGTATTTCTGGCTGCACTGGGTCTTTGTTGCTGTGCGCAGACTTTTCTCTAGTTCCGACACGTGGGAGCTACTCGCTAGTTGTGGTGCATGGGCTGCTTATTGCAGTGGCTTCTTTGTTGTGGAGCACAGGCTCTAGGGTGCTCGGCCTTCAGTAGTTGCAACACAGGGGCTTAGCTGTTCTGTGGCATGCGGGATCTTCCTGGACCACGGATTGAACCCACGTCTCCTACATTGGCAGACAGCTTCTTTACCACTGAGCCACCAAGGAAGCCCTGCCAAGGCTGTCTGATGGTTTCCTGATAGCACCTGGCTCACGGGGGATACGCTGCTGTGGTCCCACTGGGCCTCGGCAACAGCTCTGGCCCCTGGTGCCAGCATCCATTGTTGGAAGCTTTCTGCCACCATATTTATTTTCACCCAAGCTCTGTTTCTGGGGATAGCAACCTCTGTCTCTGTGTCCAGGACACCCCAGACCTCAGGCTCGCCTCTCTTTCTGTAGATGGGCAGGTAGTTTCTCCCCATTCTTTAATTATTGTAGTTGTAGAGAAAACTCTACAGAGATAAAGGGGGCAGCCTCACAGTCATTCCCGACCAGCTCTTTGTTTTTTGTTTAGGATTTTTTTTGATGTGGACCATTTTTAAAGTCTTTTTTGAATTTGTTACAATATTGCTTCTGTTTATGTTTTGGTTTCTTGGCTGCAAAGCATGTGGAATCTTAGTTCCCTGACCAGGGATCAAACCCACACCTCCTGCATTGGAAGGTGAAGTCTTAACCACTGAACCATGAGAGAGGTCCCCACACAACTCTGATCTGTGTTCTGTGGCCCCAGGAGCTCACTGCATAGGAGCAGTGCTGTCTGCCCTCCCCTCCCCATGGTTATGTCTCACACCCTGTCGATTTCCCGATTTCCCTCTTCCTGCAGCCTTAAGTCTAAGGGTGGAGTGTCAGTCTCCACTATCTGTTTTGTGGGGCTTTCTTTTCCAACTGGGTAGCAATCTTCTTAATATTTAAATGAACAACCTAAGTTTGAGTTTATACTGCAGATCCTGCTAGTAGCAGAACTGAGCAGACAAGCCACAGAAGCTTACATCATCGTGATGACAGCTTGTTTTTGTTTTTTTATTCCATTGTGTTTTCTAATGAAATTAGAGGAAGTAGGTAGTATTCAGTAAGTGTTTATATTTACTATGCATCACTGCTGTACGGTTGTCTGTTTTAAGAAATATGACCCCAGATTTGGACATCTGAACTTAATACGGATTTTAGAAGCCTGTGAAACTCGAGAGTGTGTCTTGCTGTTACCAAGGATGAGGAGTGAGAAAGGACTTGGTACTCTTCTGAGCAATCGGGCCTGCAGAGAGAATTCACATCTGTTGTGAAGGAAAGTAGCCCCACCTGTTGTTCAGATTCATTTTGCTGGCGTGCAACAGGAATTCTGTCCCTGGAAGTTTCTCCTTGGGTGGGTGTTTCTCTCGTTCTGAGCAGCATCGGAAAAATGATTCCCCTAAGAAAAACGTGAAGGGAGAAATCCCATCTAGAGATGTGTCATTGCTTTGAACACAGGCAGAGGAAGTCATCTGCAATGGTTAGTTGTAGTCACAAAGCATCACCAAGTTGTAAGACGTTTATTTTGACTTTCTATTATTGTGTCTTTGAAAACTGAAGATGAAAATTGCTTTTCGTTTAATTTTCCATTCATGTACTGGGTCTTCACTTACTTGTTATCTTGTCTGAGTCTCAGCATCTTGTACAATTCTGTTAAAAATAACTCAAGGGCTTACTGTGAGGAGTAAGGCGGATATTGCAAAAGAAACAACTAGTATTTCATTGTCATATAATGTTCATTCAAGAGATGTTTAGTCTTTTCCTCCTTTTGTATATCTTACCCTATGATCATCATTCTAGTAAGAATGCAGTGTCAGAATCTAGTATCTAGTCTCAAAGAACTTAACTTACATCCTAGATTTTGTTTTATTTCGTGTGTTTGGTTGAGATCAGTAGAAAAGGTCACACTGAAAAAACCATTGGGTGTGTTTGCTTAATGTATAACCTGCTTTAGCACACAAGAACTGCCAGTGAATGGTCAAAATGGAAACACAGAGGTTTGGTTTTAGGTTTTGTTTTTAAGCACATTTCTAGAAACAGATATGAATGGTTTCTGTTATTTTCAGGGTTTGCTGTATAAAGCGAGAAAGGGAGATTGTACTGATGTATGTGATAGATACCAGGGCTCATGTAGAAATTAAACTTTTTGAAAAGTAATAATATTTAACAAGCATTATTCAGCACCTTCTCTGGGCCAGAAACTGCTCTTTACCTGAACTCACCAGGGGTAGAAAACAGACTCATTCTAAACTCCTGTCCTAGATTCATTCACTCATATCCTGGTGTGCAGCACCTGCTTCTTGCCTCATAAAGGTCACAGTTGCAAGAAAGATTCTGCGCTGGAGGAAACCAATTTAAGAAAAGAATCATCATTCTCACGATGCTAACAAATTTCAAGAGCTGGTCCAAGAAACTTGCAAATGGTCTTGTAAGTATTAATAATAAATCTAAAGTTTATTACCTGAATGGCTGTTTATGTTTTAATTCAAGTTCTCATAAATATTATAAATAATAGCTCTTCAGTATTAGGTTAATCTGAATGAAAATTTGCTTTCATTTAGTGGAATTCAAAGTGCATTATTGTGTTTTTAAAAGACATATTACCAACTGAAATTTAGGCAACACTGGTTTCTTGGCATGTGAATGTCTGAACAATTGAAGGAGAAAATTGGCTATATGCACAGCACCCATTGTTTTTTCTCATTCTTCTCAGCTCTTATTGTCGTGGCCTTTGTCAGATTGCAAACAAATGATTAATCCCAGTTAGTAAGACATTTTGTTTGTTTGTTTGTCTGGTCATGTTCTGGCTTTATACACGCACATGCATACAACAATTTTAAATTTAGGCTTATATAAAAAGAACTTGATTTAAAGGTAGATTATTTGAGCACTGAAGGTGTGTTTGTACTGCTGAACTTTCTTTAGAAAATTGTCACGAAGGATAATTGAAGAGGATTTTTTCTATTAAAGGCAGGAAGTTTAAAAATTGAATTCCATGACCATTGCTACTATGTATTACTTTGGTGCTTACATGAATGGTATTGTTGAGAAATTTCTGTTATCTTACAATGAGTAAAATTCTAAATTAACTTCCCAATCCTGATGAATCATTTTTTAATATAGAACACTCAGTTATTTAGAATTGTTATGTACTTTTTAATTATTTTTTAGAAGAAAATAAGGAAAGGGTTGCTGTGACTGAAGTTGACAACTGAAGATTAAAGGCAAGAGTTGGATTTTTGTCTTTTAGTCTCTTTACAAAAATGCCTGTGTATGGCAAGATCCAGTTTTCTAAGTTATTACTTTACTATGATATTTTTCTCTACTCAGAGCTCTTTAGTGAGGTTCCAGTTTGGGGCAGATGGAGTAAACGGGGACTTCCCTAGGGGCTCAGATAGTAAAGACTCTGCCTGCAATGCAGAAGACTCAGATTCAGTCCCTGGGTTGGGGAGATTCCCTGGAGAAGGGAATGGCTATACCCACTCCAGTATTCTTGCCTAGAGAATTCCATGGACAAAGGATTCTGACAGGTTACATATAGTCCAAGGGGTCTGAGCCCTGTCTCTTCCGCTGAATACAACTATCAAACCTGGATCAAATGCGTGGATTATATATTTAAAGACTCTGAGAAGTAAAGAGTCACACATGAATTGAAAAAAAAACAGAAATGAAAATACTGTAGTGTGAGTGGTGAGTTTCCTGTGTTTTTCCTCTGGGGTAACACTCAGTTTCGACCTGGGGAAACTGATAAGTGGAATAATCAGCATGAACAGAAAGAACTCCAGGAGTGGCTGAAAGTAAAAACTGATATCTGATGTAGCCTTCATTATATGTAGATATAATTCATATGTTTACCACAGAAAGAGGGGCATAGAAAAGAAGTCTAACTGATGGTAGATATGGTTTATAAATCCTATTTGGAGGTATAAAATATTGATTCAAAATAGAAGATGAAAATTGAGTATGCATATTGCAATCCCTGGTGCAACCACAAAATAAATTGTATATGTACACAAAAAGGAGTGGTAAAAAAAAAAACACAGATGAATTTAAATGGAACACCAAAAGAAGATCCAGGAATGCAAAATAAGGCAGGAAAATGAGAGGAACAAAACCCAGAAAGAACAAACAGCAAATAGTAAAATGATAGACTTAAATTCAAGCATATTATTAGTCTTACATTAAATGTAAGTGGTCTAAAAATCAATTAAAAATCAATTTTTGAGTGAATAAGGAAAAATACATGATGTTACAATATGCTGTGTAAAATAAGCTCAGTTTGAAATAATGACATAGCTATTTTAAAAGTAAAAGGATGGGAAAAGATAAACCATGGAAATTTTAAACAAAAAAGAAAATTTGAGTTGCAATGTTGATAGCAGACAAAATAGAATTTAGGGGGAAAAAAATGACCAGAGATAAAAAGGAAATTAAATGATGATGAAAGGAACAATTTCCCAATAAGATGCATGTAATAATCTTAAGGGAGTGTGTATCCAACAGCAGAGGGTCAAAATATGTGAAGTAAAAGCTGATACAGATGAAAGAAGAAACAGTTACATTCATTATTATAGGTGGAGGTTTCAAAAACACTGTCAAAAATTGGTAGAAATATTAGGTAGAAAATCTGGTAGTATGTTGAAAAACTGGAAGAATGAAACTCGTATCAACCAAGTGGACATAAATAACATTTATTTAACATTCTAACCCCAAACAATAGAACATACATTCTTTTCAACTGCACATGGAATACCCACCAAGGTAGACCTAATTTTTGTGAGGAAAAAATGTTTTTAACAAGTTTAATAGAAATAAAATCACAAAAAAATAGGCTCTCTATTCATATTGGAGTTAAATTAGAAATTGATGATACCTGGAAAGTTTCCAGACATCTGGAAATTCAACAAACTTCTAAATACTCATGACTGGGAATTGAAAATAAGTTTAATATTCAGACAGCAATATACTCCTCCAAATAAATAGTTTAAAAAAGAAAAAATCATTTCAACTAATGTAGAAGTCATTTGACAAAATTCACTTGACATTCATTTTTGATAAAAAGCTCTCAGCAAACTCAGAATGGAAGGAACTTCCTCAAGTTGATAAAAGACCTCTAAGTAAAACTTACAGTTAACATCGTACTTCATGGTGAAATATTGATTTTTAAAAATGTGATTTGCGAATTTTGTTTGGAGTCCTTCTACATTCATAGTTGAGAGTATTTTAAATTTGTGGTGTGTATTGCGTGGTATCAAGGTTTTTGTTGGCTTGGTGAAGTGAATTGGGAAATTTCATATTCTAAACTCTGATACAATTTGAATACTGGAATTACTGTCAGTTATAGTAATCAATATGGCTTCCCTGGTGGTTCAGATAGTAAAGAATCTGCCTGCAATGTAGGAGACCTGGGTTCAATCCCTGGGTTGGGAAGATCCCCTGGAGAAGGGAGTGGCGACCCACTCCAGTATTCTTGCCTGGAGAATTCTGTGGACAGAAGGGCCTGGCAGGCTACAGTCCTTGGGGTTACCAAGAATTGGACACAAATGAATGACTAACACTTTTACTTTCATCGTAATCAGTATAGTGTATTAAAGAGATAGATACATAAATCAATGGAACAGAACTCAAAATCCAGAAATAGAACTGCACGAATATACTCATTGATTTTTGACAAAGATATAAAGACAGTTCTCTGTAGAAAAGATTATCTTTCCAAGGAATGGTTATTGGAAAAATTGGAAATCCATATGTTTATAAAAGGAACCTCAACCTAATCCTTACATGTTGTGCAAAAATAAGTGTGAAATGGATCATAAACTTAAATATAAAAATCCAAAATTATGAAACCTTTAGAAGAAAACATAGGAAAAAGTTTTCATGACCTGGGGTTAAACAGCAACATCTTAGATATGACCCCTAGAAAGAAAAGAAATATTTGATAAGTTGACTTTAACAAGATTAAAAACCTTTGTTCTGTGAAAGATACTGTTAAGGGAGGAGAAAGATACACAACAGACAGAAAATATTTGTGTCTCATATCTACAAAAGGACTTGTATTTAGATATTTAAAAAATAAACTGAAAAGTCATTGGTATGAATACAAACAATCCAGTTTAAAAATAGGCAATGTCTTAAACAGGCCTTTCACCAAAAAGGATATAGACAAGGTAATAAATCACATTAAAATATGCACACCATCATTAGCCATTAGGGAAATGCAAATTAAAATGACAATGTGGTAGCACTAGAATAGTAATTAAAACAAAACGGACAAAATACTGTCACTATCCATTACTAGTAAGGATGTGAAACAGCTAGAATTCTCAAACATTGCTGATGGGGATACAAAATGGAATAGCCACTTGAAAAACATCTGGTAGTTTTTCATGAATGTAAACATATGCTTACCATATGACCCAGAAATTCAACTCCTTACTATTTAGCAAAATAAAAATGTATGTTCACACAAATCCATATGTGAATATTTATAATACTCCATATTTACCCCCAAACTGGCAATAAACCAGAAATCTTTCAATGGGTGAATGGTTAAACAAACACTGGTACATCCTTACAAGGACTACTACTTATCCATAAAAAGGAATGAGTATTGAACATGCAACAACTTGGATGAATGAAAGAAGAAACCTCAAAAAGTTGCATATTAGATGTTATAACATATCAAAAAAGGAAAGCTACAGATAAAAACAGGTCGGTGACTGCCAGGGTCTATGAGCCAGGAGAGGATGTGTCTACAGGGAGATAGACTGAACAGTTGTGTTGTTTTGTTTTGTTTTGGTGGGAATGGAACTGTTGTGTATCATGATTCTTGCCAGCTATGTAAATGCATGTGTTATAATCCATAAAATTTGACTATAAATTAGTTTTTTCTGTAAAATAATTATCCTTCAATTAAAATATAAAATTAAAAAAGAGTCAATTTTGAAAGAAAATCAGAAAAAAATCTACTCAATGAATGTCTGCTGACTTTAGATAATCTCCCAAACTCCAGAGCAAGGAATGAATGACTTCCATTCCAGCCACACCTGCCTTCCTGCCTGTTTTTCCTTGATTGCTCAGTTCTGTCCCAGTTCATGGGGTATCTCTATTCCTTAGTGCCTCATTCACTTTGGTTTTTCTTTATTCTTTAAAGATCCAAATCACAGTGTACAGATCTCCCCAGGACTGATATTTGAGTCCAGCATCATATCTGGAGCTGGTTACCTGGCAGATGTGATTGGTTACAGCATGACCTTATTCACCAAGAGCGTTCAGTTTTTAGAGACTTGAAAAGGGATCAATGTTTTCATTTTCATGGTTTTAAAACTTCTTTGGGCAAGGGTGAATTTCATCCTACTGACATTCTGAACAATTTTCTGTGACTCTAATACCCCTGTGAAAAGATGAAAGCAGCTGGGAGTATTTACCCTGGCAGAAATACAGTTGAAAGGAGATAATAAGCCATTCCGATAAATGTAGAACAGTTGTTCTGCTTATTAACAATGGGTATAGGCAAAAGAAATGCTCATCAGTTGTACCAGGAGGGATTAAGAAGTGCTATAAGGAAGAATTTCCTACCATGAAAAGTGTTACCCTGCTGAAAATCATGACTGTGGTTGACTATGGAATCATTCTCCTGATCTCTTTAAGAGAAGTACAGATTCTTCATCGTCTGAGATGGCTTAAGAAAGGCCTAATAGAGGGACTTCCCTAGCGGTCCAGTGGTTAAGACTCTGCACTTCAGTGTAGAGGGTGCAGGTTCAATCCTTGTTTGGGGAACTGAGATCCCACATGCCAGGTAACATGGCCAGAAAAGAAGGGCTTAATGGAAAGCTTGAAGGAGGTCCTTCTGCAGCTGCATTGTGGATTCTGGCGTGTTTTCTTCAGGTTCCTCTTTACTAGGTCAATATTTAAAGAACTTGAGGGTTGCAAAGCTTCTTCACTTGAGAGGAGAGGCAGCTTTTCCTCCACTAATGATCAGAATTTAATACTGGATCACTCAGGGCCAGATTCATTTGCAAAATATTTGCTCAGCTTTGATGCTTTAAAAGCCTCTCCAAAGTTAAGGAAACCCCGAGAAATGGATTATTTATGCAGCTCCTCAGAGCTTGATAGCCCCGCCATGGACTGTGTTTAATCCCTTCCTAAGCATTAGCATTCTAAATTTATGAAAAATTTCTGACCTATATTAAGTATATTTCATGAAGTTGTGATCTGACTCCAGTCATCTGGATGTAAGGTTCCCACTCTTTCTGTGGGAATTGAAAGCCCTGGTGAAGGCAGATGGTAGAGCTCAGAAACCCTGGCGTGCTTCTTTTTCATTAAGCTCCTGGCTAATTTCTGATGAGATGTCACAGATTTAATCAGTTTTCATTTAAACGGCAGCTTGAGAAAAATTATCTTCTTTTCATTAGTGTTAGAAAAAAATCTTATAACTGAATTTTGACTACATTGAAGTGATGTTTAATTGCAAACACTTGCCATTATATATTCATGGAGTAGATAATTCAGTATTATTTTCTTTAAAAGTAAACTGGGCATCTATAGAATATTAGAGGAAACAATCCCAAGAGCAAGATTCTCTGAGACACTTTTGACTTCTCTAAGACTTTAGAAATAAATGGAAAAATGATGATTGGTTATCTAGGTCCTGGACTGGAGTAGAGGATTTCTGAAATAAATGTCACTACAGGCCCTCCAATCAGTCCATACCTGTCTCTACATCTCTTGCAATCAGCTCTGAGGCTTCCCTAGTGCTCTATTATAGTTAAGACCTTGACCATGGTCATCAGAGAGAGGTGATTTTAGATCTAAAATTTACCAGTTATTAATGGTATGATAATGAGTGAGGTGGTTCTTTACATACATCTTAGAAAATACTCTCCCTACAAACATGTTCAGGAAGAAATAGCTTGCAGTTAGTTAGGAATATAGATTACCAAGAGCCTCCTTATCTTGAAAACTAAGATAAAATCTGTCATATTATAAAAATCAAATAAGATGATTTCCATAAGGAAGTGAATATATGGCAAAGTGTTAGTTGCTCACTTGTGTCTGACTCTTTGCAACCCCATGAATTGTAGCCCATCAGACCCTCTGTCCATGGAATTCTCCAAGCAAGAATACTGGAGTGGGTCGTCATTTCCTTCTCCAGAGGATCTTCCCTACCCAGGGATCGAACCCATGTCTCCTGCGTTGCAGGCAAATTCTTTACCATCTGAGCTACCAGGGCTTAGCATGGCATACAGTATGTACAATACATAAATAGCAAGGCATGCAGTAATGGCATCAAGGGAAGAAATATTATTTAAGGTAAAAGTAAAAAGGCGTTAGGTAAGCTAGTATCTGTTTTTACTAAGGAAACAGTAAAAAAAATGTTAGGATGCAGCTAGAGGGTAACTTCCAGTCTGGGTCCTGTGAAATCACACCTTCAATGAGTTAGGATTGTATTGCTCCACAGGGACTGCGCTGCCAACTGGGATCCTGTCACTTGTGGAATTCTAGGAGTTTCTTTTCATTCTGGAAAAGTGACAAATATTATTTAAGAATTCGTAGGAGGTAAGAATGGTGGTTACTATCAGAAAGTGAGATCTACATTGGCTGAAAACATGTTTCTTTCACAAGCATACTAAAATAACCTGCCACCCTCCAACCCCCATCCATCCACTTGCAGCCTCTTCTCTCCGCCAAGGAGGGAACTGTGGACAGAACACATGGACTTGCCCCTCCTCTCCTCTTGCCCCAAACTAACAGCATGGTGGCCAAGGTGGTCATTTGCAGACTGGCTGGGAGCTTTTGATATGGTCTTCCTTGTTTGAAAAGATAAGACGTCATCTTTGGAGGCTGACATGGAGGGAGCAAAGCAGTGAGTGAAGCTGAATGCTTGCGATGCAGAGAGAGATCCAGATGGCCATCACGGGCAATGAGTTAGGCTGAAACTGAAGGACAGTAGAAATTTTGAGTATGGGTAAGTATGATTTACAACATTGAGATGGGTGCTTTATAATGTAGAGAAAAGATATTCAGATTAGAAAATGAAAAATCCAGAAGGCAGCAGGAAGAGAATGAAGTAGATTTCTGGGTACTTAGAGAGTGTCTGAATCCATGCCATGCTGTGCCTTTAGTGAGTATTATATTCTAGCACTTTTGTTTGAGGATATGAAGGGAGGTCGTAATTCTTTTGGAAAAGTCTAATATGGAGTGGCTCCATACTCTCCACTAGAAAATCCACAAAGCCTCCTGGCTTAATGAAGATTCCAATAAGAGCAGTAGATGCCCTTGCATTTTAATCCTCCAAACAGTTGTTCCTCAATTTTTTTTTTCTTTAATGAATGTGAGTTAAAAGTAAGTATTGTCTAGAATGTACCTAAAAGGATGCTCCATTTGTTTATGTATTTTAAAATACATATTGATCACCAATAGTGTGTAATATTCTTCGCTAGGCCCAGTGTATGCAGTAGGGACCCTTCTCATGTTAAGCGACAAAGAAGTAAATAGATCCTGCAGTATGGGGTGCCCCAGCCGTGTTGTTAATAAAGATTAGGTGCTGTGGGAGCTCGGAGGGGGGACATCTAACTGAAACAGCTTGGCACTAATGGGGCAGAGAAGATGAGGAAGTTTCCTCAAGGTATTACACCCAGGAGACTCATGATCTGCCAGCAAGCTCAGCCAGATGAAGGGCAAAGGGAAGTGAGAGGAAGAGAGAGAGTGGTGTGCTGAGGAATTGCAGAGAAAAGAAAAATCTGTTCCTAGACCTCAGGATATGAGAGTATAAATGGCAGAAGATTTGTTGAGGGTTGGAGGCAGATTCAGAAGCAAGGACCAGGACATGTGAACTGTTTTATGGCATATTTCATGGTTTGGAGTTGATCCTTACAATGTAGGAGTTTAAGGAAGAGAGTTCATATTTGAAATGGGGAGATGACAAAGTGGTCAGCCTGGAGAGAGATTAAAAGACTAGAATTTACTAGTCTTGGACTCAGCATAGATTCCTGTAATGATATTTCAGTGGGTTGAAGCAACATGATACACAGGAGGAACAGTAATTAGTTCACATGAAGGAAATGTAAGTGGCTTTGAGATTGTTGAGTTGAGATGTCCATGGAATATATGGGTGGTGGAACAGAATAAGTCATAGGGTACAAACAGGTTTGAAAAATAGGAGAGAAATCCAAGATTAAACCATTTCAGCTTCCATTTTTATAATAGCCAGATAGTTGGATAATTGGATAACTTTGTGCTATGTAACTAATTCAAGCTCTTCACACTTTCAAGTCTATGAAAACCGATTAGAATCTTTTACTTCATCTATAGATTTAAGAGTGTGTATTTTAGCAAGTTGTATGGTCCAGAAATCTAATTTTGAGTGGGTAAAGAAAATCAATACAAGTTCTGTCTTGGGTATAGAAATGTGAAAAAGATACTTTGTTTGCCTTGCTTTTGTGTATAGCAGAGAACTATCTAAAACAGGTTAACACAAAAATGAAAACCCCTAAATCAATCAATTTGCCATAATATTTATGAGTTATGTTCTATCATATTCCTATGGAGCACATAGTCCTTGTAAACACACTGATGAGAACCTGGATTTGCTATAAGTATTTATATTAAATGTGAAGGAGAAAGAGTCACTTGCCTCTGTCACCTTTGGTCTCTACATTAGACTTGGCTGATGTGGATTGCTGTATTGGGTGCCTCCTCTGTGTGCATACACACAGAATAAACCACACAGAATAAACTTGCTTGAAAGCAGAAAATTATTCTTTGGTTGAGTATGTAAGTATAACCGCTGTATTTAAAATAGATAGCCAACAAGGACCTACTGTATAGCGCAGGGAACTCTGCTCAACATGATGTGGTAGCCTTGTTGGAAGGGGAGTTTCGGGGAGAATGGATACGTGTATGTGTATGGCTGAGTCCCTCTGCTGTCCACCTAAAACTGTCACAACACTGTTAATCAGCTATACTCCAATATGAAAGAAAAAGTAAAAAAATAATAATAAAGTATGTGAGTGTAAGGGTGATTGATAAAAACGTAGAAACTGATTAGTGCTCCATTTTGGAGACTCCTTAATGGCCACGTGATATGGATAAATAGCTGGATTAACTACATAAGTGATGCTTGACTCCTGAGTATTCATATTTGGTCAAAAGGTGTATGAAGGCATGGCCATTTCAGTGTGTTTACCTTGTATCTTCAAAGCTGAGCACAATGGCTGCTAGTTATGTGCTTTACAGACATATGCTGAATGAGTGAAAGAACAAATGAATAAAATGCTGTTTTCTCTAGTCACCATGGAGGGAGGATAAAACTGAAAAGAAAATCCCTCAGGAACTCTGGACTGAGCTCAGCTCCACACTCTGGGTCACTTGGCCACTCAGCTTTGTCTAGTAATTGCAGCACTAGAATTTGAACTGAACAACCAGGATGAGGGGGGTCATCATGATTTGGGGATCAAACTTCTTTTCATCGTGAAAGCTACTGGGTGGCCTCTGACATGATGTGTTTAGTTATCAAACATGTCAGTTAATACCATGGAGAGAGCACATGTATTAAAAGTGACAGACATAACAAGGGTCAGGGATTAAAGGTGAATTGAAAAGGGCTTTTGACTTCATCGTGTTGTTGTAACAGTTTCTGTAGGTGGGATACATGAGTGAAAAAGAATGATGAGGCATCATGGTGAGTAGTTGTTTTCTTTCTCAGGCTGCTCAAGGAATTTTTTCTACCTCGAGCTGAATATTTTTTAAATTCTGTGACAATGACTACATCTATGTTGTTTGTGGGGCAACACAAACATATTTAAAACAGTTACCCGTTCTTTATCACTAACTTTCATTTATCCAATTTTTATTGGTTGTTTTTTTTCTGATTGTAAGTAGTATAGACTTATAAAAAATTGATGAATGAAAAACAATATCAAAATTAAAATGTGTATAATAGCACCTTGAGTATGACCATGTGTCTACATTTCTCCATTTAAATTTGAAGATAGTGTTTTCTCTCTTAATCAGACTTAAAGAACTACTGGAAGGCTTCCTTTGTCCCACCACCATGTTGGATACTATGATACATACTGAAATTTCCAGGGTGGCTATGGGGCTTCTCCAGTGGCCCTGCAAGTAAAGAATTTGCCTGCAGTGCAGCAGACACAGGCAACACGTGTTCGATCCCTGGCTCAGGATGATCCCCTGGAGAAGGAAATGGCAACCCTCTCCAGTATCCTTGCCTGAAAAATCCCATGGACAGAGGAGCCTGGCAGGCTATAGTCCATGGGGTCACAAAGAATTAGACATGACTGAATGACTAAGTATACATATGGAAATAATAGATAGACATGGGGAAAGTCTAATAGCATTAATCTGTACCCAGCGGTCTGATAAAATGCCACACTGTGTGGTGGTGGTAATCAGAGCACATATGCCTGAGTTCTTTGAGGGTAGATGTCAGTGTCTTTATCTTTGGATCCCCAAGGATGATGCAGAATGTTCAGATAGCACATTGAGTGAATGAATTTTTATTGAATAAAAGGTCAGTTGTATGTGACCATAAATGGAATAAGAATCAGTCAAGAGGGAGATGGTTGTAGCCTGCAGCCACTAACAGAATGTTTAAGTCCCTGGCTACACAAATATGTCAATTAATAATATATTATTTTTAAAGCATTTAGATGATGATATCTGTGGAAGTTGTGAGCAAAACTAGAGAATAGTTGACCGTGTTTTTAAAGTTCCATTCTATGATCTGATTTATCTGCTGGTTATGGTGTTGGGACTGTTGCTTTCTTATATTGGGTTGGCCAAGAAGTTCATTCGAGTTTTTCCATAACATCTTACAGAAAAACCTGAATGAACTTCTTGGCCAAGCCAATAGATCAATACTATTAATATACTGTAGCAATCCACTGGCAAAGAGTAATCAAAGACTGATATATCAAGGAATTGGCATCACCTACTCTGGCTTTCTTTGTCTCTTTGGTATAAAATCTGTCTCTGGTAAAGCTCTGGGTGTTTACTAATTCAAAAGCAGCCATTTCTCTTACAAAGCAGCTTTATTTATAAAAGCAGCCCTAGCTTCCATGTTTTGTTCCAGCTGGCTGGGATGTTGTTGTTCTTCCTCAAAAGTTTGGGAATAAAAACACAAAATGTGATAGTTTTGAGGTGAATAGTTTTGTGTGCAACATTTGAGGAAGAAAAGTCTTTTTCTGTGTACAATATATTTCAATGTCTACTTAGCATGCTAAGGGCAAGAATTTCCTGTTTGTCACTGGCCAGCTCCATTCAAAATTAAGTAAATTCCCCTCGAGCATCAGTATAATAGATCTATCATTGTAAAAGATCTGTACTTAAGGATCTTGACTAAGTTCTCTCCCCACTTTATTCATTTGTAATTTCAGTGAAAATCTAGCTGCAATTTTAGAGTGCAGCAAGGCAAAGGATTTCTCTGAAAACAAATGGAAGAAGCTAAAGTTACTATAACCACTTGTAGCAAATTATGTAAACTGAGTCCATATTTTTCTCTTCTCTTTTCCTTTGTCCTAAGTCCCTAGAAAGGCATACAACATATTTTGACACATTTTCTTACTTTGGGTAGCTGCTCAGCCAGATGCTCTGTGAAGACCTAGAGGGGTAGGATGGGGCGTGGGTAGGTGGAAGGGAGGCTGGAGAGGGAGTGGATCTATGTATCCGTATGACTGATTCACATTGTTGTACAACAAAACCAATACAACATTGTAAAGAGGTTATCCTCCAATTAAAAACAAACTTAGAATAAAGCTTCCTAACTTTTAACTTACAGGTATAATCTGAAATTGGAAAACTTGCTTGGGTGCTGACCACCCAGATAGATCCCTATGGTGGTGTTTTCCTTGGTTATTACACTGTATGGGGTCATAATTCCTCCAGGATTATAGGCTGAGTATTGTGACTTTTGTTAGCTGAGTAGGTAGAGCTGGATCCTTTCAGAATCAGATTCACGGTAACATATATTGTATTATATACAGTTTTAAATGCAAACCAGAATGCAATGCTTTTGATTTACAATGATCAATTTAACTGTTATACAGGGTATGACGCTTAAGTCAACAATGATTCCCAGAAAACTGTCCCTGTAGACGAGCTGCATGGGAATCCAAATTATAATCAGAATGCCAGCTTATCTATTTATAATGAGAAGTGCATCTGTCTGATGAGAACATCACTTGTTGGTCTGACAGATTCATTCTCTCCCTATACATTAGAGACATGGGTTGCCAAGTTTTCTGAAAATTGCTAGGGAATATGGATTTAGAACAATGGGAATGAGTTGATCTTATGTCTGGTCTTCCAACTGAGATGGTTTTAACATTTACCCATCCACCAGGCTGGCCTTGCCAAGAAAACTACTCCGTTAGTCCCTAAATGAAAGTGGACAGTCCCTAAATCAGTGTTTGTGCTCTTCCTCTTCTTTTCCTATGCTTTTCTTGGCCAACTAATTCTCTCCAAAGAAGGACATGATGCAACTCTTTGGGCTTTTGTCTACCAGAATGTCAGTTCATCCAATCCCAGTCACATTGCAGCCCAGGAACTCTAAGCTCAAGTCCATATAATCTTTATAGGCATTTAGTTGTATTGCCAAATCCTCAAATCAAATGTGTAATTTACTGGTCTAACTCTAGGTTTGTTTAATCATATCCTTTATTTTCAAATCCTGGAAATCAGTTCATTGCAGCTCTCCAACCCAGCCTTAAAAACACTTCTATTTCTTTGCTACATTTTCCAAAATAGCAAAAGAAATGGGATTATGAGATCCAAGGGAAATAATATTGTTCTTTGTCAGTGATATTTAATGCAAATTAAAATGAGTATGAGGCTTCTTTTGAAAAAAATCAAAAAAAGAAATGCCAAAGAAGTAAAAACTAGACTTTCCTATTTTGATGATTATAAACAGAATATGAGATGATTTGGGGGTTAAGGGTACTTTTCAGCATGAATGAATAGTCTGACATCAAACACCCCCTGGAAGTATTCATGAGACGGCTCCATAATCTGCTGTCTCCTCAAACAACTGGAGATACACCGAGGGTCAGCCAATATAATGTCCATGTACCCACCCTCAAAGATGTCAACTTCTTCAAAATAAAGATGGCCAAAATCTGAATAATTGTATGTTATCTTTGACTGTTACCAAATCTGATTGATTTATTTTCCTTATCCAATATGACAAGCATTTAGTACTTGGGAGAGTAGATCTCTTTAAAGAAAGGATGTGTTTATATGCAGAGATTAAGATAATCTAGAGTTCTTAAACTGTATCTGTATAATGACATTGTACTTGATCAGTTACTGATTTTCTTTGCCCATATATTTATTTTGTTTTGAGCCCTACAGTGGGAAATGGCCTGATGCTCTATACCAAATCCTGCATATTTGCACTTCACAAAGGTTCAAAGGTTTGCACATGGCCTGGAACAGTAAACATTAGTCCTAAAGTCATCCTTCAGCTCCTGACTAGGCTTGGGGTTTAATTGCTAGCTCATTAATACCGGCCACAGGGTGTGGATTTGTCAAAACAAATTCTGACTGACTGAGATGTTTCATGGTTAGAGATTTTAACCACTTCCCACTCGGCCTCTCGGTGTTTCTTAAATTTCCAACTTCAAGAGACTGGTTTGGTAAACATACCCTGTCCTCTAGGTCATGGGGTTAAGTATCAGTTCAGTCTTTCTGAACTTTTCACTTTTTCTGTGTAAGTATAAGCAAGTACTTACTGCATTGAAAACTAAGAGTCTATGAAGATAAAAGACCTTATTGAAGTAGCGAAGTAAGCAAAATATCTTTAGTGTTCCTCACCCTGCCTTTTGGAACCATTTATCCTTTTCTTGGTGAATATCACCTCATCCTTAGGTTCCCAGTATTTATACCTTTTATAGATATTTGCATTAAAAAATAAACATAGGGAAGGACTATATTTAATCCAGATTATTGAATTGCTAATGGTGAAATTTGACAGAAAATGAAGAAATTTCAGATACTGAAAACTGTAACTCAAGAGAATGTCTACATATAAAGGATATATAATATATATAAATTTCTATATGTCCCTATATAGAAAAGTTTGCACAGTCTATAAAATAAACAAGGATCCCACTTTATAGTAGTGCCTAATACAATTCACGTGTTGCACACACAAAAATTCAATGCAGTCAGTACTTACTATGAAATGTATTATGCACACAACTACTATTATTAAAGTATTACATGCCAATACACATACCAAGTAGCACCAGAATTCTGCTGATGAGAAACAAGAATGCCCTGCTCCACACTCCCCATTCCATTCTTACTCCTAGAGGCATCTTTTAAGTTATGTTCTTATTCTAGGCAATTTGTAGAGACCTTAGTAATTTCTTGACTGACTGGACTTAAACAGTTCACTCTGTAATTTGAAAGATGGAGTTTTGCTCACTTGTACTTCACCTTCCTTCTATTAATATTCTTCTCCTTCTATTAATGTAACTCTAAGGTAATTATAAGCTTTGAATAGAATCTTCTTTTTCTGATAATTTCCAACACTCTCTTTATTCCCTATAAAATGCAATGAGAATCTTAGTCCAACCTGCTTTCCCCATTTTCTTTCTCATTTCAGGTCTTAATTCTGTCACTTACTCTTTTTCTGTCTTTAGATTGTTGATATTTTCACTTTATGCTAAAAATACAACCAAATCTTTGTCCAGAAGTTAATTTTAAATATAGAACAATAAAGCATATGGGGTCACAAAGAGTCAGACATGACTGAGAGACTTTGACTTTCACTTAACGTTATTATGACCACATAAATGTCGTTTAGTGTTAGGTCAAGATCTGTGTCGGAATTTTTTTTTTTAAGAGTCCAATGTCACAACCCCCTAGTTCACTGAAAAGCAAAGATTCCTAACATTCAAGTTCAAATCAGTGATTTTGTTCTCACATTGAGTCATTTGCTCAAAATCAAGCCTCATTTATTTATTTATAAAAATTTATTTATTTTAATTGGAGGCTAATTATTTTACAGTATTGTGGTGGCTTTTGCCATACATTGACATGAATCAGCCATGGTTATACATGTGTCCCCCATCCTGAACCCCCCTCCCACCTCCCTCCCCATCCCATCCCTCAGGGTCATCCCAGTGCACCAGACCTGAGCACCCTGTCTCATGCATGGAGCCTGGACTGGCGATCTATTTCACATATGATAATATACATGTTTCAATGCTATTCTCTCAAATCATTCCACCCTCGCCATCTCCCACTGAGTCCAAAAGTCTGTTCTTTACATCTTAGTCTCTTTTGCTGTCTCGCATATAGGGTCATCGTTACCATCTTTCTAAATTTCGTATATATGCATTAATATACCGTATTGGTGTTTTTCTTTCTGACTTACTTTACTCTGTGTAATAGGTTCCAGTTTCATCCACCTCATTTGAATTGATTCAAAAGTATTCTTTTTAATAGCTGAGTAATATTCCATTGTGTCTAGGTACCACAGCTTTCTTATCCATTCGTCTGCTGATGGGCATCTAGGTTGCTTCCATGTCCTGGCTATTGTAAACAGTGCTGTGATGAACATTGGGGTGCACGTGTCTCTTTCAGATCTGGTTTCCTCAGTGTGTTTGCCCAGGAGTGGGATTGCTGGGTCATATGACAGTTCTATTTCCAGTTTTTTAAGAAATCTCCACACTGTTCTCCATAGTGGCTGTACTAGTTTGCATTCCCACCAACAGTGTTAGAGGGTTCCCTTTTCTCCACACCCTCTCCAGCATTTATTGCTTGTAGACTTTTGGATAGCAGCCATTCTGACCGGCGTGAGATGGTACCTCATTGTGGTTTTGATTTGCATTTCTCTGATAATGAGTGTTGTTGAGCATCTTTTCATGTGTTTGTTAGCCATCTGTATGTCTTCTTTGGAGAAATGTCTGTTTAGTTCTTTGGCCCATTTTTTGATTGGGTCATTTATTTGTTCTGGACTTGAGCTGCAGGAGCTGCTTGTATATATTTGAGATTAATCCGTTGTCTGTTGCTTCGTTTGCTATTATTTTCTCCCATTCTGAGGGCTGTCTTTTCACCTTGCTTATAGTTTCCTTCGTTGTGCAAAAGCTTTTAAGTTTAATTAGATCCCACTTGTTTATTTTTGCTTTTATTTCCATTACTCTGGGAGGTGGGTCATAGAGGATCCTGCTATGATTTATGTCAGAGTGTATTTTTTTATTCTATTTCCCTGTGTCATTTGTTGTTGTTGTTCAGTCACTAAGTTGTGTCTGACTCTTTGCAACCCCGTGGAAGGTAGCACTCCAGGCTCCTCTGTCCTCCACTGTCTCCCAGAGTTTGCTCAAATTCATGTCAGATTCCTTACTTCTGAGCCACCTGGGAAGCTCCTTTATCATACCCTCATATATTTTTACTCTCCATCATATCATCTAGTCTATTTGCTCTGCCCTCTCTTGCAGCCATGAATCTCCCCCCTCGACTCCTTCTGCTGGACTCCCAGCTCCTAGACCTGGGTTTCATATTGTTTGTCTTGGTTAAATCTGCTATTTCTCTGCAATTTCTTAGCTTATCTTCTCATTTTATTGTAATACATCATAAAGTAAGTCCCAAGAAAAGACTGTTGTTTAGTCAATAAGTCATGTCAAACTCTTTGGCAACCCGATAGACTGTAGCTCAACAGATTCCTCTGTCCATGAGATTTCCCAGACAAGAATACTGGAGTGAATTATGATTTCCTTCTCCAGGGGATTCTCCCAATCTAGGGATTGAACCTACGTCTCCAGTTTGGCAGTTGGATTCTTTACCACTAGTATACTCTGCTTCATGCATTCACTCATGCTTTGCTCCTTTTTGTGCTATAATGTTGTGTAAAGCTTCCCTGGTGGCTCAGATGGCAAAGAAACCCAGGTTCGATCCCTGGGTCAGGAAGATCCCCTGGAAAAGGGCATGGCAACCCACTCCAGTATTCTTGCCTGGAGAATCCCATGGACAGAGGAGTCTGGTGGGCTACAGTCCATGGGGTTGCAAAGAGCCAGACACAACTGAGCAACTGACAATAACACCAACACTAAGTAATATGTTCACGTATAATTGGTATTTATATAAATACAGTAATAAGCTTGATATATAATAAATAGAATCTCTGAAAGGAGTGAAGGCAAAATGTACTGTCTTCTTGAATTGCAGTGTACTGATACTTTGGCTGAGTATAGAGTTTTAGGCTGGAAAGAGTTTTCCTTTCAAACATTGTTGATGCTGGTGAGAACTCGGGTACCAGACTAAGTCTAAGGTCTCCTGTTTTTCCCTAAAGAACTTTTAGTATCATCTCAGTATTAAAGTATTTATATGTTTTTAGTGGCATACTTGAGGCTCTTTTTGAACTTATGATATTCATTCAGTGAGGCTTCTTAGTTGATGCATGGCTTCCTTCAGCTAAGGAATCTTCACTTCTATCATTTCTGTAATAATTACTGTCTTCCACTTTTCTGCGGCTCCTTATACTTGGATAGTAGATCCTCCAGATGTATCCTTTCTCATAATTTTTGTCTTCATTCATTAGTCCATATCTGTAAAAGCCTCTTAGCTGTTTCTTTAGTCTTTTGACAGTACTTTATTTCAGTGACCATGGTTTAGTTTCTGAGTATGCTTTCTTGTTCTCTATTTTAATTATTCTCTTTGAAAAACTTCTGTTTTTGCTTTCTGGTTGTAATAGCTTTTCCTTTGCCTAAGTTTATCAGATATTCCTCGCCATCCCCACCCCTGCCTGCCGTTTCTTACATTATCTCTGTTTTCCAGCCTGCCTATCTTAGTGTTTATCTATAATGTTGCTGGATTGCCTAATATTGTGGTGTGCTTGATTGCTTGGTTAATAAAGGAAAAAACAACTGACTATTGTGGCTTTCTTTTATTCTTTTAGAACTGTTTATTCTTAAAATTCCTATCTGAGTAGAAATTCTGGGATTAAAAGACATAAGGAAGTGTGATCAGGTATCACATTTGGGTAAAGAGCTATGATTTGGCATCAGTGAATCTCCACCCTAAGAGAACAAGAGGATTGTTATTCTCAGATGCTGATATCTAACTAAAACCTTGTCTTTCTCCTGGGAGTTTGTTTAGTTATTTTAGAGATGTACTATCAATAATTTTTATCTAATTTTGGATCTTGATTTTGGATTAATATTATTACTCAACTAGTAGTAATATTTGTTGTAGTCATGTTGGTAGTATTTTATTATTTGCTTGGGGGTGAATCCAGCTATTTGTTTGCTGGGCTCCAGAATGGAGAAGATGTGCTGAGGAAGAGAACAGTATAGTTTCAAATACAGAACTTGTGTTGGTTCTGCTTTCAATCTCACCTTCGAATCCTTACACTCCACTGAGATTCCTGCATAGACGCCCCACCAACTCTGCGGTCCCCTTAGAGCATATTTTGGACTGTGACTTCCCCTGCCTGTTCTTAATAATAGTCACTGGTCCTCTTCTGTCTTCATCACCATCATCACAGTGCCCACTCTTCTTTGCTCTTACACATTTCCTCCTTTTTGTCCTACTATGTTGTGTAAATAGTATGTCCACATATAACTGATACCTGTATAAATGTGTTAATAAGTGTAATATATAAATATTTAATAGAATCTCTGAAAACAGTGGAGGTAAAATGTACTGTCTTCCTCAATTCCAGTAATTGCATACTCATATATGAGTAGATAGATTCTGAATCTTTTTACTGTGGCTTGTTTTTGGTTTTCCTTTTTTGGAGGATTATTTTAGGATTTAAAATTCTTTAAAGCATAAGACTTATGGCCAATTATTAACATACTTACCTCGGTTGTATTACTTCTGAGTATGCAATACACTCCTGATATCTGAAATTTCTCTTGCCACAAATACCTATTTTTCAATAGTATAACATTTTGTGATCACATTTATTTCTGAAATTCTTTTGCTTACGTAATATGTACACATTTCCCCCCAAGATACAACAACCACAGACAATTTGACTTGATCCCTTTTTCCTATGATCTGTAAAAATAGAGCTTAACCCTTACACTGGTTTGGTACATTCAGTGTTGTATATCGTATACAACACCCTTCCAGTAGTGGTGTTTTAAAGCCAGGCCTGTAGGTGTCCGTAAACTAAAGCACTCTGAGGCTCCCAGTCATCTACTATTCACTTCATTTTTTTTCTTTCCTCTCACAACTAGGAAATCACATTTCGGCGCCTTTGATCTGGGTGAATGCACACAGCTAAGCAGGAAATGGGAAGAGGCATTAGTGAGTAGCTGTTGGCCAGCGAGCTTTTAGAAGTCTTGCTCTGTGGAATTCTGGAGGTACAGAAAATGCCTCTGTCACCTGTGAAATATGTGGCGTCATAAAAAAAAAGGCACAAGGAGAAATCGTAAAAATAAAATCTAGCCAAAACAGAAGCAGGAGGAGGTTCCAAAAGACAAAGCAGAGTTTCCAAGAATGAAATTACATGACTGACATAGGACTACCCACAAGGATGTTCAGAAAGCCTCTTCTCCAGGTGTGGTGTGCAAAGAATTCCTCAATGTATGCACTTTTGAAGCGTCAGTTGGAAGGAGAGCATGTGACAGTGGGCAGTTTTATTATGTTTGGCTCAGTGACCTTTTAAAAGGGAAGGGTCCTCTCTGAGATATTTCCAGTCCATTGAATTTGTGTGGCGGAAGGTGTGCATCACAGCAAAACTTTCCTCAGAGCAGAGCCTGCCTAATTGTCCAAGGAATGGTGCTTCAGGGGTATTGTTCCAGCGCAATAGAGGAGATCTCCCCTGGGTCTGACTTGCTACTGAGTGCTTGGACCTGTGAAGTTTTGAAAAGTGTATTAAGAAATAGACCTGCAGACCCCAAATTTAGAAGGAAGCAGTTTTGTCTAGTTTTACACAAATGTCCAGCCTTATGTTCATAGAGCTGCTGGAGGCTCTCCTGCTTCGTACAATCTGACAGCCTCATGGAAAGTTCAATAAATGGTTATTGCCTGGATAAGTGAGGGCTCTTTCTATTGAGCTCAAGAGTCCATCACTGAGGAAGAAGTGCCTTTTCTTTCCCCCTATATTTCTCTCAAGTATCTATTTCCCCCTCTTGTGGCCCAGGGAAGATGCATTTCATTCATCCATTTAACAAACATTTTCCTTAGGGGCCTGCCCAGGTGCACTGGCCGCTTTCCTTGCCTTTGCACTGATGTTTTTCTGACACACCTCATTTATACTACTGTTCATGTGATTTCTTTTGGATGCCTGATTCCCTGAGGGCTGGAATCACGACTTTCTCTCCTGGCATTCCTAGCACTTGGCCGAGCCCAGCTCATAGCGACTGGTCAGTAAAAGTGTGTTGAATACATGATTGCCAAATGAAATAGAAGCTCTGACTAGAGAGGCCTGTAAATATCAATTCATTGGCCAACATGTCAGATGTATCAGGGTGTGGAGTTGGGGTTCGAACCCTAATCGCTTCACTCCAGAGTCCATGCTCTTAACACTGTTCTAGACTGCCTCTCTGTAAACGAATATTGTAAGTGTTTATAGCCACTGGTGTAGGAGAAAGAAAACTGGCTTATAAAGTGTGTTCAGAAACTTGCTTATGTATGCAGTCTGGAAAAAGTCATTTCTGATCTCTGAACCTCAGTTTGCTCATTTCTAAAATGAGAAAGTTACACTGGATGTTCTTATAAAATTCATGACAGCTCTAGAATACTCTAATGATATATCTAGTGGTACATATTGGAATGTAGACTTATGTGCTCTAAGAGATGAGAGGAAAAAAGTCAGGCAAGACATAAGTCAGGAAGATACAAGAGATGTTTTGGCAGTGATGAGACAGATTAAACAGTGTGAAAAATGGACAAAGCTTGTATAAATTAAGAGGCAGAATGAGAAACATCTTTGGGCAGAGGTAGACAGAGGATTGGGACTTCCCAAGTGGCACTAGTGGTAAAGAATCTGCCTGGAATTCAGGAGACACAGGAGATGTGTGTTTGATCCCTGTCTCAGGAAGATCCCCCGGAGGAGGGCATGACAACCCACTCCAGTATTCTTGCCTGGAGAATTCCATGGACAGAAGAGCTTGGTGGGCTACAGTCCATAGGGTTTCAAATACGATTAAAGTGATTTAGCCATCACACATGCAGGAAAAGAATCTAAAGACTGCTGGCACTCTTTTTTAGAAACAGAAACTCTGAAAATTAAGTCAGTTTCCAGAGAACAGAAACAGAAACTTAGAGGCATTTCTGAGTTTCATGAGTTGGTACATAATGTGGAAACACATGGACTGGAAATAGCAGTACCACTATGTAAAAATTTACACATATAACAAGGAATGATACGGATCGTGGATGTACTGAAAAGTATCCTCAGACTCATTTAAATATTTAAAAAATATTAGCTACTTATTTTAAATAATTTGAGAAATTAAATACACATTTTAAAATATAAATATTCCTAAATAGTGTGAGGGACTTTGTTATTGTTTAATTAGTGGCTTTGTTTTTGTCTATCCAAGTGTATCCTGAAAATTAGGGAAACAATGAGTAAATGTAGTTGGACACTATTTTTTAACCTATATCAGCCCCTGAAAGGCCAACGTCCAGTCTTAGTCTAGGTGCAACATGTTTTCATTAATTTGGGTGAAGAATAAATAAAAAGCATGATTTTTTTGAAAAGCATGATTTTTAAAAATAATTTTATTATTTTTCATTTTCTTCTAACAGTTAAAACACATTAAAGATTTCAGTTGATAGACATTACAAAAATTTCAAAGCAAGGACAATTTACAGTGCATTTGTTTAATTGTTTTATTTTGTTTAGGGAATTATAATGTGCCAGAAAAATAAACTTGAGTTTCTAATCAATAAAGGAAGTAATATGACATATGTAATAACTTAAATCAGGCTAAACATATGCACTCACTCCAGTAAATTGTTGCTTCTCATAGGTTCCTAGGTTATGTATTCTAGAAAAATCTAATTTGTGCTTAAAATGTGAATTATGTATAAATAAGTATTTTTTAAAGTCTTTATTTTTAAATTTTTGGCTACACATGTCTTCATTGCTATGCACAGGCTTTCTCTAGTTGTGGAAAGTGACGGCTACTCACTAGTTGCAGTGCGTGGGCTTCTCATTGTGGGGGCTTCTCTTGTTCTGAGCGTGAGTTCTAGAGTGCGGGCTAAGTGGTTGTGGTGCACAGGCATAGTTGCTCCATGGCATGTGGGATCTTCCCGGACCAGGGATCGAACCTGTGTCCCCTGCATTGGCCAGTGAATTCTCAGTCACTAGACCGCCAGGAAAATCCCCTAAATAGATTTTTCTGATGTCTAAATAAACTGCTTTCCTGGAATTATACTTATGTTATTTGCATTTTACCACGCACAGAGGTTCATAGTGAATAGAACATCCTGTTAGCAACTAAAAAATCTTGGTTCAAGTTTTGCCTTACTCCTTGTTTCTTGTGTTACTTTCAGAAAGCTGCTCGACTTTTCTAATGCTCAGTTTCCTGACATGGAAAAAAGCAATAGTTAATAACATTCGCTTTCCGATTTGTTGTGAAGAAAACAGATGAAGGTTATAAACATATGGTTTGTGTGTTGTATAGTAGGTGCTCAATAAATTCACTGAGTAGGTGCTCAATAAATTACTTATGAATCACTAAATTAAAGGGAAATATAAGTCTGTTCTGGTTTAAAGCGTCTTCAACTCCATGTATTAATGCACTTAAGTGACAAAGCAGCAGAACATATTGCAAATAACATGGGTGCCAGAACTTGGGTTCTAAAGCTATTAAAATAGTTGTGTGATCCTAGTAGGCCAATCAAATGTATGTGGAAAAATGATCAAAAATAGTTGATCAATAGTTGATCAAAAATATTGAGCTATAATTATATAATGTGATCTGCTTCAATGATTCCCACTCTCTGGACTTTGAAGTTTCTGAAAATAGTCTCTGAATCTATATGTACATATATTATTTTGTCAATCAACAGATATTAAAGTATATTTGTTCTCATTAAAATTATTACTATTAAAAAGGGACCTACAGTCTGATACAAAAAAACTGAGGATGAATTACTTATGTTGGACCTCTGAGATCAGCTAAAATTGTTCATCTCCATTTTTCATTATCACTGAGAATTGTCCTGTGAGATTCAGCAATCCTTGGCCAACGCTCAGCTCCATAGTACATGATTGGAATAGACTGGTGTCAATTCTGCCCTTATCATGAAAGAATGGCTTTCTAGAATACATGTTCTTCTAATTATGCCAGTGTATCCTTTCTTATCTGCCCCTTAGGTTGCCATCATTTTCTCTAGTAACGCCCTGATTTGCAGATGACTGCCCCACGTAGATGAGTTCTTTTTCGGCCTCCAACTCCATGTAGTACTTTGATTAGTCTTAAAATTCTTCTATTTTTCAGTGAAAAGAAATAAACCACATTTCTGGAAAATGAGGAAAGCATATGAAAAATGTTGCGAACCCTGTACTGACTTTAGATGAAAGGAAGAGAGTTTGAGCCAAGTTTATTGCGATACCCATGTACTTGTGTACTTTTACCTTCTTCAGAAACTGTCGGTGTGTTCAAGATGACACATGGTGGATGGAGGCTTCCTGTCTTACCGCTCAAGGGTTCATCATGCTGAGTACTCAGTAGTCGGTTTACGTCCCTCATGGGACCTACATGACCTTGGGATGTGCATGAATCTCTCTGGGTCTGCTTTCTGGAGAACAGAGATGACACCTGTCACTGAGTTGTATGTGACAAAAGAGAGGTCTTTGGTGTATTCTATCAGTTTTGGAAGGTACTTGATGAAGTAGTCATCCCTTTTCTCTCTCATCACTTGATTGTCTGCCATTCTAAATGATTCCTTCCAGTTATTCTTTAGATCTCACTGAAAGAATTCTGCTGGTGTTCATTCTAGTTCTGTCTCTGTACTTATCACAGACACAGTCCTCATTAGTTTCATCAAAGTCATTTGGTAATCTCTTTAATGGGAAATCCCTGATTACAGTTGCATTCTTTTGGCAACCCTCAAGGGTTGAAATTGCTCTAATTTTTTTGGTTCTGTGCATTAGGCTGAGATGAAATCCCTTGAGGACAGTCTCTTCCTTATTGAATTCCTGGGGAAAAAAAGACTATGTGTGAGCAAGGTGGGGAAATGTGCAACATTAAATGTAATGAATGCTGTGCCTTTTGCATCTTTTAATAGACCACTGTATAAATGTAAATGTTCTTTAATTATTTTTACTTGTGAGATTCATATTTCTTCCAAATGTAATTCAAGGCTGAGATCATCCAAAGATGGCCAGATTTACATTGATTACCCTGGCAGCTCAGATGGTAAAGAATCTGCCTGCAATACAGGAGACCTGAGTTTGACCCCTGGATCATGAAGATCCCCTGGAGAAAGGAATGACAACCCACTCCAGTATTCTTGCCTGGAGAATTCCATGGACACGGGAGTCTGGTGGATTATAGTCCATGGAGTCACAAAGAGTTGGACATGACTGAGTGACTAACACTTTCACTTTCACCATCACAATGTTTTCATTTGATTAATAGCATCAGAGGTGTAAATAGAATTATGTAGGGTTCATCACATATCACCGAGGTCTGAAAGGATAATTTAGAACACAGAGAAGAAGCTTCAAAACACAGCTGCAGCAAACCCATCTGGAAAGAAACCTCAATCAAAATAATGCTCAGTGGAAGGAAAATATTTTCAAAGATCAAACTGTTAGGGGGACCAGTGCTTGATGGAAGGATCCCACATTACTTATTGTTAGTAATTGGTAATTGGACAGTTTAATGTATTGTTAAAACCTGTGTGAATGAAAAGGGGAAATCTTAACAATTATCCTGAGACAACAGGCTTTAAACTAAGGCTCTCCCAGGAAAGCCAGGATGGACGATCTACCTGGTAATAGTCCAATTACAATACATCTGCACCCTAAGTGCCCAAAAGACATCTTGTAATGAAAGACACAGTTGACTAAGAAAAATAGCACTCAAACTTTCAACAAAGCTGGGAAAGACTTGCTTGGCCAAGATGGGAGAGAAATTCTGGATGTGTTGAAAGTTGTGTGCCGAGTAACAGTGTGTCTCAGACTGCTTCTACTGTCCTGAGTTTACAGGTTAGTTGTTTCGTTTAGTCTCTATGTCATGTTTGACTCTTTACTGCAGCCCTCCAGGTTCCTCTATTATCCACTCTCTCCTGGAGTTTGCTCACATCCATGTCCATTGAGTCAGTGATACTCTCTAACCATCTTGTCTTCTGCCACCCCCTTCTCCTTTTGTCTTCAGTCTTTCCCAGCATCAGCATTTTTTTCCCCAAAGAGTTAGGTTTCATCTGTCAAAACAACTTGTTCCCTAGACTGTGATTTAATGAGTGATACTAGCTGGCAGTCACCCTAAGTGATGACTCTAAATCCTGACAGCTCTGCCATTGTTTAGCTGTCTTAGAAGGAAGGGTTTGATTACCATCATGAATAGCATAGAGTGGCTTCCAGTCTCATGGATTATTTTTTTTTAAACTTATTGCCAAGGTCTGTAATTAGCAGGATGGTAAGAAATAGCTTATTAATTAAGACATGTGTAGATTACCATTAGGGAAAATGATTTCCTAGGACCAGATTGGTGGTGGTGGTTTAGTCACTAAGTATGTCCAACTCTTACGACCTCATGGACTGTGGCCTGCCAGGCTCCTCAGTCCATAGGATTTTCCAGGTAAGAATACTGGAGTGGGTTGCTTTTTCCTTTTCCAGGAGATCTTCCTGATCCAGGCATCGAGCCCAGGTCTCCTGCACGGCAGGTAGATTCTTTACTGACTGAGCTGCCAGGGAAGCCCAGGACCAGATTGGTCTAAGCTAAACCTTTTAGAAACTGCCTCATTCCAGTTGAAAGAAAGAGATCACAGACTTCTAAGATCCCTGTCGGCATCTTTTATCTGCACTTGCCAGCTCTTAAACCAGCAGTGTAATAACTTCAAGTGAACAAAACGTAAATGTACAATTTTATGGACCTATTAAGTGAGGGCCCTATATTAGGTGTGCATTTTAAGTATAGACATTGATTTCATAGCAGCATAATTGATGAGGATATTCAAAAGTTGGAAAAAAAATTGGCTTGGGAAGCAGCAAAAATGTTCAAGACTCAACAAAATTGAAAAAAAAATGAAATCAGGATACCTAAGTTTTAATTTTAGTCCTTCTTTTGATTTGGTTTACAAATATTTGGAATTTAATACTTCTTGCCTTAAAAATAAATCAATGAAAATGTTCATGATGGTGTCTCAGCTGCTTCTAACTCTGCAGAGAGCATTGCCATGGAGAAAAGTGCTTAGATGCAAGGGTGGGAAGGGTAGGGAGACTGTGGAGCCGCATATATGTATGTAAAATGACCCTGAAAATGAGGTTCAACTTGGGAACAGATTGGCAGGCATTTGACTCCTCACACGCTAAGGAGATCCTCTCCTCCACACCCATTGGGTTGGGATGTCAGTTGCTAAAGAAATTCATCTTCCAAAAATATTAACTATGTGTTATGTATTTTCTATCCAAGATTACTGAGGAAATGTGGAAATTCATTAGTCTATTGGTTATTGGGATTTAAAAAAAAGACAAAAAAATCATCTTTTTCATCCCACCAAGATTTAGTTTGATACGTTTTGCAGAAACTTTTAAAGATGATAAGACCTGGATGTATTTATCTATGTGTGTATGTGTGTGCAAATATTTTGTATTGGTTTAAATGGTTTAATTTATATTTGATTATTTTAAATTACATTAACATTAGACATGACCCTCTCAAGTTATCTTGTTGAAGACTCTATTTCTAAGATCTCCACGACTTTGTCTGGTCCTGGCAGCCTTTCTTATCAGTGAAGTGTTAATGTCTTGGTCGGTTGTGTGGATCTACTTTCTAGATTAGCCAGTTCCTTCTATGCCATTAACTAGGAAACTCAAAACTCTTGAGGGCATTTCATTATTATTTAACATTCCTAATATGACAGTGAAAGTGTGGGGAGCTGGGTGAAGAAGTCGGCTGAGGTTTTCTTGTATGATAACCATTCTTGAAAACCTGGTGCCGTGAGAAAGCATTCCTTAGCAGGTGCAAGGGTGTTTGGGGAAAGCAGCTGTCGGGGTGGTTGAGCACATCGGCTCTGTAGTCAAATAAACCTGGATTTGCGTCTCAGCTCTGTTGTTTACAAGTTGTGTTGTTTACCGTTATTGAACCTTTCAGATATCTATGTCCTTAATATGTTAGCAACCATTTTATTTTATTATGTAATTTCATATCCAAAGCAGTTAGGTGATGGCAGGTCTATGAGGGTAATGTTCTTTAAGAGTTCACATTTAAATTTCTTCAGGCCCAGTCTGCTTAATGGTAAATGAGTGAATGTTTAAAAAAAAATGCTAATTTCTGATAAACAAGCCATTTCCGTGATGACCATGATGACGTTAATTGGTGCCGCTTCTCTATAGCTCTACCCTCTTCATTTACTACCATTTCGAGTCTTTTGCTTAAGTTTTTCTAGACCTTGCTCATTTTTCTTGCTAACATCTGTTGCTGTGTTAGGGGAAATTTTGAATGAACAGATGAAATCTTCCTACTAGCTACTGTCCTAAATATAGTCTCTGACATCAGGTCTGGCTAGAGAGATAGCCGAGGTTATTTTTAGGAAGTCAGCACATAGGGAAATTAGGTAATAGTAAGAAAGTTCTGGTTTCTATCTCTGTATATAACCCATTATGAGACACATGCATCTACACCAGTATCTTGTTTTCCTGCCCCTTGGGTATTCCGAGTCACTCCCCATCTTGCCTTTAGAACATTAAACAGAAGCTTGAGACAGGAGGTAGCAAATGCAACCTTTGCATTTGATCCTGTGATTTTTCTGTGCAGAGCTTCATAGAATTTCATTTCAGGTTAATAAGAGGGAAATTGGAACTGAGGAGAAAGCTTAGGCTCTGCCAAAATATACCAAGGGTTACTAAGTTCAAATGTAGAAAATAGAAAATGGGAATAAAAGTGGAAAAGTCCTGGCAGATGGCTGTGTAGCAGTCTTTCCTTAAAAACAGAATGGCGCCCAGCGCTTAATGGCACAATGTCTTATCACAGAATTATAACAAAATTGCTGTGTTTATGCATCTTTCTTTTCTAAAGCCTGAGTGTCTGACAGCCAGATGATGCATCTAATACCACCCTCACTTTCCAGAGTAGAAAGATGAGACAGAAAACTATCACTATCCTGCCAGGAAAGCATTTCTAAGCATTTAATAACAGCCATTTAGGCTGCCTCTATGCAATTCTGCACATAAGTATGAATGTCAAAAGTTTATTGAATGTTCCAGGTGTTTCAGATACACAGTTGGTTTATTTTTGTATAAATAATACATTCAGGTAATTGAGATATAAAATTTTTATTTGGAGTTTTATCAGCATGCTCGCAATTATAGATTAAAAAGATTTCCCCTTTTCAAAATGATACACGTGAACTTAGAAAGCAGAAAGAGATTCACAGATTTAAAGAGTGAACTTATGATTGCTGGGGGAAGGAGTGGGGTGAGAGATAGTTAGGGAGTTTTGGAATGACATGTACAGACTGTATTTAAAATGGATAACCAGCAAGGATCTGTATAGTGCAAGGAACTCCCTCAATGTTATGTGGAATCCTGGAAGGGAGAGGAGTTTGGGGGAGAATGGATATATGTAAAGGTATGACTGAATCCCTCTGCTGTTCACTGGAAACTATCACACCATTGTTAATTGGCTCTATCCCAATACAAAATAAAATGTTCAAAAAAAATTCCCCCCTCAAAAAAATAAAGGTTTCCCTTTTTTATTTCCTACCAATTTCATTTGTCAGGTTCTTTTAAATATTATTAGGAATATTTTTTATTTATTTTAGGCACATTTTTAGTAAATAATACTTTATTCAGAATCAGAATAAATGACTTATTGGATATCAGATATTATTAACAAAAAAATTCCGTATATTGCACAAAACTCACTAGACAAAGACATCTTCCAGTAAGTTAACTAAGGTAACTAACATCAGCTACAACCGCCCAAACGGTTATTAGTGTAATTCTTCAAAGAGGTATTATACTAGGCATGGGATGATTACTATAACTTAATACTTTCTGTGATGGCCACTCAGGGTTGTCAGCAGGTGTGATTCTTCATTCCAAAGCACCAACTCTTCTGCACATACTTTTGAGTTTTGTCTTCTCTCCAGGAGTCAGCTGTTACCTCTTATTGCTGTAACACCTCCCAGTGACAATTCCTATAGGCTTCAAACCTGATAGGAATAGGAAAGTTAGATAATCAAGCTTGATAATTAGTGCGGGAGCTTGAATCTCATGGCTTAAATAGAGGTTTAAAAAGAATCCATGGGACTGTAATTGCAGACTATAGGATATGGTTTTCATAAAGTAGACCCACAAAATCTGGTCGGATTCTCCTTCCTGTCCAGAAGATGGAACTGTGTTCCTGAAGCCCTCCCCGCACTGAGTTCATTGCTGAAACTTGCCAGGACAGTGGGTGTGGGTCCCCAGGAGGCATGTCTGGCAGTTCTTAGCATCCAGCTTGTTGATTTGCCATATTCCTTTCCTTTGTTCTGCTTATTGTGACGTTAAAACTAACCCAGGCCGTTACGTTCTCAGTGTCGCTATTACAAATTCATGATGAAATTGGCCATGTGGAGAAAGCAATGAGTGTGGTAGATTTCTTTCATTGTAGCCATATTTGTTAATTACTGGGTGGGGTTTAGGAAGAATTTATTCATTATTTATGAACAAGTTATTGATTATTCCTTCCAGTTCATATGGACAATCTCGAGGTAGAACAGGTTTAATTTTAAAAATACTTGAAAGACATATAGCAGTTAAAACAAAATCTCTGGATTAAGACGGCCTAAATTCAGATCTAACATATATTTTTCTTTGCTACGTGCTGTTTGGCAAGTTGCCTCATTCTTCTCATGCAAAGTACGGATGATGATAGGAGTTGCTTCATGGGTTGTTATTGTGAATGAGTTAAATGAGTTACTGTGTGTGATAAGCTGGAACAACAACAGGGCTGGGGTAAGCTCCATGTAAGTGTTCAGTTCAGTTCAGTTCAGTTCAGTTGCTCAGTCGTGTCTGACTCTTTGCAACCCCATGAAGTGCAGCACGCCAGGCCTCCCTGACCATCACCAACTCCCAGAGTTTACTCAAACTCATGCCCATTGAGTCGGTGATGCCATCCAGCCATCTCATCCTCTGTCGTCCCCTTCTCCTCCTGCCCCCAATCCCTCCCAGCATCCGAGTCTTTTCCAATGAGTCAACTCTTCGCATCAGGTGGCCAAAGTACTGGAGTTTCAGCTTCAGCATCAGTCCTTCCAATGAACACCCAGGACTTATCTCCTTTACGATGGACTGGTTGGATCTCCTTGCAGTCCAAGGGACTCTCAAGAGTCTTCTCCAACACCATAGTTTAAAAGCATCAATTTTTCGGTGCTCAGTTTTCTTCACAGTCCAATTCTCACATCCATACATGACCACTGGAAAAACCATAGCCTTGACCAGATGGACCTTTGTTGGCAAAGTAATGTCTCTGCTTTTTAATATGCATCTAGGTTGGTCATAACTTTCCTTCCAAGGAGTGTCTTTTAATTTCATGGCTGCATTCACCATCTGCAGTGATTTTGGAGCCCCCAAAAATAAAGTCTGACACTGTTTCCACTGTCTCCCCATCTATTTCCCATGAAGTAATGGGACCATATGATCCCATTTTTGGGATCTTAGTTTTCTGAATGTTGAGCTTTAAGCCAACTTTTTTACTCTCCTCTTTCACCTTCATCAAGAGGCTTTTTAGTTACTCTTCACTTTCTGCCATAAGGGTGGTGTCATCTGCATATCTGAGGTTATTGATATTTCTCCTGGCAATCTTGATTCCAGCTTGTGCTTCTTCCAGCCAGCCCTTAAATAAAATGAAAACTTTTGTAGAGATGCTCCATAAAGACAACTGTAAGCATTAGTTTTTAGCTTTTTTAAAAAATTAATTTTGTTGTTGTTGTTGCAATGCATGACTTTTCTAGTTGTAGTGCATGCGCTCTGGAGTGCATGGGTTCAGTAGTTGCAGTCCACAGACAGTAGCCTCATCGGCATGTAGGATCTTAGTTCCCCAACAAGAGGTCAAACCTACGCTCCCTGCATTGGAAGGCAGATTGTTAACCACCAGACAGACTTCCAAGGAAGCCCCTGTCTGAAGCTTTTAAGCCCCTAAAGATATCAGCCCCAAACTCCTCCATGACTTACCATATTAATAGTAACCAAATAAAGAATATACTACTCATGTCATAATAATAAGAAGAAATCAGATGTGTATCAGGCAAACAGGATATAATGTAGAACCCAGGGCTTTTGAAATTATTCCAGGTTTCTTCTCATAATAATCACATTGTGGCCTTACTTAAATAAAATTAACTCTTTAAAATCATTAACCACTGCAAGCATAAATATTAATATCCACTTACTTGTGTTTCCAAATTGCTAAGTCTACCTGTAGCATTACTTGAGCATTGCACAGATATTATTGGAGGAGATAATCCTCAAAAAGCTACTGTTCTCTTCTTTTTTCCTCTTTCTTTCCAGTGGGAAAGTATATGCTTTGAAGTATATGCAATGAAGTATATGCTTCCCTGTTGTTATATATAGTTTTTCCCTCTCATCTTTATGCCCACATGTCTTAGGAACTCCTTTATAGAATTAGGTGAAGATTACCACTAATATGATCTGTTACCATTAACATTACCCAAATTGTCATGATTTACTCTTCTCGGACTTATCATGACCCATGTAGTTTTAGGAAACATTCTGGACCCTGCAGAGTTTGTAGCACTGATTAGAAATGGAGCAGATCTGTAGTGTTTCTGAATTTTTACATTGATTATGTGATTGTTCTGTGAGAGATTTTTTAAAAGCTGGTTAAATATGTAAAACTGTAGACCCAGGCATCACATTAGTCTATTAGCTGGAACAAAAAAGGATAAGTTCCCATCAAATAATAGGAAGTTTGAAGAACTGTATACAGATGCTAAGTGGTCAGATCTATGAAAACAGTAAGCAGTTTGATCTGAAATTTGGGGAAGCTGCATATTATGGGAGTAGGGAGGGCTATGTGAAGCCTTATGGATAAAAGACTGACTCCATCCTACTGGAGACTAAATTCTCTCTGGCTCCACTGGAATAGCAGTGTTGGAGCTCTCCTCCAAGTCACCAAGAAGCCAGTCCAGCCCACTTCCCATATCAATTTGAGTTAACCATACAGTGTAATATTTGGTGGTATTATTCTTAACATTTTCCATTTTTGTGAAAGGGAAACCACCCCCCAAAAAATATACTCTTAAATAGGCAACAAATTAGTAGTCCAAGCGGACACATGTAGCTCTCCGTGGAAGGGGCTGACTCTAAGCTCTCCCTGTATTAATATGATAGGACCAAATAAAATGGAACCTTCATTTCATGAATGAACATCTCTCCAAACAATTTTGCCTTGCTGAGCTTTGTTTATTAACTTCTTTCAGTATCCATGGAAAAAAATCTCCATGTCTCCTTTTTCTCAGCCCACTTTCCTGACAGATAGAACCTCTCTCTCTCTCCTTGACTTTTTTGTGAATTGCACTTGAACTGCCCAATCCTGAGAAAATGAATGAATGACTCACCCTCTATTCGGTTGTGGATCTTCTGCAGCTGGCCAGCACTGTCCTATGCACGTGAACTCTGTCATCAGGGTTGAATTAAGATATTAACTGGCAGTTACTCATTAATTTCCACCATGAACAATGACTTGACTCTGTCAACCATTTCTGAAACGTTTCTGCTGGCACTTTTCATGCTGAATTGAACTGGACTTAAAAGCTGGGACAGGCACACGGGAGGAAGTTAGAAATACCAGTTATGTTGGTGGCTGCTGTCCAACAGGAACTAAGGCCAATGGATTTAACACAGAATGTAGGACAAAAGACATGAACACACACATGACCGATTATACTTACATTTGCGTTTCACTTTTAGGGTACCTCTATGAGTTATTTGTGGTTCTTGTCATATTTTTTCCTCATGTATACTTAAAAGATAGAGCAGATATACTGCTTATTTTTTACAGAAAAAAATGGGTTAAACAGTCAATAACTGAGCAAAAGCTATGCCCGAGTACTACAAACTTTTACCTTTCACAGCCCCACCCTTTAAATTGTATTATCCCAATTTATAGGTGTGAAAACTGAGACTAATTAACTTGTCTAGAATCAGGGTGGCAGAGCCAAGACCAGAATTCAACTTTCCCTTCCTCTAATTTCACATTGTTTCCTGTACAAACATAAATATTCTTTTTTTAAAAAAAAATAATGAATACGTAATGGCAGGGTTTGTATCCATCAGGCACAGTTTTCTGCCAGAATTACAGTGTTTACCTGAAGTAAAATATGCTCATAAACAAAGCAGAGAGTGCAGCTGGTGATTACGTCTGGGATGATTAACTGGCATATACAGTATTTTTTTCCTTCAGTTGCAAAATGAATGCAGTGAAACCTCAGGGTAATGGGTTTATTCCCACATGGGAGAAGGTGATCTGAATGATATACCAGGGAAGTGCTTCACGTGGGAATAATATTTCAAGGGATTCATTATGTATCTTTTGTAATTCTTAAAATAGTGTTCAGTGTCTACACTTTTCAACTTAAAAGCTATATATCACATGCATACAAACCTATATTCAAATATATACTTGGCTTGAAAAAATAGAGCATTTGTTTTAATGAAATGTAAACAGTATTATAAAAAATATTTATAGGGAATTGGATA